>NC_140250.1:16089863-16569863 GCF_949987555.1 Borostomias antarcticus
CAAGTGTAAATGTGCAAAGATAAATAGATATGAAGTTTATTTCATATCTACCATAAATGATTTGGAGACTGATTTGCTTAAGAACTGTTGCCACAAAAGCAACAGACTTTGTGAGAAACAGACATTGTTTTTACATTTTCACAGTAGTATTTTACCCTTTGTCTTTAGTTTTCTGGTCTGGATGCTTTTCTTATCCTCTTTCTCTTGTAATTGCTTTGTTAGATTTAATTTCGTATGTTATTATGTATTGAAAGCAAATGAATGACGTCCACAACAATAGGGCTGCCATTTTCCCATATCAAAGCCCATTGCAGATCCTCTTGTTTTCCTGTTGTCAGCTTTTGTCTCCCTGTCTCCATGTCATGTCTCTTTGTGGCAGTAACACTTAGTGTTGGAGTGAGTTTGTAATGGAATGGACTAGTATAGAGTATAAAGGCCCAATCCATTGTCGGATGTTTTTAGAAGGTCAACTGAGTTGCGTAGCTTTCACAAAATTAGATTACAGAAAATACTGTATTTCTTTTGATCTACTCCGTAAATGCTTCTTTGTAGGCTTTCTCCATAGAGAGGATCTTATTTTTTTTATTGTATTTTTTAAAATTCAGTTGGACGTAGATCCGTTCAGACTCTTTATCCAATAGAAGCAGGCGCTAAAAACAGGTGCATACTGTATTATGCATCGGGTAAATATTATACTGTATTTGGCAGTGATCATACTGTAGACTTACAGTGAAGCAGGATAGCTTCAATTAAATCAATTGCTGAAAGTAATTGAGTGTGTGATGCTACTCAAACCAAGGTCCTGGTTCTTTACCTCGCGACAGCGCAGGGCGAGAGGTAATGTTTTCCGTGCCGTGTGTGTGTACTGTACGTTAGTTAGCAGGATTACGCAAAAACTACTTGACTGATTTATACAAAACTTGGTGAAAGGGTGTAGCATGGTCCAGCTTAGAACCCATTACATTTTGGAGTAGATCCGAAGCATGGTTTGGGTCCACGGGCCGCCCAAACACGGCCCGGACAGCCATTCACCTCCATTCATTTTTTGGACGAGGATTAAACAAAAACTACCAGACAGCTTTTCATGAAACTCGGTGGAGGGGTGTAGAATCGGCCAATTTAGAACCCATTCAATTTTGGGGCAGAGCCACGGAATGCATTCATAGGCAGAGGTCTGTTTCCCCGAGCACCATTTCTAGTTGTTAATTTTAACCTGAGGGCAGGTGGTATTCAATGTACTCATGATTCAGCTTGATAGCCTTCCAGTTCTGAGAGACAGGCATGAGTCCAACTCACGGCCTATGGAATTGGATGCAGTCTAATTTAAAATGCTCCACACCCCTCTCATTGCACACAAGTTAATATTTGAAAGGAATCAACCTACAGTAGTTAGATGATCATGTCATTCTATCATACATGTACATGTTTCATTTCTTTACAGTAGACAGATGGGATAGCATTCGCTGAAAGCCAACCGGCAAAAGCTGTCTTGTCTACTGTACGTTTGGGACATGGGTCAGCATGGTTTATTTGTGCATGAATCAATCTCTTCTCCATAAAGGAAGCCAGTATGGTGGTTAAGAGTGAGAGGCAGACATGTGGTAATGTATTTGTGATGTACTGTGTTGTGATGCACTGTATCTTTTATCTGCTGCTGCCAGATCTCCCTTGTAAAAGAGATCTCCCGATCTCAATGGGACTTCCTGGTAAAATAATGGTTAAATAAATAAATAAATAAACATTTTTCTGGGGCAGCTGTAGCTCAGTTGGTAGAGCGGGTCGTTCAATGATCGAAGGGTCAGTGGTTCGAATCCCAGCTCCACATGTCGAAGTGTCCTTGAGCAAGACACCTAACCCCAAATTGCTCCCAATGAGCAGGTTAGCAACTTGCATGGCAGCTACCGCCATTGGTGTGTGCATATGGGTGAATGAGAGGCCATTGTAAAGCACTTTGAGTGCCACTAAGGTGGAAAAGTGCTATACAAGTGCAGTGCATTTACCATGTGTAGGCCTTCCTGCTTGAGAGTGGCGCACGCGCTGGCATCATTAATCGTGATTGCCTCTTATGAAACCACGACACCTCCGTTTCAGATGAGGTTTCATATTGTGGTTATTTATGTCTCCTTGGGAGGTTTTCCCAGTCTTGCATTGGCCCATGGAGACACTAGTGCACAGAACCCTACTACTGTACTGGACACTCCTACACAATTCAATACATGTTTGCATCAACACTCAACAGCAAACTACATTCTCTACCCCACACAGCATTATAGATGTAGCTCAACACAGACACTGGAAGTACAAACCCCCAATGTGCACTGCCAAACTTTTAAAATTATTTTCAGAAGAGTGGCTCAGTAGAATGCTGAGTTATTTAGATCTTGCACCACTGGGTCACCCCAAGTGAAGGAGTTCAGGTATCTGGGGCCCCCTGCTGGAACTGCTGCCTCTGTGACCCGACCCCGGATAAGAGGATGACTATAATTGGATGGATTGATGGACCACTAAGTCTCAATCTCGCCACCTCTCTCTTAAGCTAAGGCTCTTCTATGTCTAAAATGGTTGAACTCACTGCTGATAATTGGGAAAAAGAGCTTTTTCACAGAATCATTGAACACCCTTAACACCACCCTCAGGAGCAATTCAGCGTGTTCTTATCCTTTAATTCAAACAAGCAGCAGCAGTGTAATTTGGAGCTCTGTGCATGTAGGATTTCTTCAATATAATGTCAATACCGGCAATGGCTGTTTCTTATAGTGCATCACACCATCAAGGATGTGCTTGTTTGATATGGACCTCTTCTGACTACTCAATTGTGCAGCTATTTGCAATGAGGATTGAAGCCCCCTCATCATATACAGTGTTCAATTCCTCTTGATCCGCTTAACGACATTTTACCCCCGTAACTCTTCTTTCAGGGTAAAAAATGACAGATTTCTGTATATGTTTGTACCCATAGATCTACATATTTGAAAACAACATTTACTACCAATCGGACGTCAAGAGTAACTCCCTCCGTCTCACGTCCTCTGGAAAGGAAGGGGTCATCTTCAACGGAATCTCTGACTGGCTGTATGAGGGTAGGTCATGTTCACAGAGACAACATCTAACTGGTCACTAAACCGCCTATGATGCTTATTGCAAGAATAGGAGTGATAACTCCTAATTGTCCTAATTAATTCTCCTACAGTATATGGCCTGGATACAATTCTGACCAAATCATCCGCAATTTTAATATAGCTGTAACTACAATTATGAAAGTGATGCACCATCAACCTAAACAAATTCCTAGTGTGTGTAAACCATATACATGACAATAACCTGATCTTCAATCTTGAATCTTGAATATTGTTAGGTGTTGCTGTTCCAACTAAGACATTCTAGACAAACAGTCACCAATAGAACATCATGTAGAAGGCAAAGCAGGGAATTTGAAAGCTTCATAGCAGTAAAACACAGTGGGGAGGATCTCATTTTCAATTTCTCTTCAGCTCTCTCAGTACGTGGATGAATGAAATATTAAATTAGCAGTGAAAGCCATTTTCGTTATACCAAACAATGATTAAATAGGAATGTGATCAAAGTATCCGATTTGGAAGCTAATTATATTTTAGCAGAATGACAAGCCATCATATCACACAGGAGAAAACATGATTACCAAAATTAGATTATGAAATTGTTTCTGCAAGCAACCACCATGAGGGTGCAGAATGTGTTCTTTTTTAAATGTTATTTCTGTGTGGGGGCGGGCAGGGGGGTTAACTGGAGGCTTAGTGTCTGGGTGGTCAAAGCACAATCCCATCATACTGTTTACGGTAGCTTTACATCGAGTGCCTTTAATCCCTCTGTCTTCGTCATTCTTACACTTTATTTTTGTCATTTATGTCTCATGCTTTGTCTCAGGCTCTCACACTCTATTTTTAGAGCTCTATCTACACTTGAAAATGATGTATGACATGTCCCCATAGTTAATTAACCTTTTTGACAATTATTGATATTCATACAGTACCAATATGAATACAGTATGTAGTCACCCCCCCTCCATCTTTGCTCTCAGCATTTTGTTTCTCACTTCTGTTTGGCTGTTATACCTAGTTTAGGAGCTTGAGTGTTTTACTGTTTTATTATGAGATATATACTATATACTAACATTGATTACTGGGATATCTAACATAGCGTGGGCTTCTTTCTGTAAAGCACATTGTGTTGCCTTTGTATATGAAATGTATTTAAATAAAGTTTGATTTGATTTGATTTGTAGGTATCGTGAAACCTATACCATATAAATGTGGTATCATACCAATGTGGCACTTGGCCGTATATGTAAAATATGGTTTGTTAACCAACTCAGATCCTGAATTTCAACATGGCTGCCACTTCACAACATGGCTGCCACTTCACTGCCCTTGGTAACATTCCCGCTCCTGCCCTCCTCTTCTCAGAGGAGATCCTCCAGACCCACGTGGCCCACTGGTGGTCACCGGACGGAGAGAGGCTGGCCTTCCTGGTCCTCAACGACACCCTGGTGCCCAACATGGCCTTGCCCCGCTTCACCGGCACCACCTACCCCAAAGGGAAGCAGTACCCCTACCCTAAGGTAAGCCATGGCAGAAGACTGTCATAACCCATTGATTCCGCTCATCGATGCACAGATGGGAGTTGGTATCCTGTGCGGCGTGCAAGTGTGGCGCCAAGGAACAAACCGCAGACCACGTCATCCAGGACTGTCCGATATACCGGACACCCAACGGAATGCGTGGCCTGACGGTCGTGGATGACGAAACAGTGACGTGGCTCCTGGAGGTGAGCCTGGATATATAGCCCGGGTGACCCCTCACCCAGGCTCGGGGTGGTAAAAGGATAGCCCCTCGGCCCCGAGTCCGGGGAGAGAGGACAATAACAACCAACCCATACGAAGAAGAAGAACCCATTAATGCTGTATACAGTAGGCCTGCGGCTTATAGGTACTTTCTCTAACAACCAATCTAATGGTTGATTGTGAAAGAATCAGCTGTTGATGAGTTGTGAGAGATTCTGACACTATTCCAAGAGTGTTTGACCTCACACCAGTGATAACGGCTGGGATTTCTACAGGACTCACCTTATAGATTGGAATTACAATTACAGTACATGTTGGCGTTGTTGGAGTTGTTATTCAAAACCAAACAGTATTTACTCTTACAAAATTAAAATCACACTTTCAATCAGATCTGTAATCATATGGGGACTATATAAATAAAATGTATATACTTCCTTACTTACAAATTGGTTAGTAGCCATAACCTTGAACATCACTACCCCCCTACTGTGATACTGTGCTGTAGGCTCACAGAATAGCCTATCCTCAGGGTGCAAGACAGTAGCCTCTCTTCAGTGCCTTTACCCCAGGCCAGAAAGGCAGGCCAGGCTCCAGCGAACCCCCCCACCAGCAAACCTCCCCACCAGCAAACCCCCCTACCAGAGAACCCCCTCACCAGAGAACCTCCCCACCAGAGAACCCCCTCACCAGAGAACCTCCCCAGCAGAGAACCCCCTCACCAGAGAACCTCCCCACCAGAGAACCTCCCCACCAGCAAACCCCCCCACCAGAGAACCCCCTCACCAGAGAACCTCCCCACCAGAGAACCTCCCCACCAGCTGTCTGTAGCTCCTCCACACGGCCCGGTGGCTCTTCATGGCGCAGCGCTAATTAGAAGAGAGCCACCACACAAGCGATCCCACGTCCTTCGTTTTGTCCACCTGCTACAACAGCCTGGTGGCTCAGCATGGGGCCGCGTGTCTGCCGTCCAAGGTTAAGCTGGACAACACAGATCCCAGCTGAGGGTGATTAGGCTTCTGCCTGGCATATGGGCATGGGGTGTTCAGCGCCAACGGCACTCACACCGCCGAGACGAGAGCAACTCTCTGATACTGTAGATGCTCCGTGTCCGATTGAAGAGATTAAAAGTTGTTCTTCTGTTTGATGGGCTTGCTTTTTTAAGTAATGCCATTTCCCTTCCTTGCCATTCGCTATGAATTCTTAGTTGTTGCACTGTAGTGACCTCAGCTCTTAGACTGCCCAGAGAGACTGTCATTCGAAATTATGGTTTGTCTCTCTGGAATTTTATTAACAATTCAAGTTTATGGAATAAAAAGGAGCCCTTGCCATGTCTGTACAGCCCGATCACGCAGTGGAAACAAGCGAATACTACACGTTTTGAGGCTCCTGAATGACTGATACCAGCGCTTGACCTAGCGCGCGCACCTAGCGCCTCACAAGGCAGTAGCTGATATAACATCTCTATCTATACTATAATAGAGCGACCCTCGGTCGGCTGGTCTGTCCTCTGTCCATCCGCTGTCCCTCTGTCCAGACTGTCCTCTGACATCGTCAGCCTGACGGCGTTCATATCTGGCTCAAGGTCAAGGTCAACTTTATTTATAATAGCACATTTAAAATCAACCGAAGTTGCAGCAAAGTGCTTTACAGTATAAATACAATAAAAACAGACAATACATACAAACAATACTGAATATAAAAGTGCACCATTTAAAACTACACAGGCTCAGGATCAGCAGGGGGCCCAGACAGACCATGACAGGGCCGGACTTGGACATTGCTATTATTTTCAGAATGATGCATGTCATTTGTTTAATATAATGAATTTCATTAAAAACATAATTCATAGTACACAGCATGAGCAAATTGATTTAGCATTAAGAAATGTCTCTCACAGTGTTATGTTGATGCTTAAATCGATGTTATATGGACATAAAATTATGCAGTTTATTTATTAAAGTTACATTAGAGTAATGCAGATTCACATTGGTCATAAAGAAATTAGGCAGTTGATGTTTCCCTGTGAACAGAAATTCTTATTCACTGGTTGTGTGTGCAGGCTGGACAAGCCAACCCTTCTGTGAAGCTTTATGTGGTGAATCTGTACGGGCCGACTCACACACTGGAGCTCACGCCACCAGACGGCCTCAAACTACGGTGAGACAGTCTCTGTGTCTCTTTCTAGGATTCTGTAATAAGTTTGCTTATTTTTGTGACCACTTTTTTTCTCAATTTCAAGTTGGAGGTTGCAGGCACACGCCATCTTTGATGATCAGCTCACCCTAGCCGCCTCCCACCGATTACCACCCTGGTCTGCTTTCCCAGCATCCTGCTGTCCCTTTCCCACCCCAGACCCGCCCAAGCCCCGCCTCCCACCCTCTACACCCTCCCTCCACCCTCTCCACCCTCCCTCCACCCTCCCTCCTCCCTCTCAACCCTCCCTCCCTCCACCCTCTCCACCCTCCCTCCACCCTCCCTCCTCCCTCTTCACCCTCCCTCCACCCTCCCTCCTCACTCTCCACCCTCCCTTCTCCCGCTCCACCCTCCCTCCACCCTCTCCACCCTCCCTCCACCCTCCCTCCTCCCTCTCCACCCTCCCTCCTCCAAACTCCACCCTCTCCACCCTCCCTCCACCCTCCCTCCTCCCACCATCCTCCCTCTTCACCCTCCCTCCTCCCTCTCCACCCTCCCTCCTCCCTCCCTCCACCCTCCCTCCTCCCTCCCTCCTCCTTCTCCACCCTCCCTCCTCCCTCTCCACCCTCCCTCCTCCCTCTCCACCCTCCCTCCACCCTCTCCACCCTCCCTCCTCCCTCACCGTCCCTCTCTGTTTCGCTGTCCACCTTGCCAGGCTAGCCACCCATGCCCACCATCCCCTCACCCCTCTCCGCCCAAGCCAAAAACCTCACCCTCGCCCGCCCATCCCCTCTCAGTTCTACAATCGAGCTTTCCACCTGAAGCCCCACCCCCACGCCCTGTCATGCCTGCCCCCCCCCCAGAACACACACACACACACTTCTCTGGGAGGGAAGAAATGCTCCAGCAGCTGAACGCTAGTACAGTCCTGGTAATGCACTTCTCTTTCCCAGGGAGCACTACGTGACCATGGTCACATGGGTCAGCAAAACCAAGACTGCGGTCAGGTGGCTGAACCGCGCCCAGAACGTGTCCATTCTGACCGTTTGTGACACCACCACCGGAGCCTGTGTTAAGGTGAGTGTTAGGAGGGCGGCGGGTGGGTCAGTGGGCTTAGATCACGGGTGCCCACTGGCTTGAGAGCTACTTTTAAAATGACCAGCTCAACAGCATATATCTATCTTTGCTGTAAATATGCCTTGCACAATCCTAACAGGTAACAGCCAGCTAGTAAGTAAGTAAATAAGTAAGTAAGTAAGTAATTAAGTAAAACTTTATTTATATAGCACTTTTCACAGCACAGAGTCAAAAAGTGCTTTACAGGTCAAATAGGCAAAAAAGACAGTATAATACAAACGAGAGAAGAAAAAACAACAACACCAGCTAGCTGTCAGAACAGAGTCTTTAGCCTACTTAAATGACTCAATCACAGCACAATACACTCTGATTACTTGCACTGAATGGATCAGCCAGGTTTGCAGAATTCTGACTTTTTCAAGTTTCTGATTGATGTTGCTAGGCGACTACCAGCCTGAGCTGTAGCAGCTGCACATACAAGCCTGAACAATGAGGAAATCAGCCCACACATGATTAAATCATTAAAATACCCAGCTAAACTGCAGTACAAAACTGTCACAGTTGTAATCTACAAAGTAGCAGGAGGAAAAAGTTCTCGTTTGGACAAGAGAGGTGACGTTACTGCTTGCCTCCGCACACACAACTTCAACGTGCAATTTTGTATGGCTTTTGTTTTGAATGGCTCGAGATTTCCAGCATAGCCTCTGCGACCTACTGGTCGATGGCCATCGACGTATTGGGCATCCCTGGCTTACATAGTCAAGAGGTCACACTTCACGCAGGGGCTTCTGTTGTTCCAGAGCATATTGGATAAGATGAGCCACTCTGAGTGTGAACTCTGGTTCACTGACTAGGCTGTGTTTCAACAGCTCACAGCGTATGATTGGTGCTTGTGTTGCTTTTGCGCTGTTTGTACCATGTATACTAATGATGTGCTAGTTGTGGTGGCAAAGCTCAAGTACTCTTCATCTTCCACTTAGTAAATGTATATTATTTTTGTTTAAAATCATAGGCGTTGTAGATTGGAAATGTTTCTTGCGATTAAAAAACAAATGTGTTTTTTCTGAATTGTAAACAAAAAATTGTTTACAAATGTAAAAAAAATAGAGTTTTTTTTCTCACTCATGTTTACGAGTACCTTTTTTACAAATACGATTTCATTTTTTACTTTTTGAAGCGGCCATATCTTGTGTGATGGTCTCACGAGGCTAGATGTGTCACAAAACACATCTCTATCCCTACTGTACGCCTACAATGTTTTAATGCATGAGATTTTGCTACAACAAAGTCCAGCTTCACTGTTCCAGGTTTAACTCCCACAGACGACTTAAGCACAAACAAATATTGACCAATTGAGGACTATATATATCACATATATATAATATATACTTACAAATTCGTTAGCAGCCATATACTGGTAAATGGACTACACTTATATAGCGCTTTTCCACCTTAGCAGCACTCAAAGCGCTTTACAATGGCCTCTCATTCACCCATTCACACACACATTCAAACACCAATGGCGGTAGCTGCCATGCAAGGTGCTAACCTGCTCATTGGGAGCAATTTAGGGTTAGGTGTCTTGCTCAAGGACACTTCGACATGTGGACAGTCAGAGCTGGGATTCGAACCACTGACCCTTCGATCATTGAACGACCCGCTCTACCAACTGAGCTACAGCCGCCCCATAGCCTTCAATATCACTACCCCTCCTACTGTGATACTGTGCTGTAGGTTCACAGAATAGCCTGTCTTCAGGGTGCAAGACAGTAGCCTCTCTTCACTGTCTTTACCCCACAAGGCCACAAGAAAGGCAGGCCAAGCTCCAGTGACCAAGAAGCATCATGGCTTGGGCCTGGACTCAATATGTCTGCCAAGGCTTTGATCATTTCACTTAGAATTTAGATTATGTCCCTAATGCACCTTTTGAAGGATCAGAGATGATGAAATGAGTATCATGAGAAAGACAATTGAATAGTTTTGACGGGTCTTTTTTTATGGTACAGGGAATTTAATTTATGTATTCTGATCAAACAAGGTTTTTGTGAATTGGATCAGCAAATGTTATCTGGTAACATCTGGCCTTCCTATTTCAGAGGCATGAAGAAACCTCCGAGCTCTGGCTTTCAAAGCAGGTAAAGCATTTTTTTCGGCCTGCTCTTTTACACTTGTGCCTTGTCATGTGAAGTTCAATGGTGCAGCCTGGTCTGTAGAATGTTTAGTATTACTGGTCCGAATTTACATGTTCTACTTTATTCATCCCTAGCCTTCCCTAATCCTGCGAGCCAATCATGTGGTATGTTTTCACAGAACCAGGAACCAGTGTTCTCCAGGGACGGCAGCAGGTTCTTCATGAGTGTTCCAGTCAAGCAAGGTGGGCGTGGAGAGTTCCATCACATTGCAATGTTCACCACACAGGTAAGGATCACCGCGCCATTGTTAAGAAGGGGTTAAATAACATGTTACCATTGTAGTTTGTTTATTAGTAATAACATTAAAATATTGATTATCTGACTCCTCTTTACATTACTGAAATCTGTGCAAAGACTACTTGAATATGGGTTAAAAACTAAAGCGATCTCAATAGGACTCCTCCTGGTTAAATTAAGGTTAAATAAAATCACCACTCTCTCCACAGGATTAGAGGTAAAATCTCTCAAATATCTGGTTACAGCAAGTGTAGCGTAGTGTTGCTATAGCTAGAGCTACAGTACTCACTGTAGTGATTTCAGTGAGTAAAAAATAATAATAATAGAAAAATAATATTTTTTATTTTCTCTTCCTCCCTTAAGTTCAGAGCAGATCAAAATGAAGTTCGTCACCTGACATCAGGGAACTGGGAGGTGACAAAGATACTGGCCTACGACGAGACCAATGACAACATGTGCGTTCTTCTTCTGAAATGTTCCAATAAGGTTTCTAGAACACATACATTAAAACAAGTCTGTGCCCAGCCTTATTCAAACTCACAACCCAACATAGACCTTCTCAAGGGGAAATTAACAGGTCAGGTGTGGGTGGAGGAAACCATGGACTGTATTTGAATGTAATTTCCTGCTTGACATATATATATATATAATTAATTTAACAGACCCACATACAATGTATTTACCTTCTTATTTGAGTAATCCACAAACACTGCATGAACAAAGTACATTAAAAGAAGAAGAATGTTCAGGCAATTGTACGACACACTGAAACATAACCTCTGTGACTGTATTAATGAAGGCTGCTTTGATCTTTTTTTTATCCTTTCACTACAGATACTTTCTCAGTACCGAAGGATCGCCACGGAGACGACAGCTGTTCAGGTGACTTATTTTGTACGACTGTCATGTTTTCTTTTAATGGCTCCATTAACAGTACAGTAAGTACAGTCATATCTAAAGACAACAGGAACTTAAAGAGAAATATCCAAGTACTGTAATACTTGTATTGAGGGTGTGATTTGCTGGGGGAGATTTCCATGTCTCTGCTTTTGATTTCCCTCCCTCTGATCGTTTTTTGCCGTTTTATACGTTTATATGTTTTATCCCCCTTCTGGTCGTCTGTCATAGACTACGTTCATTCTAGCTCTGAACATGGATTTCTCTAAACCGCCCACAGACGGCGCAATTCCTTCGAAATAGATCAACCTGCTGAAAGCGCCGTCCCGCATTCAACTACTTCCACTACTAATACCATGTGCCAACCCATTGTTTGAACGATACGCTGTCAGATTTTTGGCATGAAAACTGCCAATGCACAGATCTTCTCAGGGAAAGTTTAAGTTGAACTGTACAACCTCAGTCCTGCGCTCCAACCAGTTTTTGCTGAATAAGACCATGTGCCAACCTAATTCCCCCAGACCAGAGTGTTTCTGTGGGATTTCTGTGGGTTTTGCAGTGGATGCTGAAAGGCTCTCTCTCCTTGTCCTTCTTCCCAGTGTTAAGACTGTGGGTCTGTTCCCACGACGCTGCCTGACCTGTGAGATACACAAAGCTCACTGTCACTTCTTCAGCGCTGACATCAGCCCCAGCAATCAGCACATCGTCCTGCACTGTAAAGGTAAGCTAGCAAGGCTACCTCGATGCTGATGAAGGCTTAAGGCTGAATCGTTCACTCTTGCCCATTAAAGTTTTGAAGACCATGTCTATCTCCTGAGTGCCGGTGCTTTCCTTCATTTATTATAGCACTTGACCTGGCACCGTGACTGCTCCAGATTAATTTGGAGTTGTGCGCACTCATATGCTTTTTTGTAAGCTAGCAAGGCTAACATGCTAGTGGTGTGTTCCAGGATGAAAATTCAAGACGGTTTTTACATTCGAACATTAAAAAACAGTATACAGTAAGAGAATATTGGGCAAATATCGGCCAAATTAATCCAATCCCCATACATATTTATGTATGTTTGACCATTGTTTCTTGTAAACAGTCTATTTCTCCAGTTGTCATGTAAATGTGTTACTTCATGCCAGGAAAAACTGTTACAGTAGATTTTATAACAGTGATTATATTCTGCTCACATCTGTGTTGAGGAAGGTTAATGAACCTTTTGTTCAGGATCTTTTCGGCATTTGTCTGAATTCTCTACGGTTGCTGTCATGGACAATGTCTAATATGAAAATGAATTTCACTGTATAAACAAACATAGTCTGACACCAATTCAATATGGATGGAGTATTTAATTAATATTGCTGTTTTAACATTAGCTTTTATGTTCCCAATTTAGTTAAGCGTTTGTTTTATTGGCCCCTTGGGCCACACCCATTGAGCAGATGTCAGGGGTTTGCCTATGGTACAGTAATCTGTCATCATGTGGCATTCAGCAAGGAAGCTTGCTCATCAGTTCCAATAAGGAGTATAGACAATTATCCGCTTGTGTATAATTGCTTTAGGTGGTGTTCCTGGGTTGAGCGTAGCTCATAAAAAAAAAATACATAATTGTTTATTGTTTCAATTTCATTTAATCAGGTTTGTGTATTGTACAGTAGTATGCTTTGCTGCATTTGTCTTAGCTCTCTAAAGTAGTGGGCAAATACTGTACTACTAGTAGTGTCCTGTGTTCATGGTTGATGAAAACAAAGCTGATTGCACAACATCCCTTGAGAAAGTAGAAGTCAGCACAAACCATCAAGCCTGTTACGAGTGTTCCCCTTATCAAGAGTAATAAAGATAGTTAATTCCCTCTATTAAACACATCTGATATTGTTACAGGGTTGAGGAGGAACTTATTGGAACCATTTATCTATGCGAAGAGAGTGCTATAACAGCAGTCCTTTTTTTACGCTGAGCTTGCCGTTTGAGAGGTTTTATTTTTTTCAGCCTCAGCAAGAATTATCACATATTATCTTATTTTAATTAAAAAGGCAGATGAACGGCAGATTAAACCCACCGTAAATGGGCAACCAAAACCAAGCTTCCACTTCATTGATTGGTGTTTACAATTCCTGGCAACAGTATAACTGTTAA
The DNA here is from genome assembly GCF_949987555.1 of Borostomias antarcticus. Classification (NCBI taxonomy): domain Eukaryota; kingdom Metazoa; phylum Chordata; class Actinopteri; order Stomiiformes; family Stomiidae; genus Borostomias; species Borostomias antarcticus. The sequence continues at coordinate 16,103,344 of NC_140250.1, forward strand.
AACCACATTACCTCTGCGGGCTTGATTAAAATCACTGGCCATGGTGAGTGAGCCATGCCCGGGAGTGATTTGTTGAGGGCTGGGCCGCTGAACAGAGACCGCAAGATCTTATTAACCTCCTATTTGGTGTCTCAGAACAGGAGCTGAATAGAATTGACTTAATTTGACAGGTTATTAGAGGCACTTTGGATGACCTTTAACTGTAGAGTGAAGCAGGTAAAGAAGGCGAGGTGACAGGCAGCTGTAGCAGCAGTAATGGAGGAGGGGTATAGGGCTGGATTATACCTGAGACTACCCTGCCCTACTTGGTAGCACTATGGCGCAACTCTCCATACATAAACATGACGCATTGCCACTGCAGTGTCTCATCCCTTTTAGGAATATGGTATTGGTTTCTCAGAAACCCCAAGTCTCTAATTTGTGAAGTCACACATATGGTCTTCAGTCATTCAGAGGATGCTGCTTGATGAGCTTTAAAAAAAAAAAATACAAATAATAATCATTCAATTATTTTCTTGTTTCAGGTCCTGGAGCGCCTACTGTGATCTTACACAGCCTCAATAATGCCAGTAAGAACTCTCAGACTCTCGATTTAATCTCATGAACTGCCTAAAAGGGTTAGCAAGATATGTTAGAGCATTGGCATTCTGCCAGAGCCAACACATGTTGAAAGAAACCCTGCCAGTGCACACTTGGGTTAGAATCCCAACGATTGCTTTAACGAGGCTACACAGAGTATTAACAAGCTTAATTGATATTTGCTAAGCTCACAAGTGATCCAAGGTGAACATTCTGTATGTATTGAACTACCTTCTTACCGTTTGCAGCCAAGTAATCGTTAGTTTTGATGTTTCCCAATTTGGAACCGATTAGCCATTTTCCATAGAACTACATCACCCAAACTGCTCATTGATGTCTGGGAGGCAGATCAGGAGTGGAGTTGATGTTCAGTCATAGCCGTTAATGGAAATTTGGTCCTGTGAGGTTGAATGATATGAACACATAAACTGTGAGCATCTGGTGTGACAGCAGTGACATTATCCACACTTATCGGGGACCCTTTTTGGCATGTGGGCACCAAAAGAAGAATAGAGGTTAGAATGATAGAAAAGTTCAGTGCAGCAACTTTGTGCAGCAACTTTAAATAGCATACAGGCTCTACCCACTCACAACCGATTGTCCCCTTGTCACTAAGTATTTGAAGTAGCGATGCTAAACTCCCTTATTTCACCATTATTTCACCACCTTTTTGTTTTCCATTTCTGGATGTCAATTGATGGTGTGTCCAAAGTGTTAGCAGCTGCAGTGGAGGAAAGGCATGTAATTTGCCCTGGGTTGTTTGGGTAGACCCTCCACCCACAGCTGGGAACCTGGGGGCACTGGCGGTTTCATAATGAGACATCTATTGATTTGGGGTTTTCTATTAATGCTGGAAGAATTCCATCCCAACTAGCCACCTCTCAGATGGCTCAGAGCACACATCCAACTTTTTCAAACACGCTGTGATGTCAAACAGCTGCTAGTGTTAAATGTGTCGTGAGAAAGGAAACTGTTTGCACAACAGTGAGTCCTTTATTCAAGTAAAGTATTAGGTGTAAGATTGACAGAGCAGCTTGTCAAGGGCATGGATTCTCTTGATGTCTGGATTCAGTCTCTTAAGTTTGGTCAAATTCACATGCAGGATCTGGCAATTAAAAAGAACGAGAACAGTTATAGACAGAAGAACAGTGTTTAGTTCATATTGATATTGGTATAAATTAGGGACATCCAATTTCAGATCACGTTCGATTACCTGTCATACAATTGTTGTTGTTTTTTTTGACAGTTTCTTCAGGGCATAAGAAACATGCTTTTGACTTCTGGGACATAATTAAACATTTTTACCCACAGATTATAACATCCTTGAGAACAATTCTTTGCTAAAGGCAACGTTGAAGTACAAGAGGATTCAGCTAACAGACTTTACAACAGTTCAAATAGAACATTTTGGTGAGATGGATCATTTTGGCAAATGCCTCAATAGTGTGGATTGCCTGCTCCATGCAAATATTGGTAGTAATGGCTGCTCCCTATTCTCAGACTTGCCTTTGAAGATCTCCTACCCACCAGACTTTTCTGATTCCCGTCACTATGGCCTGCTTTTGATAGTGTAAGTAACTCATTAACTTGGTTGGTGATCTTAATTCTAACCAGTTTCTAAGTTCGTATTTGTATTTCAAAATGTAACTGTTGTGTTCACATAAATGAAAGCCCACAGGGGGTGAGTATATCTGACCGCATTTAATTGTCTATTCTTGAAGGGATGGCTCCCCCGGTGGTCAGGCAGTGAATGACCGTTTTGCTCTGGACTGGGACTCAGTCCTGGTCAGCTCGGACAATGTGATTGTGGCTCGTCTAGATGGCAGGGGCAGTGGGTTCCTGGGCCAGAGGATTCTACATGAGGTCCACCTGCGTTTGGGGACGGTGGAAGTCCAAGACCAGATTGCAGCACTGGAGTATGTACATCCACACCCTTTCTACTCAACTGGATTTGGCATTGCCAGGTCTCCTGCTAATGTTAAGAAATATCTACTGTATATTGCCATTTTCTAAGAAGAGCCGTGTTCACATTTCTGTTTTCCGTGGTATGCTTCGTAACTTCATATCTTCTCAATATTATTCATTTCAGATACATGTTGAAGTTACCATACATCGATCGGACACGGATAGGAATATTTGGAAGGGTAAGATTATATTGCCAGAGCCATAAAAGCTCATAAAGCTGGCCTGGCTCACAGCCCATAGACATACAGAAAGTCCCAGTATTGGAAATACTTTTATTTTTGACTTTTGCTGCTTGTTCCTCAGGAATAAAGTGTGCTGATATTGTGCTTTTAGTGGTATTGGAAGTAACGTCAATCCTATTTGTTTTTCAGGGTTATGGTGCTTACATTACATTAATGATGCTAAAATCAACAGACAGCCTTTTGAAATGTGCAGTTGCAATGTCCCCAGTGACAGACTGGAAATTATATGGTGAGTTCCACTTGGTTGGGAGAATTTGGCAAACTGAACATAAATTACCGCATTGTGTATGACTGCTCTCCTTGCTTTAGGCATTGCTGCAATATAAAGTGTCATCACACCACAGTAATCAGAGTGGAATTGGCATTTTAAATCCATAACAGGTAGCCCAGTTGACGCTATCTAAACAGTGTAGACTATTCCTGTGCACAGACAGAGAAAGGGTGGGTTTTTGATGTTTCTTTCTCATGTCAATATATTGTATGTTCTATTAACTGCTTTCAAAGATACCAACATATAGCAAAGGGCTGAAGGAGAGCTGATGCTTAGGCTTATCTGAACTATTACTAAGGATAGAATCATAAAGAGCCCTCTCCTCCATGCGAAAGCAGTCAGTTTGAGGTGGTGTAGTGGAGGGTATATGGAGGTATATGGAGTAGACCCACTTCTTTATCCATGGACCCACACTAGACCCACTTCTTTATCCATGGACCCACAGTAGACTCACTTCTATATCCATGGACCCACAGTAGACTCACTTCTTTATCCATGGACCCACAGTAGACTCACTTCTTTATCCATGGACCCACAGTAGACCCATTTCTAATCCGCCACATGTGTAAACTAACATTTCTGCAATTTAGCCAATAGAATTTAGACACTTCTTTAGTCACCACTACACACCCCTGAGTTTCGCTTCAGCATGACGGAGATCACACTTTGAGTTAGCTTCTGCAGAAGTGCCACCTAGCTGCATCTGAAGCTCTGCCTTCCTGCCGCCCTGATTAGAATCTGTCTGTGTCTCCTGACTCCCTGATTAGAATCTGTCTGTGTCTCCTGACTCCCTGATTAGAATCTGTCTGTGTCTCCTGACTCCCTGATTAGAATCTGTCTGTCTCCTGACTCCCTGATTAGAATCTGTCTGTCTCCTGACTCCCTGATTAGAATGTGTCTCCTGACTCCCTGATTAGAATCTGTCTGTGTCTCCTGACTCCCTGATTAGAATCTGTCTGTGTCTCCTGCTGTTTCCTCAGCCTCAGCGTTTTCCGAGCGGTACCTGGGCATGCCACTGCGGGACGATGGCAGATATCAGGTGCGTTTGTTTACTTCTTCCCCCCATGCTTGTTTGCCGTCGATCTGGTTCAGCTTTGTGAAAGTGTCTCGCTGCAACATTGCTGACATGCCTGCGGTTAAGCCGACACATATTGGTAACATCAAAAAACATATATTTTTTTAAAACTCATTTTCGCATTTTGTATGCTTTTCCAACGCATAGATGGTGACACACCTCTGTGGTTACCGTGGTGAATTACTATAGCATGTAATATCACACGCCGCTGCTTAGTGACGAAACAGCAGCTTCGTCTGTTCTGACTAAACACCATCTTCATCTTCCTGTTCAGCAGAGTCAGTCTTCCTGTTCAGCAGAGTCAGACTTCCTGTTCAGCAGAGTCAGTCTTCCTGTTCAGCAGAGTCAGTCTTCCTGTTCAGCAGAGTCAGTCTTCGTGTCCAGCAGAGTCAGTCTTCCTGTTCAGCAGTCAGTCTTCCTGTTCAGCAGAGTCAGTCTTCCTGTTCAGCAGAGTCAGTCTTCGTGTCCAGCAGAGTCAGTCTTCGTGTCCAGCAGAGTCAGTCTTCCTGTTCAGCAGAGTCAGTCTTCCTGTTCAGCAGTCACTCTTCGTGTCCAGCAGAGTCAGTCTTCCTGTTCAGCAGAGTCAGTCTTCGTGTCCAGCAGAGTCAGTCTTCCTGTTCAGCAGAGTCAGTCTTCCTGTTCAGCAGAGTCACTCTTCATGTTCAGCAGAGTCAGTCTTCCTGTTCAGCAGAGTCAGTCTTCCTGTTCAGCAGAGTCAGTCTCCCTGTTCATACAGCTGTGGCAACAGAAGCTACGGGGGAGAAAAATGTTGAATCCTCAAATAGGAGTTTCCAGCCGAAACAACCAAACAAAGTGGAATCACAGACTAAACAAACGCTATGTTTATAGTAGGCTAATTGCATCATGATTCTTAAAAAGGACACTCATTAACTTTGAAATCCCCTACTAAAATAATGGCCTGAGAGTAACACTGATCACAATTGATCATCTTATTTCTCAGGATCTCAGTACAACATTTTCAAATAAAGCTGACACGATGAATGCAATATGCAGACAGTAATGACAGGCACGATGACTGGTGGAGTTTTATTACTAGTATGTTCTGCTGTAACAATTACTGAAAGCTCAGCTGTATAAAGTTAAAAATTAGCTCTACACACATACTGTATATTCAGTAACACAAAATGTAGAAATACTGTATGCATATTGGCATTAAGTAATAAATACCTCAGCAACTTAGTGTCTTCCTCTCTCAAAAGAAATATCTTTCATGGAACTCGTTTGTCAACCTTCATTTCCTTTGAAGATGTCTATGTCTGTTCTTCTTAGTTATCCAGTCTTTTTCTAAATATGTCTGTCTCTGTTCTTGCAGTTCTCCAGGGATTTATAAACATGTCTGTCTGTTCTTCTCACAGTTCTCTGGTGTTTTTCTCATGTCTGTTCTCACAGTTCTCCGGTGTTTTTCCTCAGTATATCTGTGTCTGTTCTTCTTACAGTTCTCCAGTGTTTTGCAGAACGTTCAGTCTCTTAGGGAACAGACTCTGATGCTTGTCCACGGCACAGCAGATGGTAAGTGAAAGGGAAAATAAAGCTTTCTGTTGACCTACGGTCAAGCAAGTTCTCCTCATGCAGTTCATAGCTCTTGACTGTCTGAGCAGTCTGGAGAGAGAAAATTGCTTCCAATTAAAACAACACGGCTATGCAGGCATGAGTAGGCAGTCTAATTATAATTTCTACAGATATTACTGTAGCTGTGCTGGAGGATTTAACTTCAGTTCATATATCTCTGTCCCCCTCCCCCCCTCGTATAGTTTATCAGTGTGATTCTGCTTTTCTTCACTGCTACAATTCAAGCGTAATTTTGCTGACACATTTGCCTTTCTGTATTCTAGCCAACGTTCACTTTCAGCATACTGCTGAGCTCATTAAGAACCTGGTGAAAGTCGGAGCGAACTACTCAATGCAGGTACGTATGTGACTCATGAGACACAACAGAACGCAGGTACAGAGCTGTAATTTAATGTGGCACTTGTGAAATAGTGGGCGGAGCCAAGCTATTAAAACTATAAATACATATATTATAGAGGCTGAATAAAGCTCTATTGTCAAGACAAATTGTAGCCTACACTCTATGATTATAACAGTAGCTATTGTAGTGAAGAGTAGCTTGGCTATGCTGCAAGTCGATGAATAATTGCATTGACTTCTATATAACCGGTAAGGTCCTGATTGTGTGGTTTCCTGCCAGATCTACCCAGACGAAGGTCACTTCCTGTCCCAGAGGAGTCGACAGCACCTCTTCTCGACTCTGACCAGCTTCTACAGAGAGTGTCTGCAGGAACAGCTCCTCCCACTTCCAGATGACGAGGACGAAGAGGAGGAGTAGAAGTAGGACTAAGGCGTAGCGGGACCTTCGCAATGACTATATTCTCTGTAAATGTTTGCTGAGGCCCGCCAGGCTTTTCATGTTTGGACCACGTTAATTCAGAGGTGGACAGTGACAGCCGCTGGCAGCAGTGCTTCGAGTCTTGTGTTGAGTTGGTTATGGGTGTGTATACGTTTGTGTTATGTAAGAGTTTGACAGCGTGTGCTTGTGTGTATGTGCGTGTGCGTGCGTGCGTGCGTGTGTGCGTGTGTGTGTTTGAAGGACAACCGGCGTACTCACAACTGACAGCTGTCAATAACTCTGGCATTGCTGTGACTATGGTGGAAACTCTCGCATATCAAAATGCCACTTGAACTTTGAGATGATCCATCTCTGGGTGAAGCACACAGCAGACTGCCTCCATCTCCGGCGGGGTCATTCGGTGTTCCGTCATCCAGACCGACCATGCATGGTTCTTTTTCCCCCTCAGCCTCACTCATTTTGTCACGTTAGTCTCCGTTGTGGTAGGAAATCGGGGAAAATAGACACAGATGTGCCCTTTTTATCTCAGCCCTGATTTGTTTTGGTATTGTCACACACGGTAATGCTCCACTCTCCAGAGAACGTAGGCCACGCAAGCTCACCACGACTGTGATACTGACAAATAAGTGCAATTCCTGCTGAATCCTCTCTCACCAATGCTCTCAATGAAAATAACAGTCATTTTAGTCACACTTTATTGTACACGGACCTTATGTAGACATGTGCAATGCCTTATGAAGTTCTTCACAAGACTACACGCCGACATTCATAGCCATTCATTAGCTGCTTCATGCTATAACCTGTGTCACCTCAGGTCTTTGAGACACAACATAGCATAGTGTAGTCTCTGAGACACTTTGCCAGTTGAAATGCAAGGTCATTAATAAGGTATATTGTAAGTCCTGTATGTAGAAAGTGGTCTAGAAGGCCAATATCATGTTGTAGGGCTAAATAAGGTGTTTTGCATGTCTACAAGGGATGCCTAAAGTGTTGCCGTATTTTGTACAGTACAGCAGAGTGTGTACATACATATATTTTTGAGATATGTCAGCTCTCATAGATAGTTTAGTCTATGGGAATGGATTGATTTGACCTGGACGTCTTGTACATTTTTCAGTTTCCTTTGGGCGATTGATTTTCTTAGGATGGATTTTGTAATGCTTGTTCCTGTTCATTTTCGCTGTTTTTAAATGGGAAGGGGGATGAGGGTTTAGGGTTATTGTGATTGTCCTCTAGTGATGATTATAAATTAAAAAAAACACTGAAAATGCCAAGACACTATTATGATGTGTAAAGTGACATATTACCCACAAACCCAAACTTGACCACACTTGCTTTCAGCATTGATCGAAGCAGTCATTTGTCAAAGACAAAAACAGCAGAATCATATTTCATTGGTTCCTTCGCTTCGGGACACAGAGAGACATGGAGGCCGCTGAAGTCTGCTGGTGAATTTGCTGCATAGTCACAAAACATGATCCCCTTGCTAAAAGACCTCACTGCTATTGTGAGCAAATGCCGTGACATAGTTCAACAATGGTCAAATAAGATCACTTTTGTCATCATTTTTGGACTCAAACCTTTAGTTTTCTTGGATCTACAGTAGTAACGGTCAATGTAGGCATGACTACATGACAAAACCACCACAAATCACCTAATGTAGTTTGGCAATATGGTGCAATTCATGCACTAGCAGGATTTTGGATTCTGGACTCCCCTGCCAAGCCCAATAGAAGTAGTTTGTCATGGTCGGGAGATTACTGAGCGGCTCAAAGCAGGTTGTTAACAAACATTATGAGATTTATTTCACTGAGGAAATAAACTCATTGACACTGCCAAAATAGAGTGTGTGTGCGTGCGTGTGTGCGTGCGTGTGTGAAACAGCCTCTCCCATCTTCAGTATTGCATTTGTCCTTCCAGGAGGGCGTCTCAAATAGAGTCCCAATGACACGTCCCAGCATGCACCACTGAATCCAGCAACGCCATTTTGTATTTGCTTGTATTTTTAACATTCACAAAGAACGCACAGCAACACTGTACCATTAGTGTACATTACAATTAGTGTACAATTAGTATACTGCACATTGCAATTAGTGTACAATACTGTACATAGCAATACCTGTTGTTATTACAGTTTAGCAGTACACCTTTATTACACAAGTGGAATCATGTAATCATGTGGGGGTTGGGGGGGCTCTAGTTGCTTTAACAATGCATATGCGTAGACAAGTGCGTATTTTGCAGTACATTAATTTCTGAGGAGCTGTACGGCCAAGCGCAGCCAACGCTGGAGACACATGGCGGCCATCTTTTGTATTCATACGCATAGTTAAAAGCAGGAACTGTAGACCGGGGGCTTAAGTGGATGTGGAAAAAGGGAAGCTGATGGCTGTTTTACTAAAACAAGATCAATAAAAAAGATCGATATTAACATCTTCTTGAGCCCCCCCACCCCAAACACACACACACACACCTTGATACTTTGTTCCACTTTTGTAAAAATAATTATGCTGCTAAACCATAATACCTATGTAGTTACACAGTAGTTAACTGAACTCTCCACTAATGTTGACACACTTGACCAAGTTCATTCTTGATATACAACTGGGGATGTGTTATTAAACAGAGTAGTATCTCCACAGCAAACAAATGGAGGCAGCCAGATGAGCTTGTAATCAGACGGAATGTTTATTTTCATGTACAAAGTTTTGCCAAGGATACAAATGCAGTTCTTAATGTGGAACTGCATGGTGAACATATCTTTTAATCTATTTCTAAGATGCGAATAATGGTATTGATTTATATAATTTGAGAAAGTATTTGCTTATCATATATTGAAGTGTTTTGGCCACTACATTTTAGATTTCCCTTTTAGACGTCCATCCTAATGGAGATCTACAGTAGATATGCACAACGAAACTTAAACCCTTTAAAAATAATTTATTGCTGTAGTAATCTTAACGCAACCCCTGACTTACACATTTTGTGAGAGCCTGTTTGGTTGCAGTATTAAAGCATAACAACCATCACAATGCAAATTTCACGTATTGCTTTCCAGTTTTGATAACTACCCTGATCTGCCCAGATGAAACCTGTCATTGTTTCTGCATGCACATCTAGTTGAACATACACTGCATTTGCTGTTCTTTTTGGAGATTAACTTGTGAAGAATAGTAAAAAGAAAGATAATCTCAATTATGTTACAAAATAAATTCAAATTGGAAGAAGCACAATTGTATCTTAGTGATAACCAACCATCAAAGGATTCTTGTACTTGTGTCCTTGTGATGCCTTACAATTCTCACGCAGTTATTACTTAATGTTTCTTAAGCACTTTATTACTACATTATACAAACCCATCTCCATCCCTTGATATGATAGATATATACATGTAGTGTCTGTCATTTGAAAACATGAGAGGAGGTAAAGGCACCTGTAGAGATTAAGCCATGAAAGTAAACAGCAGTGTAAACACAATGAGATTGAACTGAATAGATATAAATATTCAAATATGCACATAAAGTTACAGAAATAACTATACTCTAAGTAAATACATAAATATTTTGCACCCTGACTGCATTTCTCTAAACATTTACACCGAAGGTGTTCACTGTATCCAGATGTGACTGGTCTTAACATGGCACTCCTATTCAACCATGTGACTGGTCTAACATGGCACTCCTATTCAACCATGTGACTAATTTGAAACACACTGATTGGTCTCCACCTCCCAAAATATCCTCAGAAGCAATTTGTTTATAGAATCCAAGAAAACTAAACATGAATGAAAAGAAAATTATCTTCAATCTCATGTCGTCTCATTCCTGTCACTAGCTGCCACACTGAGCAACCTCTCTCGTCAGAGCTGTGAGCTGTTCTTCTTTGAGCAACACCTACAGCCCAAATTCAAGCTATTCATCCTCCTTCAACATTGGAGCGACAGGGACTTCCTCCTGAAAGCATTGCCTGAAAAAGCTGATGACTGAATTCAGCAAGTAGTGTCTACTCCTGGTGGATGCAAGGTGATGTCCTTCATCTGGGAAGATCTGGGCAGAAAAGATACACAATATTTTTATTTGGAATTGTCACTGTTTTTTCCACATTAGGTCAAACATAATATTTCATACTGTAGTCCTAAAGTTGGGCCAGTGTCAGTTTTCTTCTAAATGTGACACAAAAACTTAGAAGCGCTCACCTGCAGGGTGTAGTTGGGGGGGTGGGGGGGGGGTGGGGGGTAGAAGCGCTCACCTGCAGGGTGTAGTTGGGGGGGGTAGAAGCGCTCACCTGCAGGGTGTAGTTGGGGGGGGGGGGTAGAAGCGCTCACCTGCAGGGTGTAGTTGGGGGGGGGTAGAAGCGCTCACCTGCAGGGTGTAGTTGGGGGGGGGGGTAGAAGCGCTCACCTGCAGGGTGTAGTTGGGGGGGGGGGTAGAAGCGCTCACCTGCAGGGTGCAGTTGGGGGGGGGGGGGTAGAAGCGCTCACCTGCAGGGTGTAGTTGGGGGGGGGGTGGGTAGAAGCGCTCACCTGCAGGGTGTAGTTGGGGGGGGGGGGGGGGTAGAAGCGCTCACCTGCAGGGTGTAGTTGGGGGGGGGGGGGGGTAGAAGCGCTCACCTGCAGGGTGTACTTGATGTTAGATTCTGACAGCAGCTTCACCAGCTCTGCAGAATGCTGGAAATGAACAGTGGCTGAAACAGACGATCAATCGATTTCATCCCCAATTACAACAACATTTTACAAAATCTTGGACGAACAACAATAATTTGAGTGACTTTGCCTTATTGTCTTGATTTGACTTATTGTTGATGTGGAACATAAAATAAACAATGCCCACTACATTGGTAGTGTGGGATTATCCAAGCCTCGTCCCATAGCTGTAGGCCTACAGTTCCAGACCGAATCACAACATTCACCATATACAGTGTACCATAGTATGTCCCAGGGACTTACCCCCAATCCAACCCTTGATGCTGAGCGCCAAGCAGGGAGGCATCGGGTACCTTTTTTATAGTCTTTGGTATGACTCGGCCGGGGATCGAACTCATGACCTCCCAGTCTCAGGGCAGACACTCTAACCACAAGCCCTCTGAGCTGGTCATACTAGTGTCATGTCCAGGGGGTGTACATCAAGCTGCCTCACGCTACAGAAACAGGAGATAGGCTCCTGCCCTATGGGCCACTAGGTCCGAGAAACATTGGTTCTCAAAGGCTACTTACTTAGTTTACAGTGTACCGTACACATCCCTGGAGACCCTGGTCTATGATATCTCCAGCACAAAAGCTACAGATTGTGTCTGATCATACGTACAGGCTCTTTTAGTTCAGCACCTTGGATAGATAGTGCCAGTCTTACAAAATGAAGGCGCACAATAACAGTGACAAGTCGAATATAGTAGACTCATATAGACTCTGCTCTTTCTTTTCTGCATTACCCTTCTTGGTTTCTGTATATATTTATATATATATATATATATATATATATATACAGTTATATATAGTTTTATATATATATATATACATATAGTTATATATAGTTTTATATATATATATATATAACTATATATATATATATATATATATATATATATATATATATACATATAGTTATATATAGTTTTATATATATATATATAACTATATATATATATATATATAGGGGCGGCTGTAGCTCAGTTGGTAGAGCGGGTCGTTCAGTGATTGAAGGGTCAGTGGTTCGAATCCCAGCTCTGACTGTCCACATGTCGAAGTGTCCTTGAGCAAGACACCTAACCCCAAATTGCTCCCAATGAGCAGGTTAGCACCTTGCATGGCAGCTACCACCATTGGTGTGTGAGTGTGTGTGTGAATGGGTGAATGAGAGGCTATTGTAAAGCGCTTTGAGTGCCGCTAAGGTGGAAAAGCGCTATATAAGTGCAGTCCATTTACCATTTATATAACTGTGCACATGTTCAGACACAATCTACCCAACTGCACATGCTCAAATATTTCCAACTTCCCTCAATATGGAAACCGCTTATATTATAAATGATTTGCACATTCATACTGTATGTATTATAATGTCACAAACCAAATAAGACCAGTAAGTGGTCTTTACTCACCATCTGCTGTCCCATGAATGATCATAAACTTCATGTGTCTCTTGTCAGTAATGTTAGGAAGCAGACTGGAGATCTGTTGGAGACACATTGACAATTCTGGATCAGAGGGGGAACACAGACAAGTGTGAAATAGTCCACAAAGAGTTCCATATCTTACTATAGCTAACATTCCTAATCTTACATTTAACAACATTTAACAACATTCAACTTCACTAAAGTCCTGTGTAGACTACGGCTTTTTGTAGCTCACATTTGTTTAGACGGCCAATGTCAAGATTAAAGACCTTTTTCAAAGAGATGCTTCTCTGACCTAGCCTGGCATCGCCATCCTGATCACGTGAGCTCACATTCTGTTTACCTCCACGGATCCGTCTGGTAACCCACCCGTTCAAACCGATTTCCACCCGACCAGATGTTGGTCGGGCCAATCACAACCTTTTATCTAATATGGGGTGGGTTTGTTACAATGATTGTACAGAGGGGCTACGTCACGTTCCTTTGCTCTGATTGGTTATACTGCAGGTCTATCCAATTGCATTGATCTACGCCTGTTGATAATGCGCCTTGGAAATCGAAAATGAACTGAGGGTGGAATATCGAAAGACCTTAAGGGATGAGAGTCTGCACTCAAAACTACTTTAATATGCTCTTTATTTCACACACGTGACAGACTTCAACAGACGCCTTTCTGGTCGGCCTTCAGTGTTTTGAGTGCGGACTTTGAGTATGTGTGGAGTCCGGACTTTGAGAGTCAAACACTGGAGAAGGCCGAGCCAAAAGACGTCTGTTGAGGTCTGTCATGTGTGTATGAAATAAAGAGCATACTAAAGTAGTTCTGAGTGCGGACCCTCATCCGTTATTCTGATCAGATTTTGGTTGTGCACCGGCTCGGAGTGCAGTGACTCCCTCATATACTGAATATTGAAAGATCTTGGAAGTCGGTCATACTTGATATTTGCGTTCCTCCTTTGCTGGGAATCCAAAGTAGCGCTCAGTGAAGGCGGAACCTTCAGAAGAGAACGCAGAACAAAACAAGGAAATGGGACCAATCTCACATCAAAAGCGCCAGGGGCAACATCACATCCATCAGTCAAAAACTGTACCACTGCCAGACTCAAAAGTAGACATGGAGACATAAATGATCCAGAAAATGTAACAACGCTCAGGTATAATATTTTTGTTTTTATCCTATCACTCATTATCTCAAGAGGATCCATGCCACTGTATTTATTTGAGATAATATTCAAAGACAAAGTTGAAGCTCTGAATGTGACATGTTGTTGCATATTAAACACAGTTGAGTACTATTATAGACAGGACACAGTAACCGTTAGATAGATATCGGTGTAAATATGCAGCATTCATCAACGTTATTGGACAGGAGGGCAGCATCAGCATGACAGGGCCATCTACATACATAGCTCCTCATCCATACTAAGCACCAGCATAGACTACAGATAGAGCCCCTCCACCCCTACCGCCAGCCCTGGCCGTACTGGACAGGACCGGATGTGGAAGGTTGAAAGGTCGCTGACAGGATTAACCGCCATTTTGGACCTTGTCTTACTGTAGAGCCTCCAGTCGGTCACAGGAGAGACTGCGACGCCACATCTGAACACGGAGCCAGAGGAGAGGAGCAGCAGAGAGCTCAGGAAGCCTCCGTAGGCCTGGGGGAATAAGACGAGGGAGGTCAAAACAATGACCATATCGGCTGAAATCTATCAAAGATCCGGCAGGAGAAATATTGCTCTTACCTGTCCGTAAACTCCAACTTTGTCCCCATCAACATAGGGAAGCCTGGCGAGGTATCTAATGATGTAAGAATATTGATTGTCATTTCTGTACATGTTGATACCGCAGCAATTCTGAATATTTCTGCAGACATGCAGATTATCGATTTCAAAATCAAATGGAGGAGAGTTGGAGAACAAAAGTGTGTTTTCATCTATTGTCTACGGGTCAACGCTCATCATTCTCTGGTTACGTACTCAAGAGCTGCAGCCTGGTCCTGAAGGTCCACTGTTCCCAAGCCCTGGTGGACCTCGTGTAGAACCCTCTGGCCCCGGAACCCACTGCCCCGCCCGTCCAGACGAGCTACGATGACGTCATCAGAGCTGACCAAAACCGAGTCCCAATCCAAAACGAACTGGTCACTCACCATCTGACCACCAGGGGCACTGTCGCTGTGGAACATGTTCAGAGTTAATACAAGGAAAAGAAAGAAAAAAAAAGACACACATTCCACTATACCTGCTAGGCTGGGTGCCGGATCAAAATATTAGATGGAGAGTAAAAGTCCACACACCAGGAAGCACCCTTAAAAGGATTGACTATTTGCAGCGACGTTTCGAGCTATCCAGATGAATTCAGGTACTGTACAATTACAAAACAACACATCACTGCTCTCATAGCCTTAACCCATGTATAAAGGAGGGGTTCAGGGAACAGACTTGGGCAGACTAGAAGATAAGGAGGGGTTTGTGAATGATACTTACAGGATAAGCAAGAGTGGGTGCCCAGTGGCCTCGTCAAAATCAACAGGCAGAGTTAATTCCAAACGGAGGGCTGTAAAACAGAGTGCATGTTATTATGTTGTACATAAGTATTTCCACTAACTGAACAAGAGTATGAATCATACACTTGAACATGTTTTGTTGTTGACAAGTCCTAATCGCAATATGCATATTTTCTACACATACCGGTACATAATTTGTACTGTATATGTGGTGTATGTGTTCATTAAATGTGCATTATCATCTTACACATTTATACTATATATACTACAGTCTATTATAGTATACTATATTATAGTACATTAAAACCTTGAGGTAACTAAATGTGTAAGATGATAATGCACATCATAGCTGTACAGTGGCCTGTAAATAAAGAATAAAAAGAGTTCAAACATTGTAAAGAACTGACAAACAGGATACATTGAATTTGAGGTGCAGTCTCTTTTCTAAGGTCTTAATGAAATGTAGCACATTGTGTCTAATTGCATACACAGATCAGAGCAAAGAGACCATATGGTGAACTTTTCCTCCTCATTGAATCAGTGGGTTGGAGTGATTCTCATTCCAGAGCTGATTCACAATCACCTTGCAAAGCTGCGCACCTGTTCTTTTAATGGCGCTTACGTCTGAATCTGTCTATTACATTCTGAATCTGTTTATTATGTTCACACCATCCCTGCAATTTCCATCTTAGTACACGGCTAAAACCCTGCTTTGGAGCGATTCCCAAATGCATGTTGCCCATGCTATTTAATCACAAGTAATGCAATAAATTCTGCATTCCAATATTGCTCTTCATACAGTAAGAATAGACATTCATGTGACTGCCTACAGTAGCATGGTTTAGTTACAGTACCTGTCCATTGTGTGTAATCAAAAAAGTGATAATGAGTGGTGATGATAATGATTGTGAAACCTGCATTAACGACAGACTGTTGCGGGTGCAGCCACTCCGCCTCGACCACGCCCCCTCTAGACCTCGACCACACCCCCTATCTACCTCTACCACGCCCCCTCTCTACCTCGACCACGCCCCCTCTCCACCTCGACACGCCCCCTCTCCGCCTTGACCACGCCCCTCTCTACCTCGACCACGCCCCCTCTCTACTTCGGCCACGCCTCCTCTGGACCTCGGCCACACCCCCTCTCTACCTCTACTACGCCCCCTCTCTACCTCTACCACACCCCCTCTCTGCCTCGACCACGCCCCCTCTCTACCTCAACCATGTCCCCTCTCTACCTTGACCACGCCTCCTCTCTACCTCAGCTACGCCCCCTCTCCACCTCGACCACGCCCCCTCTCTACCTCCGCCAGGTACCCTGCGCCCCCCTCTGTGCGTCCCAGACGTGCGCTGAGGCGCTCTGACCCCCCGGATTGCCCCTCGCTCAGCTTCCGTCCTGTGGCCGGGGTGCGTTCATGCTCCCCCTCTCTCGTGGTGCACGGCCCCCTCCGGGGATTCTGGGTATTCAGACTCTGGACGCGCTCACGGCTCAGCTCCGCGCCACACCTGTTTCCCAGCCCTCTTCACCACACCTGCTGCCCCGCTTCCAATCACCACCGACCCTACGAGAACCTGGTCAGCGCTCAACACGTCGCCTGATCACGCCATGAGCTCACGTGACCCTGGACCTCTGGGGTCGCGCAGAGCCGTGCTCGCCTGCTGCACCCCTCCAACACCCCATCTTCACCTTTAATACTTTTGTCCACTAACCAGCCCGCTGGGGACTAACCCTTTCCCCCTGCCCCCCGAAACCTGCCCCCCAAAACAAACACGGACATGATGCAGATAGCGATGGTGGTGGTGCTGATGATGATGATGATGAAGATGATAATGATAGCAACAAGAAGAGGGAGATGGAGGGGGTGATGACAGTTAGATAATCATTTAGAAGACTTTGGATTGCCGTACCCAGATTGTTGATCTGTAGAATTCTGCTCTCTTTCATGGGAACATTCCGGAACATCAGAGCATCTCTTAATGGTTTGTTCAACTCCAAAGTGCCACATTCTGTTGGGGGAAAAATATCAAAAAGCATCATGTATAATCAGGGTAAAGAAAAAGAAAGCATACGGCTTCTGTATATTTTCACAGATAATGCTGTGTAGATGTATTTGTCTGGTTTTAAGCACACATACACAATTGAAACACCTCACTGAAGAAGCATCATCATGGAATCTTTGTGTAGAGATATTTAATAGGCATGTTTATTAAGCACATTAACATGATTCTTCATTGTGTCCAAGCACTCCCACTCTATCGACACAAACACAAACTATGTATCCTGCTAAATCACGGTCAATTTAGATGGAAACTGATTCAGCGATATACATTTGTTGTAGACCCATAGAGGGTATAATGATCCAACTTTAATGAGTGAATTCATCAACATCACTCATACTGTTCAGCACTCTGCTAGCAGACGAGGTATTGTAATAGCTGATCATTTATCTACTGCTGTATCCCTAGACTCTGCTCCTCCAGGCCGTGGTGTACACTGTAGTTCATTTCAATTACATTACACTACCTTAATTGGTTCATTTGTGTACTTACCTTCTGTTGTACGGTGTATGTGGTTACCGCTGTGCATGTGAAATGTTTAACTGGTGTACTAAAGAAATGTGCATCTTGATCAAGGAGGTTTAAAGTTTATAGTGTACATTTTCATTGCTTTACCATATTTCTTCTTCCATTCTTTGTAATCATGGATTGGAACAAGTACTACTATTAGTATAGGGTAGTATAGGGTTCTAGCTACATGTTCAAGATGATTGTCAGTCATATTTTGGACTTACTACAGTACTTACCTGACATGTCATTCAATTTGTGAAGAGTGGTTTGGGGAATTCCAGGGCCTGAACAGAGTATAATAAGTATCTTGAACAACGTACAGTTGGTATGAGTACATTAGATTATTTTTCATCATAGTGAAGATCAGAAAAGTTCAAGTTAGTTAGTGATACAGGTAGCTTGGATAGATTATTAGCATTACAGAAGAATTTCTCAATTACGTTGCACAGTAAATTACTAAGTCATTATTAATGTAAAAAATGTTGAATACAGAACATGAGTGCTATTCAAATTGTCAATCAATCAATCAATCAAAGCTTTATTTGTATAGCGCATTTGTATAGCCTTATCAGCATGTGGATTGGACACAACTGGTAGAAAGCCTTCCTCCAGGATCTACCCCACTACACCTCTGTGAGCGAGACATGCCCATCACCAGGCTCGGGTCTCAGGGCTTGTTAACTTTGGATGTATGCCCTGCAGCTACGGCTCTGTTCTAGGGTGAACAGCGTTTGCTGTCCGTGTTCCATTCGCTTGGAATGGCCTTCAGGGCAACCTGAAACTGCAGTCCTGGGTTCCCGTGGGCCACTTCCAGAGAACGGTGTTCCAAACACCTACTGTATCTGAAGACTGTAGCAGTTTTAGCTCCCTTGTGATGTGCTTGTTTGTTTTCTATTATTTTCTCTGTGTTTTAGGTTGTGTTTATTTTTATTTTGTTTATTTTGTTTCAGAGCAGTATATGTGTTGTATGTTTCTATTGCTGCATTTGTATTCTTTTGCTTCTGTTCATTGGGCGTTTTCTAAAAAGATAGGTCACTGCCCTGTATAAATAAAGGATGAAAAAATAACGTTGAACTAATACTCTACCTCTGCAGTTCAACAGGATGTGCTGATGGTCTGGGCTGAACACTACACTGTAGTAGGAGCACTGCGGTTTCAACAGGGAGCAGGTGAGACAGTCACGCTGAAAAGGATCCACAGTCGACACTCTGGATAGATGAGGGACAGAAAATGGCAACAGGTATAAGAGATAATAATAATAATAATAATAACTTTATTTTATATAGCGCCTTACATGGGACCCAAGGTCGCTTTACAAACATATCAGGAAATCATCAACAATTGACAAAGAAAGCACAGACAACAAATCAGACAGAGCAGTAAGAAGGGACAATAACAATCACAATAATAACAATAAACTAATGGAGAAATGTCTATAGATCATGACCAACTTGCATTTGACATGGCTTACTGTACAGGGCATATTGTATGTACTCTGACGATGCTAGAGGCAGCCAGGTAGTGATGGACACCTGAGCATGTGCAGATCAGATACCTGTATATAAACCGTCTAGCTATACCAGGGGTCGGGAATCTGTGGCTTCGGAGCCACGTTGACTAAGCCTACTAATCTTTGGCTCCCATGCAAATTTAGAATTGGTTACAATAGGAACCCTTATACAAAATGACTGATAATATGGCATTGAATATAGTTATACTGTAGGCTACTGAAACCAACCACCCGGTAATATCGTTATTCTGTCAGTAGCCAAGCCGCAGCAGAGATTTTCTCCACATGACGCTGTTCTCATTTCAGTCCCAGCCACAGCTAGAAGCGAACAGGTTTTGACAGCAAGTTAGAAAAAATAAGTGGTACGAATCAGTAATTAAATGGCCACAAGGAAAATAAATCTGCAGACATTTCAGAGGATCGACCGTCTGTCACACATGGTCAGAGCCCAACTAGATTGCTATGTTTGAACTGCAGTGGGAAATTCTCCAACAATAAGAAAAGCAATATTGAGTGAATCTAGGTTTGAAACTGTTTTTCATCCTTCAAACTCTTTTTTCCTTTTCATTCATTCATCCCAGGGTTAGGGTTAGGTACCCTACATGATCTTTCTCTCAAATGTGAAAAAATGGCTCTTGTGGTCATAAATGTTCCCAACCCCTGAATCCTACTATACATTCAAACCCAGCTACAGTACCTGTACAGATGTCTTTGTGTGGAGAACCCAGATACAGTAGAACCCAGATACAGTACCTGTATAGTTGTCTTTGTGTAGAGAACCCAGATACAGTAGAACCCAAATACAGTACCTGTATAGTTGTATTTGTGTACAAAACCCAGATAGAGTAGAACCCAGATACAGTACCTGTATAGTTGTCTTTGTGTAGAGAACCCAGATACAGTAGAACCCAGATATAGTACAACCCATATACAGTACCTGTACAGATGTCTTTGTGTAGAGAACCCAGATACAGTAGAACCCAGATACAGTAGAACCTAGATACAGTAGAACCTAGATACAGTAGAACCCAGATACAGTACCTGTATAGTTGTCTTTGTGTAGAGAACCCAGATACAGTAGAACCCAGATAGAGTAGATATAGTACCTGTATAGTTGTCTTTGTGTAGAGAACCCAGATACAGTAGAACCCAGATACAGTAGAACCCAGATATAGTACCTGTATAGTTGTCTTTGTGTAGAGAACCCAGATACAGTAGAACCCAGATACAGTACCTGTATAGTTGTCTTTGTGTAGAGAACCCAGATACAGTAGAACCCAGATACAGTAGAACCCAGATATAGTACCTGTATAGTTGTATTTGTGTAGAGAACCCAGATACAGTAGAACCCATATATAGTACCTGTATAGTTGTCTTTGTGTAGAGAACCCAGATACAGTAGAACCCAGATACAGTAGAACCCAGATATAGTAAATGTATAGTTGTCTTTGTGTAGAGAACCCAGATACAGTAGAACCCAGATACAGTAGAACCCAGATATAGTACCTGTATAGTTGTCTTTGTGTAGAGCCATCTTCTGTGCTGAGGAAGTAACTGGACAGGACAGGAGAAGCCGTTGTGTAAAGGTCATAAAACGGGTTCAAAACAATACTTTCCACTGCTCCGTTATTTTCCATAATTTAATTCAAAAAGTGAAACTTTCATATATTATAGATTCATTCCACATGCAGTGAAATATTTCAAGGCTGATTGCTTCCATGCCACGCTCCACGTTTATGCAGTAATTTGTGCAAATGGAGCCCCGACCAAGTATTGAGTGTATAAATGAACATACTGAACATACTGTACAATCATAAAGATTCAAACAATAAAGGCTTGAAATATTTCAATTAGTGTAATGGATCTAGAATACATGAACGTTTCACTGTTTGATTAATTGATAAATTGATAAATTATGGAAAACAATGGACTTTATAACAATATTCACATTTTTGGGGGATGCACCTGCACTTTATAAGACAGCATATAGGGAGACAAAATGGAATATTTCTGCTCTCAATCCTGATTATAATACATGCATATTGTGGTAAGACTGATTATTTCTTACTCACACTGTGTTGGTGGTCTCCTCATATGCTAAGATCTGAGACACCTCCCAGCTCCCAGAGGTCAGGTGTCGCGTGTTGACCTCCTCACCTCTGACCTGGGAGAGCAACAGACAAAACAAATAACTAAGAGACATAACATAATAATCAAACAAACAACCGGGAGCTTCACAGGAAGCCTCCATAGACATGACCTCTTGTAACCCATTCCAGACAAAACACAACTTTAAAGAACATAACAAAACAAAAAACATTTCCATGATCAATTAATTATTTGGCTTTGGAGTTGCCGATTTTAAGTCCCTCACATGACATACCTGGTCAGACATCATGGCGATATGGTTGAAACCCCCACGGCCGCCATGTTTTATTGGCATAGTCAGGAGGAATGTTGTCCCATCTTTGGAGAAAACTGGCTCTTCATTCTAAAGGACAAGAAAATGGAACCAGCCAAGTGTGAAACCCAACCAGGTATGAAACATCCCTCATAGTCATATCCAGAGTTTGTTTAATGTAATCAGTGTAGTCTACTTAGTTAAATATTCAAATTAAGTTTCACTAAAAGTTCTCTGAAAATGACAATGACTGTGTAAAAAGACAATAACCATATCATGTGTGCTTACCTGACGGTCTAGCCACTTCTCAGATGTCATCAGATGTTTCTTAGAGCAAAAGAGAGGGCTGTGCTTATTATTGCATAAATGTACACACTACACACGAATAACCAGCTCTCCGTATTCACTTTTCCCAGGGAATCTGTCCAGCTGCTCACCTTGACGCACTCCCCCATGGTGACGTAGCACAGGGACAGGATGGAGATGTTCTGGGCTCGGTTCACCCAGCGCACCGCCATCTTCTCCTCCGTCACCCATTTCACCATCGTGATGTAGTATTCACTACGGCAGGGTGGAAGCACAATTTAGCCAATGGACGTGGTGTTTGTCTAAAGGCCAATTTGTCAACATTTTGTCTCTTATGAGAGAAGGAAATAAGGACCCCCTCAAAAACGTGATTGAACATGATTCATCTCAAGGGGTTTATCCTTTAATAAAATGTCGATATAAACAGACTGATACCTTTTCTCAAAACTGTTGGGAGGCCGCAGCTCAGTGGTCTGGGACCCTCCATCCATAGTCACAATGAAGAGCTTTACTGTGGGGTTGACCTGTCCCATCTAAAACATGAAGTATTACAGCGTTTTTATACACATTACATGTATGCTACTGGCATTCCAGTTGAAGATTACTGTCATCTCAGACAAAGCAGTGAAATATCACGATACATACTACAGCATCAAGTCCGCAAGGCATGTGTGCCATCGTGTAAAGCTGGAAAGGACTGTAATTTACAATAAATGACGTTTCAGTCTCATCATATTTTGTATGTACTCATCCATAGTGCCTCAGCAAAGAATATAATGACCATAAAATAAACTGATCGAGCTGAGCAGCCCCTGAGGTTCGTCTTAACTAGGCATGTTTTCTCCCAGTTGAGCTCAAACCTCCCTTAAAACACAGCTCGTTAGTGCACTAGGCCAGAGAGCTCCCATATCATATCCCGCTCTTACAGTAGTCAAGCTTGCGTCTTTCCCTTCGTTGATTACTCCTTCTCTTTTCCTATCTATTATACAGTAGTACTTCCTTAGCTATTCTCTCTATTATCGCGGGCATAACCGTGTCTCTGAACGGCAATGTTCTAATTATGGAGGGCTGCTTCATATAAGATCCTGGAAGGGATGCTGTAACTACGGTTGACTGGATGTGGTAGAATACCACAGAAGAAGAAGAAGTGCACAGTGAACTTGTCCTAAACCCCACCTATGATGCATGTCGTCAGCATACACAGCTGTTGAATAAGTGGAGTGGGCTTTCACACCACCACTACAGCGTTCTTCAAAGGGAGCCAGTCAGCGTCAATATGAATAAAACAGTAAAACGAATCTCGTACAAAAACACCTAGAGCCTGCACTGTGTGCATAATTCACAACACCTGTGATATGGTACAATATTTTCTGATGCCCCCTGCCAGCCTTTCGAATTTGTTTGGTCATACCAGAAGGCTTCCCAGATAGCAAACGGATCTGGGCCATATACAGGCCAGATCTGGCCCTTGTGGCTTAGTTCCGGCCCATATATGGCCCAGAATTATTACACATCCACTTGCTCTCTGGGTTCGGGAACAGTGCAACTCTAGTCTACAGGATGTCTAATAGAATAGCCTTTGAATGTTACTGTAAGTCCAGGCTGTTTGTACATCCCATCTCTACGAACTGCCTAGATATGGACAGATACCAGATCAATTTGCTACCTCTGGAACTGGCATTAATGGTGTCACAAGATATTACACAAGATATACAGCATGTCCCCTTAACGTAGTCCCCTTGATTTAGTAAGCTGCTACCATGGGCTATGAGCTACTGAGTTCTTGTTAAACTCTCACCCAGCTGTAAAGAAATTGCTGGAATATTCAACCTTAGGATAAGGGCACCGCTGAAGTTAACTGTAGGGCATCGTTAGTTGGAGTAGCCTAACTGTAGGGCATTGTTAGTCGTGGTAACCTTTTACCTTGGGGTAAGGGTACTGTTGGCCCCTGGGGTAGAGGGAGCCGGTAAAGCGAGGAAGGAGCATGTTGGGAACCAGTGTGTCGTTGATGCTGAGGTAGGCCATCCTGGATCCGTCCGGGGACCACCAGTGGGCGACCTGGGAGTGGAGCACTTCCTCTGTGAAGCCAAGAGCGGGGAAATCAATTACCCCACCACCTAGCTTATTCTTTGTGATCCCTTCAAAGCTTTCTTGTTGTATGACACAAGATTTTATGTGATCCACACTCCATACACAACTCAGCACCTGTATTACTACATGTTGGTTGCTTTTATTGGGTACTGTTGAATATATATCGAATAGGCTGTAGTTGGAGGTGTCAAGCAGACTAAAACCACAAGGGAGATGACAAAATTATCAGTTATCAAATTATCAAAGAAAAAAAAACTGTTTTTCACTCGATTGTCACACAAAATAGTGTGCAAAATTAGCTAATTATAGTTCCACATGAGGATTTTTTTTTCTAAATATGAGAGCGACAACCAACCATAGGACCATCAACAGGAACCTCATAGTCCTAGCCAACGCTATTGAAGTCTAATTGTGTGTCATGTCAGTGATGGATACTCATTACAGTAATCCTACAAAGCATTCTTCAAGAAAGCATTCAGGGAGAGGAACACGGAGAATGCATTCCTTTCAAAGAAAGGGAACAATTGATTAAATGGATAGCACACCCACGTCAATACTCATTCCTTAATAAATACTTTCAGTGTAGCACAGACATATTCCGGCGTTGCACCGTCCTCAGCATTCAGGATGAAATAAGGAAATATCAGCTGTGATTATAAGGTGTGTGTAATTCCCCTCCAGCCTACTCTGTACGTGACTGTACTGTTGCTGCATAGTGACCAGTAACACTGTAGTAACACTGTAATAACACTGTAAGCAGGAGTAATTCAGCTAGACTTGTATTTGTACTGTCCATGGTTTGGCTACTGCAGTCATGATTAGTAATAATATCACTGTGGTTTGTCTTACCCTCATATAACCAGTCAGTGATGCCATTGAAGATAACCCCTTCTTGGCCTGAGGACGTGAGTCTCCAAGAGCTGCTTTTGACGTCCGTCTGGTAGTAGATGTTGTTTTCAAAGACATACACCTGAGGAAAGATACACATGTTCACTGCTGGATAGACAACTGCTGGTCTCAGCTCCATATAGGAGTCTATAATAGATCCGGCCATTTCATTTAATGTATATCCATTTCAAACAGATGATGGCACATTTTCTGCTCTGTATCTGATTATGTTGACTTTCCTGTATAAATTAAGGTTAATACATGCCATTTTCAGCTATTGTTTTGATCCACTAGGCCTCTCCATAAATGATGTCATAGAGGAGGCCATGGAATGTAGAGCCTGGGGTCAATTATGACACAATAACATGTAGTGTTCTTTTTTTACAACTGAACCATCTCAAGTTAAGTTGACAAGCAGCATAAATCATCAGAACATACAGACTGCAGGCGCCATGCGAGCCCTGGTAACTATGTCGGGAGAGACCAATGAGGTGAGTGGCAAATAATAGTCTCTTATATGCTTCCCAAGTGGCAGTCTATTTCAAAAGATGAGCTGTCACAAGCAATTTATTTTTGTGTTCTTATACTGCAATGCATTTCTCTGTGCAGTAGCATAAATTTCAGAACTGTAGCAGGCAATTTGGCTGGTGTCTGGCATACATTTCTAACCCTAAACCCTGCCTACGTTACTACAATGACTGAAAGAGAACAGCACAATTTAAATGAAAGTTAAATGCTCATGACAGCTGTGGAAACCACTGGAACTTCCTGTAAATAGTCTGAAAGTCTGAACCACCCAAAAACATTTTCACTCTAGAAACTAACCGAACCATGGTTCAATTTGATCCAATACTACCTCTTTGTGTTGGACCAAATTTTGTCTTTTTGGTCCAGACCATGGTCAAGGGGAGGTTTCACAGTTTGACACTCTAAGGCTAAACTGAGAGAAAGAGCTGAGGTGTGTGTGTGTGTGTGTGTGTGTGTGTGTGTGTGTGTGTGTGTTTACAGTAGACTAGTGGAAAGTAGGAATGGTGGTAGCAGGGATATTGTTTGCCTGTAGTCTGGATATGTCTGGATTCTATCTGCCCTGTTTGGTCCACTGAGCAAGATAAAATATGGATGGAGTAGAAAATGCCACTCTGCCATAAAAAACTCACAGCTGCCTCACACTCAAATAATGCATTCTTCACATAACGTAACAGTGAGTTATCTTGCAAAGTCAACTTTAAAAGAAAATAGTAAATTGACTGCCGTGGGGAGGCTATGGAAAATAAACAAGTGGTCATTTTTAAACATCTCAGTTTAACAAATAGAGAAAATGTATTTACAGTATAGTAGCCTACACTGAGGAAGTGTTCATTTGATGAGTGAACAGAAATGAATATGTTACGGGTGCTCATGAATAATGAGCTCATCTGAAGTGATAACATAGACAAATATGCAAAGGAAGCTCATGAATAATGAAGACCACTCTGTCATTACCGGAGCCTAGCATACTACTGCAGGGCTTTTTGAATAACATATTACACTGGGGGTGCAGGTATAAAACTGCAGAGAGTAGATAAATATGCCATCAAACGGTTAATTACTTTCCTTGTCTACTCTTTGAAAAATTGAACTGATTATTCCATGCTTAAAACTCTTTGGGTGGCACATTAGTCATGAAGAAATATGTTTCCAAACAACGTCTTCGAGCAACAATGTGATTAGTAGTACTGTTTTCCGTTTTTCTTCACAATAATTGGTTCCTATTGGGGGGGTATTAGGCCTTTCTTCCATGTCAAAAACAAACGTTGATCAACGTTCCCCTTTGAGCAGAGGGGATAATGTATATGCAGTACATATTATAACATTATGTAAGAGATGTAATTAGGGCCCGAGCACTGGCGGTGCGAGGCCCTATTGAAATTCGAAGGATTATTAGGGTCCGAGCACTGCCGGTGCGAGGCCCTTTTGAATTTCGAAGGATTATTAGGGCCCGAGCACTGGCGGTGCGAGGCCCTATTGAAACTCGAAGGATTATTAGGGCCCGAGCACTGGCGGTGCGAGGCCCTATTGAAACTTCAAGGATTGTTATTATTCTCCTACCTTCTTCTCCCCAAACAAATGCCTTTTTGGCGGCCTAAACATCGATGAAAGCGGATGAAACTTTGCTGATACGTCAGTCCCGGTGAAAAATTTGATAATTCATGGGTGACGGAAATGGGCGTGGCAAAACGGCTCAAGAGCGCCCCCTGGAAAATTTTAAATGGCGAGCCCCACCTTTCAGTTTGATGTAGGCGAACGAAATTCGGTGGGCAACAGGAAGTCCGCCATTTTGCTCTTAATGTGCCATTTTGTCCTTGTTTTTACCATTTCCATGCCTCGTACTTTAACGAACTCCTCCTACAGATTTCATCCGATCAACTTCCTATTCGGTCAGCTTCATCTTAAGACCTTTGTGATCAAAAGTTATCAAAAAATTAAGTTTTCACCAAACACCCTTGCCGTGGCGCCCCGCCAAAGTTTGACATTTCGCCATAAAACACGAAGTCCTCATAACTCCTCCATACATTATCCAATTTGTCCGATATATCTCACGCTTCATGACGGTTCAGTCCTGAACACATCTATGTGTCAGTATTGCGTCATACTTATAGCGCCACCTATTGGTGAAACAGGAAGTCCTCATAACTCCTGCATACATCATCCGATTTGCACCAAATTGCTGACGCTTCATGAAGGTCACCTTCTGAACACATCTATGCGTCGGTATTGAGTCACACTTACAGCGCCACCTACTGGTGAAACAAAGTACTCATAACTCCTACATATGTAATCCGATTTACTCCAAATTGCTCATGCTTGATGAAGGTCGCATCTTGAACACTTCTGTAAGTCAGTATTGCGTCATACCTACAGCGCCACCTACTGGTGAAACAGGAAGTCCTCATAACTCCTCCATACGTTATCCGATTTACTCAACATTTCTCACGCTTCATCAAGGTACCGTCCTGAACACATCTATGCTTCGGTATTGAGTCACGCTTAGAGCGCCACCTACTGGTGACAGGAAGTTTCTCTCAGTACTGCACACCGAAATAGCACACCCATTAACGGCGCCACACCCCGACACGCGTGGGGTGCGAGGGCCCGCTCACTGCTGCTCGCAGCCCTAGTTAAACATTGATTTTCAGGCACACAAATCTCTCCATTGATGAATAGTTGAAAATTATAAGTCAGGGAAGGGGTTTGTGCAACACAGTACTGGTATACAGTACAGTATATGCCTTGCGATTTGTAATTTGTGATGGTTTTCATTTTATGCTATAAACTTAAAATAGTTCATTTTAATCTTTAGCAACCTCCAGGAAAATGGCAATGTTTAATCTAATTTTCTGCACTGAACACTACACAGCATGTGTTTATCCTTTGTATTTATATATTTGTCATTAGCTTAAGGAGAGTCATTCAAAGGAATTCATCTCATACTTACGGTGGCCCTGAAGTGCAAAACAACAAAATTTCACAAAACAAAATTAAATTTCAGAAAACACGACATTTTGCACAACACAACATTTCAGAAAACACACATTTTGCAAAATATGACATTTCACATAAAAACTTGATGACATTTCACAGAACACGACATATTACGGAAAGGGTAGGAACAACACTTCTTGTTTGTGATTGAACAGAACCCAAGTCAGTTCAATCTCCTGTTTCTATAGCAATAGCAGTAATATAGCAATATCTCAGGACAGGAGTGTTGTTGTGTTTAGCGAAATGTGTTTTGTGAATGTTGGGTTTTACGAAATGTTGTGTTTTGCGAAATGTTGTCGTATTTCGCAAAATGTGTTTTCTGAAATGTCTTTTGCAAAATTCGTTGCAAAATGTCATTGTGTTTTGCGATACTGTATGTTGTTTTCTGAAATGTTGTTGTCTTTGCACTGTCGAACAGTATTCAGGTGAAAGAAATGTGTTTTCAATCATGGCTATAACATTCAAATAAAATGAGGCTGGAAGTGCAATTCTGTTTTGGAATTAAGTGACTTGGAACAGCTTTGGCTTACAGGGTCTATAAAAGCAGAATATTATTAAAAATGTTAATATTTTTGGAAAATGCCACTCACCAGCTGTTGACCTTGAATGCCCCAGGAAGCAAACTGCAGGACTGAGTCCGATACCTCTGGTGGGTTCAGCTCCCGCACCTCCCTTGTTCAAAGCCAAACATCGTCAGGTTAACGCAAGCAAACAAACAAACAAACAAACAAACAAACAAACATGGTTTATTGGTCATACGATATATCAACACACACAATACAATGGGCAGCTACACCTTGAAGACACACATGCAGTAGGGTCGCTGATGAAATGTCCCTCTGCTCTTAATCCATCTGTCGTCCTACTCCCAAGGGCAGCCAGGAGCAGACAGTAGGGGCATGCATGAGCCACGCCCGGGGACCAATCCAAGGGCTCTTCGTCAGGGACAGACAGCTTTAGCGATCTGTTCTTCTGCATGTTTTTCGTATTGGGTTCTTTATGGCGGAAACCCTTGCGAATGCAGGAGAATATGCAAACTCCACACAGAAAGGCCCGGGAGATACCCCACCTGGGTACCTGACAACTCGCCCCCCAGTGCTAACAGAGTCCCAAATAAGAATCCAACCCTCTAGTCTGATATGATTGTATTGTGATGCATTACATGCTGTACCTTGTATGCAGGTTGTAGATCAAGTATGATGCCAGGAAAGAGTGTCGGTACACCTATAAAATAAATCAACAAAAGATATTATGAAGGTGCATTACTTTTGAAATTACATTATTTAAACATTGCGTACCATACAGTAAAATATAAATACATTTAATTTAACCTTTATTGAACCAGATTTGTCTCATCAAGATCTTTTTCAAGATAAACCTGGTCAAATAATGTTATAATATTAATAAAAACTATATATATATTTATATATATATGGTAACACTTTATAATAATGATCAGTTATAAGGCATTTATAAAACATTTGTTAATAATGAACTAATCATTAACAGAATTTATAAACATGTGTAAATGATTCATAAATGATTTGTTAATATACTAGTTAAACATTCACAAATGATCTGTAGATGATTTATAAAACATTTAATTATAATGAACTAATAATTAACAGATCATTTATAAACATGTGTAAATGATTCATAAATGATTTATAAATATACTAGTTAAAGATTCACAAATGATCTGTAGATGATTTATTACACATTATCAACATTATGTAAGGGGGCTGGTTGGCTAGCTGACCCAAACGCAGGACCACGGACACAGACGGACAGTTCCAAGCCCAGAGGGCGGTTTAATACAATAGCGGCGGTACAGAGGGCAAGGCAAAGGGTAGTCAAGTTCAGGCAGGGGTCAATCGATCAACAAACAATGTCCAGAAAACGTTATCCAAGCCGTGGTCGAGGTCCGGGAAGAATGGGTCGGGGAAGCCGTGTGTCAGTCCAGGGAAAGAGCAGCAAACAAACCGGAATCACAAGGAATCTTAGGGAAGAACTGGCGACGAACGTTGGGAAGACCGGGTTCTTATAGGGGAGGTGATTGGATGAGTAGTGGCAGCATGTGAGCCGCGCCCTCGGAGCTCGTTAGCGGAACCGTGTTCAGGTGTGCGGGGGTGATTACGTCGGAGGGCGCGCAGAGCGCACGCTGAAGTGGAAGGCCGTGGCGTGCGCGCTGCGGGAACGGTGGTGGGAGCTGGAGAGCGCCCAGGCGGAGGCGGAGCCGTAACACATTACTTGTAAATGATGTGTTCAACATTAATTAATGTTAGTTAATATGTAGTAAAACATTTGTAAATGATTTTAAGAATGCCTTATTTATTTGTTTTTCATATCAAATTATTTGTTAAACATTTACTAAAAGTCTACAAATCATTTTCAAGACATTATTGCAGCCCCAAAGACCATTATAAACTACTAGTTTATAATGAACTAATCATTAACAAATAATTTATACATGTTTATAAATGAGTCATATATTATTTATAAATACACTAGTTTAACATTCAAAAATGATCTGTAGATGATTTATAACACACCATCAAGAGTACTTGTAAATGATTTGTTCAACATTAAATAACATTAGTTCATGTGTAGTAACTCATTTTTAATTGCTTTTAAGAATAACATTTTACAGAATTACTAGACGTCTTTGTTTTTCATGTTTAACAAATGATTTGTAAAGGTTTTTGCATGCGCTAATCTAAAGTGTAAACTATTAATGTCTATAAAACATCTATAAATCATTTGTAGAGGTTTTTGCATGCGCTTATCTAAAGTTGAAACTATTAATGTCTATAAAACATCTATAAATCATTTGTAGAGGTTTTTGCATGCGTCAATCTAAAGTTGAAACTATTTATAACTTACAAATGTCTTATGGACTTTTTATTCGCCTGTTATAAATGATGTGTAAATGTTGTAGACAGCTTTGTTCCTTTGTGACATCAAAAAATAACTACAGAATGATGAAAATATAATTTTTACAAATGTCCATAAGACATTTGTAAATGATGAATAGTTTCAACTTTAGATTGACGCATGCAAAAACCTTATATATACAGCATGGTCCTGTACAGTACTGTATATATACAGTACTTCTACTCAAGTGTGTCTATAGAGAAGCGCACCCAGTTCTAATTTCTCTTAACCTACTGCGTGGGCTGGGTGTGCATTTTCCATTCATATTTATGTACATGTAGTAAGAAATCAATGTGCAGATGTAATTTGTATGGCTCCTAATACCAGATGAAATAAAACTATAGGGTACTTTTAAAAAAATATCTCGCCTACCTTACAAAATAAGCATTTTCAAGAAGTAACTGAAATAAATAATAATAATAATAATAATAATAGTAATAATATGTATTATTATTATTATTATTATGAATAATACACATTTAAGGTTATAACATAGCCTACCTATTGGAAATATATAAGAATATAACATCCAGAGGAGGACTGCTCTGAAACCAACTACCATCTTGTTCTTGCTGTAATGTTCTAAGCTTAATTCTTGTTAATTTTGTGTTATTAATTAGATCATTGTTCTTTTTTTTATTATTGTATTGCAGTAGGCCTTATTTTTTGCTCCCATGTTGCACTAATACTCATCCCATGTGTAATTTCAGATTTCTGCTGTTCCAGTGTTCATTTTGACAGCAAATTTTTATTTAGTTATAGTCAGTCTTTTCACAAAAATGCTATTAAGTTTTAGTCATATTTTAGTCATCTGAATAGTTTTAGTTTTAGTCAAGTTTTAGTTGACTTAATAGTATTACAATTTTAGTCGACTAAATCTACAATAGATTTAGTTGACTTAAAATCAAATGGGTTTAGCTAAAGTGTAATGCATTATTTTACCATTTCTCTAGAATTTCCAAACTCATACTCCTGGAGGAAACAATTATTAGACTGAAGGACAAAGCTACTGAATTACATTTCTATGCACTCTCCCTGCCTGTGTTCAACTTTTTTCAGTGTGAGCCACGACTTTCACGGAAATCTCAGCATTCTGATTGGATCACTTCCCAAATTCTCCCTCCCTAACATTTTTGTCTAGTTTTTATTTCTTAACAAAAATGTCAATAGATTTCATCATAGTTTTTGTCATCATGAATTTGTTTTATTTAGCTGTCTCATGATGATAACTAAATAACGGTCGTTGACGAATAATTGCCGAATAATTTTCAGCAGTTTTCATTGACGAAATTAACACATCATTTAAATGTATCTGTAATCTGAAAAGCCTGATTGTTAATTGCTTGTGTCAATTATGTTTTTATCACCAATCAGTTATGATTTGAAATGATTTGAAATGTAAGTATTTGATTTTCACTAGTTTTGCTCTGCAGTCCTTGCAAGAGGAAGTAGGCCTATAGGCCTAACGGTACTACAGCATTACAAGAGTGCCACCCAGTCATGGAACTACACAGCCTCATCCACAGACACATTAATTGCATAGGCTAATTTTGCCCACCATTTCATAGTTTTACTTGTACTATGAACAAGAATGTAAAATTAAATAACATTAAAAATAACCCACCTTTGGGACAGTTCTAGCGTTATAGAAAAGGACAAGTGAAACTATGAAATTGTGCAGAAATAGGCTACGTAGTTAGTGTGTGCGTGGATGAGGCTGTGAGATCCAGACAGTCCCGGGGTATAGCCCTGTAAATCATATAACTGTCCCACTGGCCAAAAAAACACTTGTCACTTCTTTTGAAGAAAGCTTGTTGAAAAAACGTAAATAACTTGTCATTTTTGTCATTTGATGTCTTTCCTCTTGATGGAAAATGCATATTTTGATAGGCTATAGATAGGCTATAGAGAATTTTGAATGTAGTAAAATGCATGCTCAGCCCACGCAATAGTTCTGATTTAGAGTTCATTAAAGCAGCCCAACGTAGGATGTGGTATTTTTGTGATTTGGTGCCCCCTACAGGTTCACTTTTGCACAACCGTCGTAAAATTGTTCAGTACCGCTGCACGCCTGCATTTGTGAAACCAGTCCCCAAAAACCCACATGAGACAACAGAAAACAGTTGATAGCTGGAATAAAACGGCCTAGTTAGTATATATTCCTAGATATAATGTATGTGATAGTCACAACTAATGTCGGTCTATTGACAGCCTTGTTGGCCCAACTTGCAACAGTACACACACACGTGCATGCACCAACTCCAAATGCGATAACTACAAATCATACAATGCTGCACTTCATGGTTCCTGACAATCCATGTGGCCTGCCAACTAGTCATAAAATGCTGCACAATGTTTCTGACAATCCTATTGTGTAGCTAGCCAACTAGTGCTGCATTACGTTACCTAACAAAACTAACTCAATTCCACATACATACCACACACTTTGTCAGATCGCCAACTCTAACTCAACTGTTACACTAGCAAGCAAACATCAGCAATGCTGATGCATCAGCAACAACACTCGCAATGTTGTCAGCATGCATCCTCAGACATTCACGGCTAACACAGTCAAACGTCAAGCAATTCTAACAACATAAGAGTCAGACTCATAGCCAGACTCATAGCCTTTCATTACACTTCGTCAGCACGCTTACTCGCTAGCAAACAGTCTAAAAAGTTACTACACTACCAGATTGAAGTTTAGCTAGGGAACATGGTGCCCCAAGCTAGCTAGATTATATGCATCCTCATACATTCACAGCTACTGTAGCACAGCCAAACATCAAGCGATTTCAACATAAGACATAGCAAGCTAGCTAGCCTATATTAGGCTAGCTAACAATAGTACAGTACTTACAGTACAAGTTCAACAGCAAAGAGGCCAGCTCTGTGTCAGTCTTGCAGCCTTTCACTGTGAAGCTCCCGCCAGCAAGTAAAAGTTAGCTAGTTTGGCTTCTGGCTTGGTCTCTTTCTCTTTTTTGGGTCTGTCTCTTTCTGTGATGTTCCTCTTTGGTCTTTTCGCCTCCACCATGATGTGTATAATACTGTGATTTGAGAATTTCTACTATTATTTTAGCAATAGCCAGCGGAGGTTGGTGTGTGAAGTAATGCCGTAAAGCGTTACAGATTTTCCGTGAAAATAGCGGCCCACTACACCAAACGTATTATTTCAAGAAGAAGCATTTTAGGGGAGGAGTGGGAACAAAAGAGGCAACTTTCTACCTATTACCAGACAGTGTACCATCAAAATGACTTTGAAGCTGTTATTTTAAGGTTAAAAAACTACATTGAGCCGCTTCAATGAAATGAACGCCTCACTGCAATACACACTCGCAGCAATACACACTCGCAGCAGTACACACTCGCTGCAATACACACACGCTGCAGTCGGCACAGTGGTGGGGAGCCTCAAAGTATTTGGTGCAGATGACCCCCTTCTTATCTGCCAGTGATATAAAAATGGAATGATTTCAGAATATTTGCTGTTACAGTACACCCACTTCTTCAGCCACCGCTACACCACTGGTCAAAGCACAACACACTAGCAAATATCAACATAGTTCCACAATAGCATGAATGGGGAAGTGGGCGGACCACCTTGCACTGCCTACATTGCCAACTGTGGCACATGCTAAAAGGAAATTATCATAAAATTCCCATTCACCATGATTTGATTTTATCATTTGCAGAGTTAATAATAGTTGAATAGCTGAGTGTCAGCACGGTAATCAGCGACATCATTTGCATAACAATGTTCCAGTAAGCTGCTCACCCTGGAGCTCTGTGATAGACGGTGGAGGCGCACTCCACTAGCTTCAACCAAAGCTCAATTGCCCATGGAAATGGAGTCTGCTTGGATGATATACAAGCCTTCGAGACTTCACTCTTAATTTGTGCCTCCAATTCTCCCATTTGAGTCGCCAAACGAGTACACAAAAAGGGACGGGTCACCTGTCAACGAACTGTCTAGATTATTTGACTGACACTCTGAGAAGTGTCATTTTAGAGATGATTTATTGATTGCTGTCAACACAGCGACACGAGCGCGATACTTATTGTGGAACTATATACTGTACACAGTCTCTGAACAGCTTTGGTGTGTTTTATGAGTGAAGGGAACGAGGACAGAGGAGGGTTGGGATATTGCACGGTGTATATTTAAACAAAGGTATCTGGTGGGTAAGATGGATGGGGGCGATTGCAGGGCTGTGAGAAGCTGAATATGAACTTTAGGCTTGAAGAATTACAGTCAGATGTGTTTCTAACCTGAAAAATACATCCCCAAGAAACATTTGACGTGATGATTTTTCATGTTCTAAATGTTAGTTTTCACAGATGGAGGGACTGTGTAATGACATTTTCTTGGAATGAATGTGTGTTAATGAAAATTTGGCTCTATTCATCTTAGGCTGAAAGAGCTAGCCAATGGATAGCCATATTTTATTGCTATTGCACTGTCACCTCAGATTTCACTTAAATTATACTCATGCAAAATTATTTTTCCCAAAGTCTGTACAAAAGGTTAGATATATAAGTTCACCATGGGCATGAAAAGTACAAGGTATGCCTCATGTCCACTATATGGAGACATGAAGGCCAGGTTTACAGCCCTAGACTACAATTCAACACACAGCTCTCCAGTAGCTATGTACCTGTAGTAACTGCAAAATTCCGACGAGACATCCTTACAAAGATAATGCAAAGAACCACTGTCCTAATACCTCCGACAATTCAATACTGATTAAACAGGAGCAATTACCAGCCAAGGCTACATGTGCCTATGCACTGCGACTGTATTATACTGCATAGCGACAGCACTATTATGATGAATTCATAATGCGAGGGCAGGCGATGGTTGAAGGACAGGCCATTAGTCACCATAGACTGGGCCTGTCGTTGTCATGATGAACACATCAGCTCAGACCATCTCTGAGGAGATCAGCCCCGGAACCTTTCAAGCTTTGCTGTCTCCATCCCCTGATCCCCCCCCCCCCCAATCCCCGCCCCGCCCCCAAGCCCTGCTGGGGCACTGCTATGATAATGACAGTCATCAGAACTGTCAACCATTCAGTCATGGAAACATTATAGGAAATCTTTCAAATAAGTTCATCTTGTGTCTTGTAAAAATGTGTGCCTTCATTAGACCGCATTTGTTCTAGTCTCAGTGGACCCCTCTTTTTCCTTTCCAAGACAGTCGATCGATCACATGTATCTTCTTAAAAGATAACTTTCTGTGGTACGACAACACCACAGTTTCTGTGGTACAATTCATGCTAAGTATGAAGTCAGAGATGTGGCTGTTTTCTTCTATGAGTTTTCTCATAGGACAGCGGTGGATGCCACTAGAATATGAATATTTAATATCAGTGCAGCAAACTTGAGTGTTGGGGGAGTTCTTGCAGTGCCATCAGTAGCGTGTAATGAGGTATGCATGGTGACTTCAAAGAGAGAGTCCTGCCTAGTGACGTCCTTTCTTCTGTGTGACAATGACATCTGAGGCTCAGAGGGTAGCATCCAGACATGGTAGCATTTAGTTAACTTTACATTACTGTAGTTGTGTAGACCTACAGTAACAGGGATTTTGAATGACAGCACTGCGAGTTCAGTTCAGTAAGGGTTGAGGAGTGAAAATAAACATGAAAGACGAAACTGTCTTAGATATTTCAATTAAAATCATTCAACTTTTGAAATGCACCTGGAACAAGATCGCAAGGCTGCAGTAGAAGACACTCACTTGAAGGTTAGAAGTGTATACAATGTTCTCAAGCTTGTCACACAAAGATACATCCATGCCACACTTTTACTCTCTCCCCCAAACAGAAAATCTACTTCTCGTGGTTTGTCTAATAAAGTATGAAGTAAAAGAGGGAGGGGAGAGGAAGATGTGAAAAAGAGAGATGTAATTTCAGATGAAGATAAGAAGGGGAAAATAATTATTCCTCTCATCATAATCTTCCCTCACAAACAGTACAAGCAGAGCCTCTCTGCAATGAGTTTTTCAGGTTTCTTCTAGCAGATATCTACTGACTATGTGGTGATGTCAGCAAATATATCAATATGACATCATTCCACCACCTTAAAAACATTGCAAAACTCCGTCCCAATGCCATCTTGTCAGATACCGAGAAGCTTGTCCATGCCTTTGTCTCCTCAAGGCTGGACTACTGCAATGCACTGTTCATTGGGATCCCTGGCAAGTGCACTTTGAGATTGTTTCCACAGTGAAAAGTGCTTTATTAATTAAACAATGTATTATTATTATTATTATTATTATTATTATTATTATGTCAACTTTATGCTTAATCTTTCTGTCTGTTGGGTAAGGTTGTTGTCCTTTTCAGACAGCATATATAACAAATATCCTTCTCTATGCTGCAATGATAATGAGTTTTCCATGAGTGTGCGCACAGCCCGATTCTATCTTTAGATCCACACCTGAGACACCCTTATCTCAGCAGCACGGAAGAATCACGCATCTCCGTGATTACAACACCACCTACCACAAGAGAAAACCACAGAGAGGCTTGATGTACGCGTTAAGGGCACTACTCTGACTCTTTGTGTTGCCATGCAATAGAGAAGGGTTGATGCAATATGACAAAGCCCGTCCAACCTACAAAATGAGTTTCATGATAGAGGGGACAGGCTTTCAGGGTCATTCGAAATTATGTGGATATGATGGAGCGTCCATGACAGACTGCTTTACAAAATGTATCATTGTAGCAAACTCATAATATCAAGTGATTTGATTGGTCCAAATAGATAAGACACATAGCCTGACCAATAGAAAGGAAGACTGACCCACTGGCTGACACAGATTACAATGATGTGTTCTAAAATGACATTTTAGAAAAAATAAATCACTAGTAAAAAATTAACATGCTGAATAATAAACAGTGTCAGTGTCAAGCTGTTTCGAGGTGGTAGAGGCAGTGTGCATAAACAACAACAACAACAAAAAACAGCAATCTTTATTCATCACACTACACACTCTAACACACGTGTAGTGGGCAACACAATGGAACACACACACACATACATTTTCTGTATGATCGCCGAGTATTGTTCTCTGCGCTTAACCCATCCTGTTGTCCTTCCCCCAAGGGCAGCTGGGAGCAGACAGTAGGCAGCGTGCAGGGGACGCACCCGGGGACCAACCAAGTGCTCCTGTCCATCTTCGTCAGGGACAGACAGCGTTAACGATCTGTTCTTCTGCATGTTTTTCATATTGGGTTCTATAGGAGTAAACCCTTGAGAACACAGGGAGAACATTGAAACTCCACACAGAACGGCCCGGAGACATTCTTGCTGTGAGGTGACAGTACTAGGTACTGCGTCACTGTGCCGCACGTGAGCGATTTTGAGGTTCAGTGTCTTGCTCAAGGACACTCCAGAAGCTGAGATCGAACTGGGGACCTTGCAATAGTAGTCACATATTGACAGGGAAGTACTGTACAAAAATCTTCCTATTATCATGCGAAAAACATTATCTATTTCTATAAAAGAACCCACACTTCACTGTAAACCTTTCATTTACCTCAACAACATTCGTTTTGAAGGACCAATTTTCATTTTTCAACCCAAGGTACTTGTAGGAGGTCACTCCCTCATTTGCAAAACCATCCAAATGATCTAGAGAATTAATATACAAAGTGAAGAGCAAAGGCCTTAAAGGGGACAACAAACTTTTTCATTGTTTTTGTTCATTTGAGTCTCTGATGGGTCTACTAACACACAAAGTATGAAGTGAAACAACCCAGTCATTTTGTTGTGGTCAGCCGAAATGAAAACGGAAAAAAGTGAGTCCCTGCAAGCCGTTCAAATGTCCCGTGTCACTCTACGTCACGTTCGGGGACCCCGCTAGCTGGCATAATGTCTATGCACAGAAAATGCTCGTCTCCCAAGCTCAAAGGACCGAGGAGCCGAGTGGATACATTTTATTTTTGATGGCAGCGTTCCTGCTGAAATTGGCAAAACACTGGCAGTGCGTGCTAGACATTTTTTGCCAGATTGCTTTTCCAACCTGTGTCAGTACCATGCAGGATTTTCAGATAAACTCTTTCTGAATGATCAAGCAATACCAACTGTCCGTGGAAATTATGCATAAACTGTAAGTAATTAGGGGCGGCTGTAGCTCAGTTGGTAGAGCGGGTCGTTCAATGATCGAAGGGTCAGTGGTTCGAATCCCAGCTCAGAATGTTGAAGTGTCCTTGAGCAAGACACCTAACCCCAAATTGCTCCCAATGAGCAGGTTAGCACCTTGCCTGGCAGCTGCCATCATTGGTGTGTGAATGTGTGTGTGAATGGGTGAATGAGAGGTTATTGTAAAGCGCTTTGAGTGCCGCTAAGGTGGAAAAAGCGCTATATAAGTGCAGTCCATTTACCATTTATGCTGTGTGTTTGTTTGCATATAGTACTAATGCTAGCTAGCTAACACGAACAACCTCCTCTTTTGCCTCAAACCGGATGCTCGTCTTATCATATGTTAGAGTAACGTTAGTGGAATGAAATTGGTAGACTTCTAGTTCATCGAGCAGTCATTAAAAATGATCAAATGTTAAGAAGTGGACATCATTGGATTCCCCTCGTCCTACAGAATCGTCCTTTTATTGTTTGTAGTCAAATGGTGTCATATAGCCTGGTGGTGTTTAGCTAGCGAATTAAATTTGTCACAGTAGCATCGAGTGTGGATGGTCCAGGCTAACTAGCTATATTTGAGGTAGAATAGCGCCGTCAACAGCCCTCGTTCTCTAGCCTGCCGACTTCCTCTTAGCTGAGCTCATTTGCATATGAAAAAGCGCTCAATCCGCTCAATCTGATCTCGTGGTCAACAGAGGGGTATTGAGGCATGCTAGAACATTTATTCCGAGTGGTATTTTCAGCAAAAATACTCAAAGACATGTTTTGGAGACCCCAAAGATTTATATTAAATTGTTGAAAATTAGCATAATAGGAGACCTTTAAATTGAGCCCTGCAGTATACATTTAGTGAAGTGGATTGAATAAAGTCAGCAACAATACTGTACATCAGGCTCTACTTGAGGGGTAGCTGGCCAACCACTGGCAAGTGGTCTGATGTAGGCCAACAGAGGCTATTCTATCTAATAATAGAGAATGGTCCCCTGTATCAAAGGCCAGGACAGGTCAATGAACAGAGCAGCACTGTGCTGTCCATTGTCAAGAGCACAGACAACATAATTTAAGGGATGCAGCTGAGCTGATACTGTGACCAGTTCCTTAAACCATACTGAAACCAGGATTTACAATGCAATTTCTACTCCGGAACCAATTAGGCTGACAGTTAACCTAAGATTCAAGGGTCTTGGCTGAACAAGATCGCTTGGAAAAAAAACATGCATGACTATAAACATTTAAAAAGGGTTTTATGAAGCCTTATAACTGCATTTTAATGTGTTATGAATGTGCTAATGATGCATTATAAAATGAACTTTGTAGAAAATATGTGTTAGGGGCCCAACTAGCAGTGGTGTTTTCTCCAGGGGAAGAAATCATCCTAATATTGCAAGCTCACATTCTGTTTCTCTTTCCTCTGATTAGTCTGGACACTCTCCATAGAGATCTGTTTTTCTTAGATCAGAAAATGATCTAGCCAATCAACGTTCTTTGAGGAAATACTAGCCGCTACGCTGGGCGTGGTTTAGGTGTGACAACAGCGAGAAGCAACTGTTTGATCTAAAACAACGTTGGCTCATTAAGAGGTTAGAATAATGTTGCTACCAACAACGTGCCATCAGTTACAGTACTGTATATCTGAACTGGAGAGTACAGAAGAGCAAAGAAAGACACTGAAGGCTTTTCTCAGTGGAAAAGATGTCTGCACCCTTCTCCAAACTGGCTACAGCAAGAGTTTAATTTACCCATGATTAGGGCTGTCCCTAACGACTATTTTTCTAACGATTAATCTAGCGATTATTTTTTCGATTAGTCGATTAATCTAACGACTAATTTAACGATTATTCTAACGATTATTTTTTTACTGTTCGATTAATATATCACTTAATTTTCCCCAAATAAATGTCAAAAACGTCTCTTATTAACATTTCAGTATTTTATTCAATTATTCCTGTACAAATATATAAATCATGCTTCTGCACTGCAGGGCAATATTCCACAACAAAAAAAAATCCTCTCTGTCTTACAGTCCAACATAAAATATAATATTATAAAATATAAAAGTTAACTTCAAATAAAAGGAAAAGTGCAAGTAATGCAGTAGGCAAGTTCAAGTCATTTTCAGGACGAATACCAAAATAAATACCAACATAAAATCCTCTAATTAGTGCAATTCGAGTGCAATTCTAACCGGAATACCGTAACTATAACTCTCAGTAACAATAACGATCTCAGTAACAATATAACATTCTCCCCCTCTCTCTGCTCTCCCCCTCCTCTCTCTCCCCCTCCCACGCTCCTCTCTCTCCCCCCCTCCTCTTCTCTCTCTCCTCCTGCCTCCTCTTCTCTCTCCTGCGCTCCTCTCTCCCCCTCCCCCTCACTCCTCTCCCCCTCTCTCTCTCCTCCTGCCTCCTCTTCTCTCTCCCCCTCCCCCGCGCACCTCTCTCCCACACGCTCCTCTCTCCCCCGTCTCCTCCCCTTCTCTCTCCTCCTGCGCTCCTCTCTCCCTCGCTCCCTCTCCCCCTTCTCTCCTGCGCTCCTCTCTCCCCCTCCCCCTCTCGTGCGCTCCCCTCTCTCCCCCTGCCCCCTTCTCTCTCTCGCCCTCCCCCCTTCGCTCTCTCCCCCTCTCTCCCTTCTCCCCCCTCCACCTTAGGCATTACTGTGGAGGAATGTGAGCATGTCCACATCTCTTTCTTTCTTTCTTCTCCATCAAATTTGTGAAGTGGTGCCTGGAGGGAAGTGTATACCCTGGGTGAAATGTGTTGATCATCTCACGGAAGCCTTGACCCTCCACAATAGCAACAGGTCTCATGTCCTTGACGATCATCTGTAAGATGCAGTTAGAAAGCTGAGCAGCCATCTGGGGTGTGCATGGAGTTGTGTTCTTTTTGTGGAAAAAGTCCTCCACACTGCTTTGCCTCCTGAAAATATTAAGCACATTAGTTAATTAAATAGCTAATGCTAATAGTGGCATATTTAAAAATAAGACTAGTTTTAATGTTTTCTCAGGCGAGAAAGTAACCATGTAGATTACCAATATGTGGTCAGTTTATCCAAATAACCTCTGTTTTCGGAGATTTTAGCACCGTTCTACAAAAGCTCCGGTAGCTTCCCTGTTGCCTAGCAACATTTGCTTGTAAACAAAACGCTCTGCGCCCTACCTCGCGCACAGCACACATTTCTTATCACGTGAGGGCCCCTTAATCTCCACCTCACTGCTATGTTTAGCCAACTTGAATGCCAACATGGCCATTTAGAAGTCTGTCCATCACCACAACACATAGCTAGCTAGTAGCTACATGGCTAGCTAACGTTACTCTCGCTGCTATGTTATGATTTGCTAAATTGATGCTAACGTAGCCATTTAGGTGCGAGCACCACAATGACAATAGGCTACCGTAGCTAGCCAGCTACAAAGCTAACGTTACTAACACCAGAAGACATACAAACTGTGGTGAGCTACATTGCTTGTGTAACATTAGCTAGTAGCTATCCATTTTCACTCATACACGGCCAGAAAAGTGAACAGAAATACAACGGTGACTTACGGTGCTATCTTGCGGCTGTCTTCACAAAGAGCTCCGCTGGTCGCAGCCATGTTGTTTATTTGCGACGCATCGACGCACATTACGCAAGTCGACGTATTGGCGTAGTCGATTACGTCGACTAAGTCGACGCGTCGTCCCAGCCCTACCCATGATAGATAGTGATAGACGGATGGCTCATTGGAGCTCATCCAATCACCTGCCTGTATTTTTTGAAAAGTCCCAGCCGTTTTCCATTTTCTGCTGCAAGAAGGCATAGATCCTGCTTGCACTAAGACAGAGTATGACGTTATAACTCTTGTATGAACTAGCACACTGTAGGTATTCATTTATTCTCCCAGAGCCAGCATCTGACAGACCTAAAGCTGATATTGTTCCTCAAAGGATGATGGAGGTCGAGATCGATGTACAGTAAGCAATCAATGCACAAACATCAACACAGAGATATGCTCCACACTAAACTGTATGATTGCTGTTTTAATTAACTTGTTTTTGTTGCAAATCGTGCCCTTTTTCCCTCAAGACTTTTACTCATGGTATAGGGTATAAAAATGTTGTACGGTTCATGTTAAGCTCCTTAGATAAGAACTTTGGAAGTACTAATGAAATGATAAAGATCTGTTAGTTATTGTGCTGCTATAGCTAACAGTCACGGACGGTACCTTCCATTCTGTTTACTTGGAAGGGTGACTACATTACACTACATTCCACTACATCACACTACATTCCACTACATTCCACTACATCACACTACAGATGTGGGAACATTAGAATGTAACTTGACCCGCGGTATTCTAACAGGCGCTTTACGGCATTCCGCACCACCGCTCGCCTGCCCATAGGGGCGCAGTAATACCACTCATTGACCCATTGCTGTAGCTCATCTCGCACATTAGATGAGCCTACCGTTCTCAAACTCCTTGTTCTCTGTCTGGTTGTAATTTAATTATTACGAACAAAGCCTATCTATTTATAGTTTCTATCTCTGTAACTGTCGCCGGGTCTATATCTGTTAACTGTCGGGACAAGTAGAAGTTTAATACATTAGGCTGAGTGTTCTCATATGGAACATGGCATCAGGACGAGTAAGATGGCTAACGGAGATGACCAGAGATGTGTTTGAAATGGTTCACTCACTCCCTCCCTATTACCATGGATGTATTGAGTGCGACTCATAGTGAACTACATGGGGAATGATTTAACAGTTTTGGGACACTACATGGAATGTAACTGCGTAAGATATTCATGACTCAAACAAGCAGACGCGCCGATCACTGATGGCAGCAGGTTGAAATATCAGGTAGTATTCAGGTTCCATGTTTAGTTGAATGATAAATCCCATATAAATGGTTGGAATTCTAATGATGTGCAAGTGTGATTTTGTCAACTTTAGTGCTGTCTGCTAGCTACCGTCTTCTTCACTTCTCCTTCGGTAAAACATGACACCGTTGTGTTGTGGTATTGTGGAGGGCTTAGGCAGAAGCAGGAAGAGAAACTACTTTTGCCCCATATAACTAAAATAATGGTCTCATAAGCATTTTTTTCGATTGTAAAATTGTGTTCACTTGTTTTAGTTTGCAAACATATGCAATTTTCTTAGCATATCTACTGGCTACATGATAACATAGGTTTCAAGTTTCGTGCGAGCAAGTCGTGCCTGCAAGCCAGGGAGAAATGACAGGAGACCGTGGCGGGGCTTAGA
Organism: Borostomias antarcticus; assembly: GCF_949987555.1. NCBI lineage: Eukaryota > Metazoa > Chordata > Actinopteri > Stomiiformes > Stomiidae > Borostomias > Borostomias antarcticus. The sequence goes on from NC_140250.1 coordinate 16,148,055, forward strand.
ACCAGAGGGGTGCGCGAGGGACATTTGGGCAGAATGAACAGGTGAAATGAAAGCTCTCGAAGAGATCTTTCTAATGCTATTGGTCAGCTTTGTATGTAGTTTTAATGTGAAAGATACATCTTGAATGCAGTCAAGACAAATTATTTTGCCTCTTAACTTTTGTCAAACCCCCTGGTTCCAGTCAATTGGATTATAGGCTATAGGTAGCCTACAATGACGTTACCTTATGAACACAAATAGCTTAACCTATAGGCCTACATAAAAACAAAAGCCTAAAACCATGTTTATTTACAATGTATTTTTCTTTCATTGATAGCATGCCAATAGTTAGGGTGAGGAACGACGCGCGGTCTCTTTAGCCCTGAGACCATCAGGCAGGCAGCTCAGGAGGTTGTTGAAGGCTATATATATTATTATGATATTATGTCTAATAATACATTCGTTGAAAGTACACAGGCGGATCTACTATACGGAATTGGACCGAGGAGTGTTCTCATATGGAACTAGGCTGCGCGCCCGCCCGCGACAAGAGCTGAATTGTAGTCAGTTTTCCCCGCTGCGCGCAGGACGCGTGCGTCCCCCGCTGATCCGAGCGAGAACGCAGGCGGAATGTCGCTCCCCGTCTGAAACGGCCTTGACTCCTGGAATCCCAAGGTCTTTCATATTGAAATTCTCTTGATGGTCTGGGGATGCGAGACGTGTTAAGGGAGTGCATCAGTCGTGATCCTTGACAGTAGGCTACCAGCCTGCGCTGCGCTCAGAACAAAGTTGGATGAATGGATGGACTTATTGGAATCGTGGAAAATGTTTATTGCGCTCTAAAATCATGAAAGCATAAATGTAAAAATGCAGCAACAGAAGTAGTCTAGATGAGATGGTGGTTTAAATGAATGGCAACACATAAATTGAGACATAAATTGAGACTGGTGATAATGCTGATAATCTACAGTAGGGCCTACCTCTGGCTGAGTTCATGGTTACAGCCATTCATCTCTTACACATGGGCCTATACAATACTTGCACAATCTACTTTGGACGTTAAATCCATCTATCAATCAAACTAGCGAATTCAATGGCCGGTCATGGCAAAGCACCCGCTAACGCAGGCTACCCCCCTCCCCACGATCCAGGGCTAGGAAACCGGTTCATCCAGTTTATTTGAATATAAAAGAATTTGGGGGGGGGGTGTTACAATAGTCTAGTCCAGGTTCGCTGGCGATTGACGAGCTAGTCAGATGGCGCATGCATGTGTGGACATTGTAGGCCGATTCTGTGAAACCTAAAGAATAAAAGTATGCTACGTTCAACATTCATTGGAGTGGTCCAGTTGGAGAGGCTGAAGATTTGAAGATGTAATTGGTCATTTTAAATGGGCCTACTTTATCTTTTGATGCCTATTTGAACGGACTGCATCGATCAATGCAATGACTCTCCATGTTTTTAAGTTTTACCCTTTTCATCAATAAAACATCATTTTTACAACCATGTCTCATTGATTGGGAAGGCATTTAGAGCTGCCGGTCTATTAGCCTACATTCGGACTCAGAGGATGACATAACTGTTTATTGAGAAACAATTGCAGGCTGGCCTATATAAAGAAATACCACAATGCATGTAGTCTAGATATATTACATTATGTTTAGGCTATAGCCTACACTTTATGGTAGACTGCCCTCTCGCTCGCAGGCTACATTGTGGCTGTTTTGTTCATCGCAGAAGCCTATAGCCTAGGCTACACATTAAAAAAATGTTTTTTTTTATATAGACCTAGAAGGAATCAGAATATGTGGAAATTTAATTTTAGCCTATTTTAATACAATTCAAATTCTGCATAGAGGGAATTATTTTCAACGGACATTATGACCTGAGCATAATTAATAATTATCTAAGTTAATATAGGCCTATGAGAACGCTTTTTACGATAGGCTAGGCCTATGCGTCTTGTGATTGTTCTGTAGCCTAGGCTACAACTTAAGGCTTATTTGGCCCTATTGAATTAATTTATGCCTACTAGGCTACTCATTATTATCGAATTATCTAGTTGATATATGAATAAAACAATAAGCCGTTTTAATGGCTATGGGCTACTAGTTGTAGCTATACACGAGTTGATGCGCTCTGCTCTTACGCACGGTTGAGGCGGCAGCTCAAATACACTTCGCACATATCCTCTGCTATAGCCTCTCACAGACAGCTAGGTGCACTTCATGCATTGGTAGACAGTTCGGCAGCTTGTCTTCACCATGCAGGTATTTTGGTGGGGGTATTCTTCTGTGGACACTGCGAGGGGCGCCGCCGGAGCGCGCAGCTCTTCAGCCAACTGGAGATGTCGCGTCTGGGGAGGCTCTGTGTCTCTCCACCCGTCCCCAGCGAGTCCAAGCTCCCTCAATGAATAATACTTATTTATAGTAGCCTACGTAGTGCGAACCTGTGCATATAATAGGCTGTAGCTAGCGCGAAACTGCGCATTCCCTATAGCCGTTCATGGAACGACTGGCGGCCGGTATAAATAAATTAAAACATACACGATATTTTCTTATTTGAATGATCTTGAATATATATATATTCAAGATCATTCAAATAACAAAATATTGTGTATATTGTGCATGTGAAGGCACTCACTGTCAAACCTGCCGCTATCTATGCACAAGATAGTTAATGTCCGGATATGATTGGCAATGAGTGATCTTTACTCATGGCGACTATGTCAATTTTGTATGGATCAACACCTCCGATCAAGCTTATTTTATCGTGCTGAAGCCATAAAGCCTACTGCGCTCAGACTTGGCTACATTAGCTGGTGCCCCGTCTTCAAATTTACTTCCGGGGTTTACGAGTAGCCTACCAGTTGAATGCGTTCCAGAAACAAAACGCAAAACCCCCACGTTCACCACATCTTTACTAACAAAAATATTTACAATACTGTTATTTTGCGCATTTGACCTAACAGCCACCACGTCTTGACCCGACGTCAGTTACCGAGATAGATAGGCTACTGTAGGCCTAGATATAGGTGTTCGTAATAATTAAATTACATCCAGATGGCGAAAACATGTGTTTGAGAACAAGGTAATAATAACAATTAAACGTTATTTGTATAGCACCTTTCATACAGATAAATTCAGCTCAAAGTGCTTTACAACAGAGCATTTAAATTAAAGAATGTGAAACTTAATGATGCTTCATTCGTAGACTATAGGAGAAAAACACTGAGCCCAGCCTGCTAAATCTACTCAAAGACGCCACCTGGCGGTGGTGCATCACTAAAACGAAATAACACCCGTCTGAAATCCCACGAGATTTCCAACGGGATTTCCCTGCCAAATACCGCGACGTGAAATGCTGCAGCATGTGACATTTCTAACTTCCCACATCTGTACATTACACTACATCACACTACATTACACTACATTAGACTACATCACACTACATTACACTACATTACACTACATTACACTACATTAACCTACATCACACTACATCACACTACATTAGACTACATTACACTACATCACACTACATCACACTACATTACACTACATTACATTACACTACATCACACTACATTACACTACATCACACTACATTACACTACATTAGACTACATTACACTACATCACACTACATCACACTACATAACACTACATCACACTACATCACACTACATTACACTACATTACATTACACTACATCACACTACATTACACTACATCACACTACATTACACTACATTACACTACATTACACTACATCACACTACATTAGACTACATTACACTACATCACACTACATTACATTATACTACATCACACTACATTACACTACATCACACTACATCATACTACATTACACTACATCACACTACTGTACATTACACTACATCACACTACATCACACTACATTACACTACATCACACTACATTACACTACATCACACTACTGTACATTACACTACATTACATAAACAGTAACCTCTGCATACAATGGGTACTCAGGGAACGGACAGGCTTAACCATTTTCAATAATCTTCTCTTGATAAATGTACTTTCCCAACCCAAAGGCAATCTATTCACTACATAACTTAAAAAGGTAATCATTGTAATCATTGTGAAAGGGGTTTTAAAGCATAATGTTAGTGGTGCAGAGGATCATTATGAACTGGTAGTATGTTCTTACAGTCACTAAGCTTTTGTAGTTTTGGCTTAAAGCTTCGACTCTCATCCTACGATGATAATACATTAGAGACTGACAGTTTTGAAGATTAAAGTGATTATAATTACCATCACTCTCATTCTTTGCTCTCATACTGTGCTTTATTTGTTGGGGAAAAGTTACTATGCACTGAGAGCATTGCCTCATTTCAGTATAGATTTGCCAAAAGTATTTCAAAATCATAAGGGACTTTGCCCATTGTCCTGTTTTGTGGGGTTCAGGAGTAGTTATCTCAGTATCTTTTTAAACAATCTTCTTAAGGGAATTTTCTGAAATGTCTAGCTTGTCTGTCCAAAAATGCCACCGTAGATGCCAATTGTTTCCCACTGTCTTTTTTTTTAATACCCTCTGCCTGAAAAGGGTAAATCAGAAATGAATTTTGTTTGGGGAGAAAATAAATCACCACGACAAGATTGACAATGTTAAAACAGTCTGAATCTTGAGCTCCCAAGCTGCTACTCTGTAGTTCAAACCTGAGCCTGCACCAGCAGCGATAGCTTGGTTTATCATTTCTATACACCCTTCCTCAAGACAAACACTAACATCCCCCTCCAGCACTCTGGAAATACAATTTTAAACAGAGGTGCTGGACTGTCTGGTTAAGACCTAGAGCTTTCTGTTTGTTTTGAGACATTGCCATGTTGGCGTTGGTTGCGATGGGAAGGCGGGAGAGCCCTGACAGCTGATCCCCTGCTGCCTCTGGCCCTCCGTCGTGACTGAGGCCTTCTATAAGCCGGGGCTGTTACCAAAACAGGAAACCCATTTCGAAAATGTCATCTCTACAACACGCATGGTTAAATACTGGTGCCATCACTCATTGCAGGTGATTAAATAAATAAAAAGTTTTTGGCTTTAATGTATATTTAGGAAAGATTGAGGTATATCATGACTTGACATTTTGGTACACATTTTTGTAATAGATTTTGTACATTTACATAATTATGATACATAGGATGGCAACAGTCTTGGCCCTCAGGAATGAAAGTATGCTTTTGACAAAAGCTAGCCAACTCTTTCAATGATATGATGTCAGGTGTTAACATTGTCTAATGACAAAACTCAGATTGTTTCGTTTGGTTTAATTCGGGCCACTGTTTAATCTGTGGCTGTGAGTTAATATGTCATGTGACCAATTTTGTAGGTTTTGTAGGTAGGTTTTTTTGGAGTGTCTGAGTTCAGGGAGAGTTGTGAATTTTGAGTAGACTTCAATAAATGCAAAGGACAAAAAAGGACAAGGCCATGCCTCCATCTCTCAACTGTCTTTTCTTGGTTTCTTGGTGATATTTATTTGAGGTCCTTTGCCCATAGAGATCCTTTCTTTGAGGGAATTTGCCTTCTCCCAACTGTCTTTGTAAAATCAACACACACTTAGTACACAGCTGTCTAGACCACAGACAGTGACATGGCCAAGAGAGTGCTGATCACAAAGCGATGGAATTACGAAACAGCTACTTGACCCAAGGACAGTGAACACAAAGACACTGTACTGTTACAAAGTAAATAGAAACCAGAACATCTTGGATACGATCTTATTGCTAATAAACACATCTGTGAGCCAGACCAGACCCGCCCTCAACCGCATTTCCCATTGTGTGAAGAAGACTGTTGTCTGGTCGCAGAATGACTTTACCAATTCATAAAGTCAAACAACAAAGCAAAATATGGTCATGAGACTTTCTCTGTATTCACTATTCTCTGTATACACTACATTCTGTCTTTATATCCTATTTACTGTGAGATGGGACGGACTACGGAAGAGCATTAGGGCCAACAACTGAATTTATTATTTTTTTAAGCTTCTGAGTTTAAAGTCAGAATTTCTGACTTTAAAGTCAGAATTTCTGAGAAAAAAACTCACAATTTCTGACTTTAAAGTCAGAATTTCTGAGAAAAAAAGTCAGAAATAATTTATGAGATTAAAGTCAGAATTTCTGAGATTTAAGTCAGAATTTCTGAGAAAAAAACTCAGAATTTCTGACTTTAAAGTCAGAATTTCTGAGAAAAAAGTCAGAAATAACTTCTGAGAAAAAAGTCAGAATTTCTGACTTTAAAGGACAATGCTCGTTTTTGACAACCTGGACCTTATTTACGACATATTATAAGACGTTTGACTCACCGAGATCACTGGTGTAGTTCGGAGGCATGTAGAAGAAATTTAAAATCCAGCGCGAGCCAGTATATCCATGTAATGGCGGTGGTCGGGGCACTTAGAATGCAGTTTCTAAAAATCTATTTTCTGCCGCGAAACAGTTGTTTTCATCAATCTGTCTTGATGAATCGCTAGTTGTGCTTACATAGAGCATAGGCCTGTTGTGGTTTTCACATGCCATGATCTTTAGAAACGTCTTTCGAAACGAAATAGCTTCCTCACTTGCTCCAGCACGCAAGGGCACAGCGCGCAATCGTTGCTCCAGCATGCTGTGCGCATTTGAATGAATAAGAGAAAAGTAATACTAAGCATTTGCCATATTTTCCCCCCAAAAAAAGAAATGCTTTCAAACTAAAGGCCAATAAATATGGAATCTACAGTATGGATGCAATCTATGCACGCAATGAACAAATTAACTTTGTTGGGGGTTTCGCTTAGATTCAAAACTTTTTGTAGTCCAGACTCAGACCTGATTCAGACACACTAACACCAAATGTGTTCAAATAATGGTGTAGGGCCAGCATGGGAAGTGTGTTGATATCTTTATAAGATCTTCCATATAAAGAGTCACTGACCTGCTTCACATCATACCCCAGAAGAACAAAGTTCAGATCAGGAGACACTGCAAACTTAGAGGCTTTAAATGTCGCCTGTGGAAAGAGAAGAAAATAATTTTAATGGATGTGAATGGAGGTGTAAGTGCATAGAATAATTGCATTTACAATATATGCTTTTTAATGTCAACACATTATGGGCCCTATGAAGGCACTAGTATAGTGTTTCGTCCATCGCAAACTCCCCTCCGCTGAGCTTGGCCATTTCGTGGTGTCCAATGAAGGCGCCTCAGTGGCTTGGCCAGTGCAATAGGAGGTGTGATTATTGAAATGCAATGACAACCGTCAGCACTATTTAAGTTTGGTGTCAAATAATGAGTTTGCGTTAAGACGCAACCAGACCGCCTCTTAACACAAACACTGTCTCTCTGTGCAATTTGGTGACTTCATTGGCACACACTGCACACACATGAACATAGGGTTAGTGTCTTAAACCTGTACCAATATCTCCACTGGGATAGGTAGCGTGTAGCACTGAACCTTATGTGTGATAAAACCAAGAGTATTTTATTTTCAGACTCATTAAGCCAGCAAATACATTTACAGTGTACAGTACATGAGATTTCTGAACACAGTTGCGGTATCATTTATATCAATTGGGGGTCCACTCCATTAATATCCAGGTGGTATGTGATGCTTCAGGGTGACATACTGTATGTGTTTGCCAATTATCCTGATTACGCCATAGCTTACATTAAGCCTATATTATGCCAACAACACCTACACAACATGCTTTGTCTCTTTTCTAGGGCCAGACCAGTGATCAAGAGAACCTTTGGAATGCTAAAAATGTGTCAGAAGTTTGGACCGATCGAGTGGTACAGTGCAATACAGCCCTCAGTAAGTCAGTGCATTCTTCTTTTTTTTTTTTGCACTCCTGGCTTATCCGTGCAGAACTATCACCAGGAACTTCTATAGCAGGGGTGTCAAACTCAAATACACAGTGGGCCAAAATGTAAAACTTGAACAAAGTCGCGGGCCAACGTTGAACAAATGAAAATGTTAGTATGGACCCAAACAAGTTTTGCTTTAACATTGAATATGCACTTATCACTTTCGCTTTTGGTGCGCATCAATGGTGTGCACTAACATATGTGAATACGCCCTCAGACACAAGTGTTGGTGCTCCATCTGCTCAGTAGAGAAGCTTGTAAAACCCTGACTGTCCTACAGCCAGGCAGACAGACAGACAGCCGGCATGCGACCGACAGACAGGCAGGCAGACAGGCCGGCAAGAAGGCAGACATGATTGAATGAACAGGAACAGAGCAAACACAGCGGCCGGCTAAGTCAACACAGGTGTCTCTATCACAGTGAGACGTTACATAACGTAAAGCTTCTGTTTTCTGCCTTTCTTTTCGCCATTTTTAAGAAGGGGTAACACGGTTACAGTTGTAGTATGAGATTGCTATGACTACTGTCACAGAAGAGAGGGCGTTTCTGGGTCCTGTCTTGATTGACGTGCCAAAACAACAGCAGAGCATTATGGGATTTGTAGTATTAGCGGTGAATGCGCTGTATAATACTGGCGGGCCAGCTCTAGTAGTCATTTGGTATTGCCTCACGGGCCAAATATAATTACACTGCGGGCCAAATTTGGCCCGCAGGCCAGAGTTTGACACCCCTGTTCTATAGCATTGGCGCACTGGAAACAGTTGTTGTGATTGGCCATTATGAAACAGGTGTTGTGATTGGCCATTATGAAACAGGTGTTGTGGTTGGCTATTATGATACCCCACCCCCACGTGTGTTTTGTTAGCTTAATCCAGCCTCTTTTACGACTGGGCCTGGAGTGCGCTATCACCCACAGTCACGGAATTAATTAAAATGTGTTGGCACACCTTAAAGCGCCACCTTTCACACTTGCATCTGTGTTACCGACTGGGTCGGATTCATCAACATAGAGCCCTACACCTTTTACACTCTATCACTTCTATCACTCACTTCTATCTTTAAAAGCATTTTTAGAATCTCACACTTTCTGCACAGGTCCATAGGTTTTATAGAGTGTAGTGTTTTTCTTCAGAGCATTCTCTTAGATCATTTTACTGCAATAAAAAGGCAACTTGAAGACGACAACTTGGCGCAGTCGCCTCCTGATGAGAGCCCCGGGGTGATCATGCTGCCCGAGGGATATGTACAGTAAGCCATGTAAGGTAGTGAGTTAATATGCACTCCAGGGCATCCCTGTGTCTCAGGCAGTGAGTAGGCCTACTCACGAAGGTGGTGTTTTTCAGCAGGAGGTCGGTCTTGTTGCTCTGCGTGTTTGCTTTCAAGATGTCACCGTCCCAGTTTCTAAAAATGATCTCCTCATCTACCAGAGAGAGAGAGAGAGAGAGAGAGAGAGAGAGAGAGAGAGAGAGAGATCTGTTGGTGTTGGGGCTTTATGTGTTTGATTTGATGGGAGAGCAAGGTTAGGTTAGCATCTCTGTATACTGTACAGTACATTATTTTCTTGGACTTGAAGTGCTTTAAACATGCTTAAACCATTTAAGTTTTACTGAATTATTGTCACAGATATTGCTACTTGGCCTTCAAAGAGGATATCAGAGTTCTTCCAGAAGTGTGGGCTGTTGGTCTTTTCGTTGCACAAAGACAATCATCAAATTAAAGGGGTCCATGTTTGCAAAACTAACTTTTTCATTGTTTTTGCATATACATTTGAGTCTCTGATGGGCCTACTAAGAATAAAGTATGAAGTGAAACAACCCAGTCATTTAGTTGTGGTCAGCCAAAATGAAAACATTAGAAAAAAGTGAGTCCCAGCAAGCCATTCAAATATCCTGTGTCAAATTACGTCGCAGTCGGGGACCTATTATAATAACCCCGCCCCCATCTGAATACCTCCAATCACCTGTGTTTGTTTACCTGTCTATAAAGGCTGACATTATGTGCAGGTCCTGCTAGCTAGCAAAATGTCTTCGCATGGAAAATGCTCTGTTCTTGGATGTACTAAGTAGCACAGATCGTCTTCCAAGCTCAAAGGACTGCAGAGCTGAGTGGATAAATTGACAAAACACTGGCAATGTGTGCTAGCCATTTTTTCCCAATTGCTTTTCCAACCTGGTTCAGTACAATTAAGGATTTTCAGATCTTTAAACTCTTTCTGAATGATCAAGCAATACCAACTGTCAGTGGAAATTATGCACAAACTGTAAGTAATTATGCTCTGTGTTTGTTTGCATATATTACTAACGCTAGCTAGCTTACACGAACAAACTCCCCTTTTGCCTCAACCCAGATGCTCGTCTCATCATATGTTAGAGCAACGTTAGTGGAATGAAATTGGTAGACTTCTAGTTCATCGAGCAGGCATTAAAAATGATCAAATGTTAAGTGGACATCATTGGATTCCCCTCGGCCTACAGAATATATCTTTTATTGTTTGTAGTCAAATGGTGTCATATAGCCTGGTGGTGTCTAGCTAGTGAATGTAGCTAGAGGTAAGCATGCAACTGAGGAGATAACATGGGCACTATCATGTTTAGTCAGGGAGAGAGGACAATGCAATTTGTCACAGTGGCATCGAGTGTGGATGGTCTAGGCTAGCCAGTTATATTTGAGGTAGCATTTCTGCGTCAACAGCCCTCGTTCTCTAGCCTGCCGACTTGCTCTTAGCTGAGCTCATTTGCATATGAAAAAGCGCTCAATCCGCTCAATCTTGTGGTCAATGGAGGGGTACAGAGGCATGCTAGAACACTTATTCTGAGTGGTATTTTCAGCAAAAATACACAACGACATGTTTTGGGGACCCCAAAGACTCATATTAAATTGTTGAAAATTAGCATAATAGGACACCTTTAATATCTATACAGATCAGCAGTTCATAAGGACAGAATGTTACAAACCTCCCTCAGATGTAGTCTAGGGGAGGGAGGGAGAAAATGCAACAGAGCCTATATGCTCACACCGCTGGAAGATGTAACCTAGCCTACAAGTGGGGTGCTCAAAATACTGCCACACTGACAACCAAACTGTTCCTTTTAAAAGAAAAGGATTTTATTTACATGGTGACGTGACAATTTACAATATTCCAGAATATATAAACAAAGACAAGACAGGGGGAAAAATATATATAACCAAATACACAGTAATACAAAAGAAAACTAACCGGAACAGGACCAACAGAGGGTGGGAGAAGGGCTGCGAGCGGTGTCACTACACCAAACAAAGCCCTACCTGACCTACACCTCTAAACGCCTAGCCTAAAACACAAACAGCTAGCTAACTAACCTGCCGGGAACCTTACCTATCTGCTACATACACCAGGTGACCCGCTCGCTCTAACCTAGTGTGTTTAGACAAAAGTTACCTACGTGATGAAAGATGTAAACCCCAGGGTCTTTTACCTAGCCCTTCTCCTGTTGGAGAGACAGGGGGACCCAGGACCCAAACACGCAGCAGTAACCCAAAACCACAACTAAGGCAAACAGAGTGTAGAAACAGACTAACAAAACTAACCAAACATAAATCACACAGACAGCATCCTAAGCAAACTATCCCCCCCTTCTCTCCCAAACATCACAAGACAGGGTATATATATAGGGGACAGGGAGCCAGATGAGTGGACGACAGGAAACACACAGGTGGACTGGATGAGGGTAACGAGCACTCTGGGTAATGGACAGATCACGAACACCTGGGAAGGGAGACAGACAGACAACAGGGCAGGGAGAGCACAACATACCCACGGACGTAACACTCCCCCCTATAAAGAGCAAACCCAAATGTTTGTGATACCGTACCACCTCCTATCAACAATCCACAACTCAGGAATAATATAATAACAAAATATCAAGCGAAAATTGGACATATCAAGTGCACAATGATATTCAGAAATCAAACCAATAATATAATAAGCAATAAAGAATGTAGGAAAATAAAACTCCAAATAACATTAACTCAGAAAGCTACATATGGACAATATGTATGGTCAACCAAAACCAAGGGGCGCCAGAAACAAATTATGCACGAGAGAGTGCATCAGCCAGGACGTTTTCAGAGCCCTTCTTATGGCGGACAACCAAATTAAAACCCTGAACCAGCAGTGCCCAACGCATAAGACGATGATTCTGGTTATACATGCGGCTCAGGAAAACGAGGGGGTTGTGATCTGTAAACACCTCTACTGGACGAGAACTAGAACCCACATAGACTTCGAAATGCTGCAAGGCCAACAGTAAGGCTAGGGTTTCTTGCTCGATGGTCGAGTACCGTGTCTAAGCTGGATTAAATTTATGTGAGAAGTAGCAAATGGGATGATCAACTCCATCACTACCCTCCTGTAACAGCACGGCACCCGCACCAACGGCGCTGGCATCCACCTCTAGCTTAAAGGGCTTCTCGAAGTCTGGAGCAGACAGAACAGGGGCACTGGACAGTAGAGCTTTGGCTGATTCAAAAGCATTCTGGCAGTCAGGAGTCCAAATGAATGGCACCTTTGGACTAAGCAAATGGGTTAGCGGAGAAATGACAGTAGAAAAATTTCGGCAAAACCCTCTATAATAGCCTGTCATACCAAGAAAACGACGCAATTCACGGCGAGTGGTAGGGGCCGGAAAAGAGGTGATTGCGGACACCTTACTAGCTACGGGGCGCACCACACCACAGCCAACCTCCTTACCCAGGTAGGTAACAGTAGCTTTTCCAAACTCGCATTTGGCCAGGTTTAGGGTTAGATGAGCGGTGGCCAGACGCTCAAACACCGCCTTTAGCGACCTCAGGTGATCAGCCCAACTGGAAGAATGGATCACCAGATCATCCAGATAGGCTGTACAGGTGGGGATTCCATCTAAAACCTGGTTGACGAGGCGCTGAAAGGTGGCAGGGGCGTTCCGTAACCCAAACGGCATAACAGTGTATTGGAGAAAGCTATCGGGGGTAACGAAGGAAATCTCAGATGCACGGGGCGTGAGTGGCACTTGCCAATACCCCTTTAGTAGGTCGAGTTTGGTCACAAACTGGGCAGCACCTATGGTGTCAACACAGTCATCGATACGAGGAAGTGGAAACGAATCAGGTACAGTCACAGCATTCACTCGCCGATAATCTGTGCAAAATCGAAAAGTGGCATCAGGCTTGGGAATAAGCAGACAGGGTGAACTCCACGGACTAGCACTACGGGTAGCAAGGTTATTCTCCAATAGATAAGTGACTTCCTCCTTCATCACCTGCCGCTTAGTCATATTAACACGGTAGGCATGCTGCTTGATGGGAGCAGCCTCTCTAACATCTATGTCATGATGTAGCACAGAGGTACAAGAAGGCACATCGGAAAATAGACTAGGGAAGTCACGCACTAACCTCACAACATCAGATTGTTGGACAGGATCTAGATGGGTCAGATGAGATGGCAGTGTACCCAGCATCTCTGAGTTACGGAGCCTGGGGCATTGCTGGGGTAGATTTCGCAACAGAAAACCATCATCATCAGCCTCGTCATTGACCTGAGATGGCAGTGTACCCAGCATCTCTGAGTTACGGAGCCTGGGGCATTGCTGGGGTAGATTTCGCAACAGAAAACCATCATCATCAGCCTCGTCATTGACCTGAGAAGTAAAGTTAACCACAGGAACCACTGGGACAGTAGCGGGAACAGTCTCTCTGGGATGGTACAGCTTTAACATGTTTACATGACAGACACGAGACTGTCGCCTATGGTCGGGAGTCTGAACCACATAATCTGTATCACTTAATTTCTTCTCAATGACATAAGGACCAGAAAAACGAGCCGAGAGAGAAGAACCTGGAATGGGTAGTAAAACTAAGACTGTCACCCGGCTGGAGAGTCCTCCGAACTGCCTTTTTGTCAAAATGAGATTTCATAGCTTTTTGAGAAGAAACCAGGGCTTCTCTGGCTAAGGCACAGGCATCATGCAGGCGCTGTCTCACCCTACTCGTATAGTCTAGCACATTACTAGGACTAGAGCTACCACACATCTGGTCTTTAAGGATCTTTAACGGACCACGCACAGTGTGGCCGAACACCAACTCTGCAGGGCTGAACCTCAGGGACTCTTGAACGGTCTCACGGATAGCAAACAAAACAAAAGGTACCCCCTCATCCCAATCCTTGCTAGTATCCCTACAGTATTTACGGAGCATGGATTTGAGAGTCTGGTGCCACCGTTCCAGTGCACCCTGACTCTCAGGATGGTATGCACTAGAGACCTTGTGTTCTATGTTCAGAGTCTGAAGAACCTGAGCAAACAGCCTGAAAAAAAATTTTGAACCTTGGTCCGTTTGGACCACTCGGAGCAGACCGAAAGTTGAAAAGAATTTGGTCAGAGCTGACAGAACGGTTTTTGCAGTGATTTTCCTCAGAGGAATAGCCTCTGGATACCTGGTAGCAGGGCACATTATAGTGAGTAGGAACTGATATCCTGACCTTGTTTTTGGAAGTGGACCAACACAGTCAACAATGACACGGTCAAAAGGCTCCCCCATCACAGGAATCGGGTACAGAGGAGCTGGCGGGATGATCTGATTGGGCTTCCCAGTGACCTGACAGGTATGGCAAGTTCGACAGTACTCACACATCACTCTTCAATCCGGGCCAAAAGAAATGTTGGAGGACACGGTCATAGGTTTTTGTGATACCCAAATGACCTGCCCACGGAATGTCATGAGCCAAGGTCAGCACTTGGGTTCGGAACGGCTTGGGGACTACAATTTGGAACACAGCAGCCCAAACTTCATCCGACCCACTAGGCCTACGGGACCTCCACTGGCGCATCAACAAGCCATCCTCAAGAAAATATGCAGTGGGATGTTTGGTAGCTTCCCCACGAGCTACCACACCCTCAAAATACTTGGCTAAACTCAGATCTTCCTTTTGAGCGACAATCAACTTGTCACGGGTAACTGGCCAGACAAACTCACTTGGGGGACTAGCAACAGTTACTTTCTCACCACCTGGGGTGGGAGTCACATGGGGGAGACAAGATGCATCACTACTGTTAAACACTGGGGCCAGAACTGTATCAGACAAACTGACAACATCACCCAACCGACGAGATTGAGCACGTGTCACTGCACAGGCAGGGAACACAGGCAAATGTTTCTCAACCTCTTCTTCATCAGGAGGAAGCGCAGGGACATTGAGGACCTCCAACACTGGCCTCACTAATCCTCCAGCAATATCATTCCCCAGGATTGGAGTAACACCATGCACAGGCAGGAAGGGCTGGAGAGCAACACTGAAGCGACCAGTGAACAAATCAGAGCGCAGGTAAACGGAATGTAAGGGCACAGACACATGTCCCATTTCAATTCCTTGCAGTAGGACATTATAACCACAGTATGAGTTCTCAGACCAAGGCAGCACACCAGAAAGAATCACAGACTGTGCTGCTCCAGTGTCTCTCAGGATACGGACTGGTACCTGTCCTTCATCGCTGTCCACCAGAGAAACAGAACCAGAGAAAAGAAAAGGAGCATAACTGGGATCTGGCGACAGACAAGAAGTATTCGAGGGCGGATCAAAAGCAACAGGCGCAGTATTTACTAACCCCACTGATTTAGGGTTGGGAGGAGAGGGGCCAGAATGATCATTTCGACTTTTTAGCTTCCTGCAGTCGGCTATCACGTGACCAGGGCGATGACAATAGAAACATTCGCGCTCCTCCTTACCCTTAGAGCTAGGCATAAGCGAGGGGCGAGTAGGCGCTGAGTCATGCCCTGACGAACTTCTCCGTGTCTCCACACGGGGCACTGTGAATGTGGTCTTGTGAGTGAGCACAAACTCATCTGCAAGGACTGCTGCATAAGACAGAGTTGCTACCTTCTGCTCATTGAGGTAAACAACCATTCTCTCTGAGAGACTATTTTTGAACTCCTCTAACACTAGTTCACGTAAAGTCTCAAAATCCTTGCACTTACTGGCAACGCACCATCGGTCGAACATAACCTCCTTCTCACGGGCAAACTCAACAAATTACTTGTGGGAACTCTTCTTATGAGTCCGAAACTTTTGCCTGTAAGCTTCTGGCACTAGCTCGTACGCCCGGAGCACGGCGGCCTTCACAGAGTCCTATTTCAAACCATCTTCTAAAGATAAGGCAGATACAACTTCCTGGGCTTTCCCAACTAATTTACATTGTAGCAATAAGGCCCACATATCTCTAGGCCATTTAAGAGAGGCGGCTATGCGCTCAAACACACCGAAATATGAATCTACCTCAGATTCTCTAAAGCAGGGGTGGCCAACCCGCGGCTCGCGAGCCGCATGCGGCTCTTTGCCCGTCAATGTGCGGCTCCTCCATTCATTGATTAAAAAAAAGTTGGCTTTTGGCTCTTCCATCCTTTCATTAAAAAAATAAATTCATTAATTCCTTAAGAACGTTTCTCTCTCTCTAGTTTCGCTGTGCATTTCTTACTGCCCATTTTAGTTTATTGCAGATTTGTCATAAAATCATGATTCGTTTCGCTAGGTCGCGAGGAAGTCGCGTGAGAACCACTTCAAACCAATCATATAGCTAGCAAATCACCTTGGTAACAAAATAATTGTAAACAAAATAATTAGCTTTGCGTGGGTCATTCTCTTTTACGACAAAAGCTAACGTAGCCTAGGCTACTGTACACAACCAAAGAATAGCTGGAAAGAAATGCGCAGCGAAAAGAAAATATGAAGACGAACACATGACATTTTTTACCCGAGTGGGAGTCATTTTTTCTTCATAGAACGTAATGGTAAGCCATACATCTATATGATATGCCAGACATCATTGGGACATTTCAAAGCCTCAAATCTCCAGTCCAGCCCAACCCAGCCCAGTCCAGTCCAGTCCAGCCTAGCCTAACCCAGCCCAGTCCAGCCCAGCCTAACCCAGCCCAGTCCAGCCTAAACCAGCCCAGCCTAACCCAGTCCAGTCCAGCTTAACCCAGTCCAGTTCAGCCTAACCCAGTCCAGCCCAGCCTAACCCAGCCCAGTCCAAAATATATGATGTCAGAAAATATCTTGTTGTATGTATTAATTTTAAATAAATTAACTTTAAATGTATATTTAATGGACAATAACATTTTTCTTCTTATTTTAGACTGGGGTGCCTTGGGATTTTAAGTACTTATGAAGGGTGCAGTGACTGAAAAAAAGGTTGAGAAACGCTATATGGTGTGGCTCTGGGTGGTACCAGTCATTTTTGTGGCTCTTAGTCTCTGACTGGTTGGCCACCCCTGCTCTAAAGGGTTGAACTAATGAGACATTCTTCCGCACATCTAATGTGTCAAACTGATCAGATGAGCGTGGAGGCTGCATGGGGACAGGAGTTACGGGGGCAGACAACTGGTGAACCTTTTCCAAAGCCAGTTTCTCCTCCATCTCCAAACGCCGCAGCTGAAGTTCGACCTCGAGCCCCATTCTTCGAATCTCTATTCTGCAGTTGGACTCTGCCTGTCGCGCTCTCGCTCTCTCTCTCCTGTTTTTCGGCCTCGAGACGAGCCATACGGAGGCGCACCCGAGTTTCTTTGCTCGCACCAGGCGAGGGCGAAGAAGTAACAGACTGGGGATCAAACCGAGGTAGGGTATATGGAGGTTTCTCTGACTCCTCAGTGTGGGCCTCCGCCTTCACTGGGGTGACAGATCCACTCTCCACTACCACCTCAGGCCCTTGGGCATGCTCGGCCTCTGGCAGCTCAGGCAAATCAGACATAGTAGGAGGAGCGAGTAACACAGGCACAGCGAGCAATACTTGCTGTTCCACCAGCGCTTCCCAAATGATGCGTCTCAACTCTGCTTTCACTACGTTCCGAGGAACCGTAATAGAGAAGTGCTCTGCTATTACACTTAAATCAGCTACACGACACTGATATAACAGGTCAATAGAAGGAGTCTCAATAAACAAATCAACCAATGATGCAGCCATCTCCAGAACCTAACACTATAGCCAAACCAAACCAAAAAAAACACAAAACTGCAAGCACCCCACTCAAGACAGTTAACCAACTAATGCAAAAACATACAAACTCAAGGATCAAAGGATCCCAGACAAGCCCCCATTTGTTACAAACCTCCCTCAGATGTAGTCTAGGGGAGGGAGGGAGAAAATGCAACAGAGCCTATATGCTCACACCGCTGGTAGATGTAACCTAGCCTACAAGTGGGGTGCTCAAAATACTGCCACACTGACAACCAAACTGTTCCTTTTAAAAGAAAAGGATTTTATTTACATGGTGACGTGACACTTTACAATATTCCAGAATATATAAACAAAGACAAGACAGGGGGAAAAATATATATAACCAAATACACAGTAATACAAAAGAAAACTAACCGGAACAGGACCAACAGAGGGTGGGAGAAGGGCTGCGAGCGGTGTCACTACACCAAACAAAGCCCTACCTGACCTACACCCATAAACGCCTAGCCTAAAACACAAACGGCTAGCTAACTAACCTGCCGGGAATCTTACCTATCTGCTACATACACCAGGTGACCCGCTCGCTCTAACCTAGTGTGTTTAGACAAAAGTTACCTACGTGATGAAAGATGTAAACCCCAGGGTATCTTACCTAGCCCTTCTCCTGTTGGAGAGACAGGGGGACCCAGGACCCAAACACGCAGCAGTAACCCAAAACCACAACTAAGGCAAACAGTGTAGAAACAGAGTGTAGAAACAGACTAACAAAACTAACCAAACATAAATCACACAGACAGCATCCTAAGCAAACTATCCCCCCCCTTCTCTCTCCCAAACATCACAAGACAGGGTATATATATAGGGGACAGGGAGCCAGATGATTGGACGACAGGAAACACACAGGTGGACTGGATGAGGGTAACGAGCACTCTGGGTAATGGACAGATCACGAACACCTGGGAAGGGAGACAGACAGACACAACAAGGCAGGGAGAGCACAACATACCCATGGAAGTAACACAGAAGCACTGTCATAATGAGATATTGCAACTGCACACAGATGCCTGTGTCGCATAGTCAACACGTACACACACACACACACACACACACACACACACACACACACACACACACACACACACGGTCAGATGAATGGACTGCAGCCAACATTACCCCTGTGGAGTACTGTTTTGACAAGCAGGAGAATATATTGTCTTGCTCAGGGAATATCCATGACAACTTGCTTCAGTGAGATTACACTTCAACGGAAGAAAATGCAAAGAGTTCCTGCCATAACTTTAATCTAATCCCAGCCATAACTCTAATCTAATCCCAAACCCACTTTACAATCTGGAGAGGCTGTCATTTCCTGAATGCCTCTGATGAGTCTAAATCATTTCAAAGCCTCACGCCTCATGTCCATGTCAATGAATGAGTCCTGAGGCATCAGCCTTGGGCCAGACGGCCACAAAACAGACTGCTCACAATATATTAGAGCACAATTACAGGCAAACAAGCATGGAAGACTGACAACACTGCAAATTGCTCTGTGCTTGCCAAGATTTAAAATCTTAGATTTTGAAATAGAGATTAATTATCTTGTTTTAAAGTTGTTTTTTATTAGTTTCAATCTTATTTCTATACTCAAAACATCTTATTTTAAGACTTCTTATCAAGTAAAATTATCTTGCTGCATGGACAGATAATTTCACTAGTATTAATTAATCTCTCCTCAAATTCAGTATTTATTTCTTGTATTTTAACTAATGTTTTTTTGCAGTGAACTGGCTTTTGACTGATCTGAACAAAGGGTAGACAGCCAGCATGTTATTCAGGTAATACTGCAGATACTACTGGTGATCTATGTCTGATTTGCATTTGGTTTACATCCAATACAATATTTGCAGCCATTAAGTCATTTAATGCAAAGTTATCGACGTACTGATGCATGCATAAAAGCATAGCACCTTTTCACCTACACAATGCAAATTATAGGCAATGTGCTAAAAATATGTCTCTATTTTGCCCAACAACCAATAAAGAATGGATTCCATCTACATTTTGTGCAACTATCGATGGAGCAGACTCTAATGAACCAGCACTTCCATTCCTTCATAATGGCACCCACTTCCAAGGTTGAGTCAGATGTTTTAAGCACAATCTGTCACCATAGCATCTGCTGGATTGGACCAGCTGTTCATCACTGGCATAATTGGCACTACCACAGCTTTCAGGGTTTTCTGTTGATGGCAGTAAAACAGGTGTCCTAAGAAATACCAGGTCTCATTCTGGCGAGTCCGTTGAAAACAGTACATCTTGAGCTCAGCAGTAACAAAGATGCACCTGGATATCCACTAATTAAGCAGGGACATCTGGTCTGTCAAGTAATGGACATCAATTTACATATCTCAGTCTTATCACTCCATCAGGGTTTTTTCTCCACTTTCAAAGTTTCAAACAATCAATAGAGTTTTTAATATTCATCTGGCCAAAGGTTATTGTGAGGGTTTGGTTAGGGACCCAGGCGCAACAGGAAAGGAGGAGGCAAGGGACGGTAAAGCCCGGAGGGGCGATTTAATGAGATAACACAAAGGGGGACGTGGTAGTCGTACAGCCGATGGTCAGGCAGGAGCGTGGTAGTCGTACAGGCGATGGTCAGGCAGGAGCGGGGTTGTCGTACAGGCGATGGTCAGGCAGGAGCGTGGTTGTCGTACAGGCGTGGGTCAGGCAGGAGCAGGGTTGTCGTACAGGCGTGGGTCAGGCAGGAACTGGAGAGACGAGGAGGAGAGGTAGGGTGAGTGATAGTAATCACAAACGGGGAACGGGAAAAAACACTACAAAATACGGGTAAGGAGATTGTAGGCTAGGCTATACTTTACCACATGTGGGTTATGGTAAGATCTGGCGATGAGTGGAGTGTAGACCAGGTTCTTGTAGAGGTTGAAGGTGATTGCAGAACGAGGGACAGGTGTGGTGATGATAAATGGAAACCGGTGAGTAGAGCCGCGCCCGCGTCATCGTCGGAGACGAGCGCGCCGTTCTTGTCTTTGCGCACGGGCCGATGTGCTGGGCATGTCGGGATCCGACTCTTCGTCACCGGAGAGGGAGGAGACTGCCGAGTCCGCGGAGCTGGCCGGAGACGGGGAACGCCCGGCAGTGGGGGGAAACTCCGGAGAGTCAGAGCGTTGTATGCCCGGGCCGATGCGACGTGCGGTAGAGCGCGTAGGACGCCCCGAGCGCGCAGCGGGCCCAGAGGGGAGAGAGGGAGGCGGTTGTGGAGGCGAGGGCATGCGAGCCGTAACAGTTATGTCGTCCAGTTGTGCAATATGGCTTTGAAAAAAGATACTTTGTTAATAATACATGTATTTTGTAAGTACAGATATGCTTTAATGTGTGTGTTTTGGACATTAAGAAGTTGTGCAATGATACCTTTGGTTATGTAGCACTCAGTCTAAAAATATTAATGATTGTGAATTCTAATTAGGCATAGAATAGCCACAAGTAAAGGTTTGCAGAATTTGGTTCTTGGGTAGAATATGAAGACCCAGAGAGGACTTCTCTCTCTCTGGCCAGAACATTTGCACCCCCATTTTAACCTCCCCCCAGCGCTGAGCAGAGAGTAATGTTTTTGGTGTGGGTGATTCTGTTTTCTAGTGTGTTTGTTTGTTACTTTGTTAGTTAATAAGTAGGATTATGCAAAAACGACAAGACCAATGTTCATGAAACTGTGTGGAGGAGTGTAGCAGGGATCAAGGAAGAACCCATTCAATTATGGAGCGGATCCAAATCACGGGGCGGATCCACAAATGAATACAAAACTTTGAGAGAAGCCAGCTCCCAATGAGGGGGCGCTAGAGACACAGGGTTTGGACTGGGGGGGAGAGCCTGGAGTGCACCAAACTGCCTCCTGCTGGCTATGACCCGAAGGGGACGCCACAGAGCCAACTTCACACAGGTTTTGATAGGAAACAATATCTCTTGTGCATTTAGTAAAGGTATATACTATACCTATACACATTTCACATGTTGTTTGAGTAGCAGTGGCTGTATGACACCCATCTAGAATCAAGATTTCTGCAGAGAGGTTTTAGAGCAGTCGAAAACTAGAAAAACCCACTCCACTGCCTTTTAACAACTAAACATACTGACAACATGAATCATGTTTAATTTAGAAGTATTTACCCATACATACTCTGGCTGGCCTTGGCGTGGGCTTTTCCTGCAGAGGCAGTTGTAGTTGTAATCAGTAATCCCCATGGGAACTTCCAACTGCTTATCAATGAAAACAGGAAGTAGCAACTGCTTATCAATGAAAACCTGATTTGAGCTGTACGACATTCATCTTGGGCAGAGGTACAGCATGCGCTATCCGAGCAACCTTTTCTAGTTTAATGATGTAATGCCAGTCTTTTGTACTTGTACAACGGGCACAGTGAACATTTACTTTATTTTTAAGAAGCAGACTTTCAGCCTATTCTTCTATAAAAATATCTGGATTGGCGAAGAATGCTATGGAGGTATGGTTTCTGGGAAATGTTGCATAGCATTAGCTACTTCAGGGATTTGAGCTCACGTGGTCAGAAGAAGGCTTTGCCATACGACTTGACACTCCAACACACACACACACACACACACACTCACAGTAGGCTGCTGCGGATGTTCTTTGTGCCTGTCCCATTCCTTCGCAGACAGCATGAGCTGCGCCCGTCTTAATCAGGGACAGAGAACGTAAGCGCTCTGTGCTTCTGCGTGCTTTTCATATTGGGTTCTTTATGGAGGAAACCCTTGCGAACACGGGGAGAACATGCAAACTGCACAGAAAGGCCCAGAGACCTTCTTGCTGTGAGGTGGCAGTGCTAAGGACTGTGCCAATGTGCCACAGATGAACGATTTTGGGGTCAGTGTCTTGCTCAAGGACACTTTAGCATAGGGATGTGAACAATTAATCGATAAGCGATTCATGGTCGTTAAGGATTTGCTCGAGCATGTGACATTTACTTGATCTACTATCAAACATGTTGCCTGATAGTAGACCACATTGTTTGAGAGCAGAGCGAGTAAATTTCACGTGCTCAAGCAATTCTTTAACGACCATTATCGATTAATTGCTAACACTTGGCCCACTGCCCAGGAGCTGGGATCGAACTGGGGACCTTCTGACCCCCAGCCAGCCCCTCTACCGCCCAAACTACATGTGGTCATGAGAGGAGCTCTTCTTGGAAGGGAAAGGTGAATGGCAAGACCGATCTCTCAGGAGCTGGAAACAGCACTAGCATGCCGGTTAGAAGAGTGAGAGGTAAGAACTCTAGACAAAAAGAAGGACAAGACGGTACATGGGAAATTCTGGAATTCTAAAACATTACCAAGATCATGCTCCAGTAAATAATGAATTAATTCCCTATTTTATATAAAATATGTAGGAATATGAATGATTGCATTGCATGAGGCCTATTTACCTTAAAAATATATATTGATTTTTAACCTAAATAAAGATTAATTTCAATGGGGAAAAAAAGACTAGAGATGATGTTAATATTCAGTACCTCATAAATAAGGTCAATGGAGAACCAAGAATTCTGTTTTTACTGATCTAATCAAAAGAGAAAAAAAAGAAAAAAAAAGAGTGAGGGGTAAGTAGTGACAGATCTATAGGACCGATACAGATAATCTGATTCAGACTCTTCTACAGTGAGCCTTGCCGTGTCATGGAAGCTGCTATCCCATGATGAGTTATTCAGGACGTTTCTGGGTGGAAAGTCTCCTTTCGACAATACGGAAGGAAAAAATAGAAGCCCCGAAATACAATACTACTACTAATCTAGCATGGTCCGCATCAAACAAATGCAACATAATTACAAAGCAATAATTTTCCAACTTTAACATAATGCATGAAATGAAGAAATTCCTTTCTGACTTTCCAGTTATTCACTGTGATAGATGGTGTCTCTATGCACTTTAGGTTTATATACTGTACTGCATGAGTAGGAAACGATCTAAAACAACGATTCCTAGTTCCCTGTAGGCCACATATTCCCAGTGGCTACAATTAGGTATTCTACATTGTTTTCTGCTGGGTTTTGAATTCATATTGGTAGGTCAACTAAGGTTAGCTTGATGGATCACGTCAGCGTGCATCAATGATGATTGATAGCCATCGATGATCCTTCAGTCAGGGAACAGGTACCGCTCACACATGGTGAACACGGAGAGACTCAGGAAGAACTTCTTCCCCCAAGACAGATGACCATATATTTTACCCCTGGGATTATTTATTATAGCTATAGAATGTGTATAACACACCCCTGCCCCATCCCCTCACGTTGGCAAATTGGTAAACCGGATGCACCCTCTGGAACATGTAGGGGTGGGACCTATGCCTCCCCCCCCCCACCCCCATTTCTCTCTGTAGTGCCGCTGTGTATGAAATGCACTATCTCAAATGAAGTTTGATTTGATTTGAAACCGATGTCTATTAGCTAAAAAAACACTCTAATCTGTGTAGTGTGTACGGTAAATGATTAACACATTTTGAGTTGCTAGGTTATGTGTCTTGAAACTACAGATTACATTTTATCTAAAGCTAAGTGTCAACAATGACTGTCTCAATACACATTTCATCTCTCAAAGTTATGTTTAATTTAATATTTAATGTTTAAAATAGAGTATAAGTACAAAGGAGAAGAGAGAAGAATTCTTTATTTGTCATACAGCATGCTAGTGCACATGCGCTACCACAAACACACATGTGGTAATGGGCAACACAGGGAACACGCACACACACACACACACACACACACACAGTGTCAATGATGAAAAGCTTCTTCTGCTCTTAACCCATCTCGTTGTCCTTGCCCCAGGGTTGGCTGGGAGCAGACAGTGGGCACGTGCATGAGCCATGCCCAGGGACCGACCCGCATGAGCCATGCCCAGGGACCGACCCAAGTGCTCCTGTCAGCGTCAGCGATCCTCTTCTGCATGTTTTTTGTGTTGGGTTGTATTGTATCACTTTCACAGCTTTTCGGGTTTACTTTCGGGCTTTGCAATCTTCTATGTCATTACGGGAGCAGATGGACGATGTTTATGATTCTTCAATAGGCAAGAAGCAGTGCATCATCACAGGACACCATGCAAATGTTAGGAGAACGTTGCTTGATGGAGGAGACTGCAGGGAAAATCTTTAACTTCAAGGAGCAGCCTGGGTCTTTCGGTTGATGATTTACACTCATAGGTAGAGAATACATTAGTGCTATTCATGCATAAGGAATGACTATAAAATACTTGAGACATACTGTATTTGGTGCTGGCGTACTGCTCAGACTTACCATTAATCCATCTCGCATCAGTGTCGTGCAGCTGGAAGGCTCTTTGAAACAAATCATCCAGTGTCAATTGAGTGCCCAGGAATTTGGAACCATCATCTGGGGGGGAAAAGTTTTTAAATCCCATCATATAGCAATCTACATAAATTATAATAATGAAGCGTTAGTGGTCTTTAAAGATGAACTTTATCCAGATGCCCTTTGAAACAGTTAAATAAGCTAAAAGAGAAACGACTATGCTTATTGCAAGGTGGTTTCATGCTCTCACTAAAAGGTATAAGACTCTAAATGCAGATGTAATCAACTGTACCTCAAAACAAGACCTTAATCTGCATCTCAGTTTTAAGAAACCGACAAAACAAACAGGATAATTATACAACTTGGTCATTTACCAGACGCTCTAACCACTGGGCTACCGGCCACCCACACAATGAATGCAGAAAACTTGACCTTAATCAAGTCAAGGATCTACAAGCAGAGACTGAGGTCATGTTTACCCTGCATTAGCTATGCAAATACTGAATATGCATAAATTACATTACATTTACATTTTAGTCATTTAGCAAAGATATTTGTCAAGAGTAGGTGAGCTAACTGTACATCCCAGTCATTGTCAGCAAAGCCTTCTATAAGAACAGATAACACCATCACAAGTGACACAGCTGCTTAGCAAATAACTCACTCATCCTACTCATAATAAAGCTAAAACCAACACTCCTTTGCTGGTTAAAAGGTCATTGATTAGAGACCCTTCAGTTATAGCACATTTTTCTGTTACACCATTTCACAAACAATTAAATGAAATAATGATTGATAATCCAGACTGAATTCTGATCAACCAGGCTGACATTAATCAAGAAGGACAACCAAACTCCTCTAGTTCTACTGTTACTGTTCTAAGTTCTAAGTTCTACTGTTACTGTTAATGGACAATGCTCGTTTTTGACAACCTGGACCTTATTTACGACATATTATAAGACGTTTGACTCACCGAGATCACTTTGGTGTAGTTCGGAGGCATGTAGAAGAAATGTAAAATCCAATCGCTAGTTGTGCTTACATAGAGCGTAGGCCTGTTGTGGTTTTTCACATGCCTCTGTAATATGATCTTTAGAAACATCTTTAGACACGAAATAGCTTCCTCACTTGCTCCAGCAGGCATGCGCACAGCGTGCTGGAGCAACGATTGTGCGCTGTGCGCATGCGTGCTGGAGCAAGTGGGGAAGCTATTTCGTTTCGAAAGACGTTTCTAAAGATCATATTACAGAGGCATGTGAACAACCACAACAGGCCTACGCTCTATTTAAGCACAACTAGCGATTCATAAAGACAGATTGATGAAAACAACCGTTTTGCAGCAGAAAATAGATTTTTAGAAACTGCATTCTCGGTGCCCCCACCACCGCCATTACATGGATATACTGGCTCGCGCTGGATTTTACATTTCTTCTACATGCCTCCGTACTACACCAAAGTGATCTCGGTGAGTCAAACGTCTTATAATATGTCGTAAATAAGGTCCAGGTTATTAAAAACGAGCATTGTCCTTTAATGGTGAAAATATTGAATAGACACAAACAGCATGTGAATAGTCCAGCCCCCACCTCACCTTTTGACAGAAGAAAGATGGCAAGTCCAATGAACGACAGCACAACCACAATGACCAGTAGAGAAATCACTATGCCCTTCCAATTCCTCTCAGCAACTACATCGCCTAGGTCCTGTGGGAAAACGAGAGCAGGTAATTAGATCAATAGCTTTACAATATCTATTGAACAGGTGGTGCCCATCAATACCTTTGACCTGTAAAAATATTGGGAAAAGATTTTGTGAGTCATTCTTAAAATATTATTACAGTGCCCTTTGTTATTATGTTTGTGAAATAGAAAGAACGTTGCCTTAACAAATCCATTTTGCGCATTATGGATGAAACGCACATATGAGAGAAGGTTGAAAAGAATGATAGAAGCGAACATCAAGACCTGTTCCCAGAACGGGATGAACCGGCTTCTCATTCAGCCTTGTTCTGTAGGTGATTGGCTGGTTCGTCTCACTAAGGCCTTCTCCAGGGGCTCTGGAGTCTGATGGTTATAGTGTTATCATTTCAGGTGATAATGAAGTTTATATTCCGCCCTGTCTCCACAGAACCTTTTACAGATCAGCCACATATCAGCAGACACAAGGACAGCTACTTGATAGTTCAATAGGATCAATACACACCCTGCCTTCCCTAACCAGCCAGCTCAACGACCCAAGACTATCTTATTCTCCATCTGAACTAAACTGGAATTTGCATTGATAAAAAAACTACCAGATAATCAAATTGATGTTACTGTAGAATCTACAGTAACATCAATTTGATTGTAGAAGGTGCTGTTGTAGTTTGTAATCAATGCAAGATCATCTCTATAGATGACAGAGGTGATTCTTGACAATGCAGAAGCCAAGCTACAAGAGAAAGAGTTGTGATTACAAAACAAAGCTGGAAAAACACAATATGGAGCCCATACTGTACTAGATGATGAGACCAAACCAGACCATCCAGAGCTGGTAAATGATATCTCCCTGGTACCAGAGGATGAGGGAAAGGGAACTGCTACCAGATGACGCAGGGCTGATGCCCTAAGCTGATACCAGATGAGTTCACACATGATCACAAATGATAGCTAAGTTGATATAGAGTTGGGCCCAAGAGAAAACCGACATTTGCTCACAGAACACTGAAATGTCAGGCCTTCTGTGTTCCAGGAATCCATTACGAGGGTGTGATTTGATTTCAGCTGACATACTGGAATCACCAATCATCCATCTTGTACATGGATCAACCAGCCCTGAGCAACCAGGAAACCATTTGCTTATTAGTGGCAGTATTTGTCTTTCAAGTCCTTTAATTGGGAATGTAATTTAAAGACAAATATCCTTGAGGCTAGTCTCCTTCCTCTCCTCCTCCTCCTCCTCCTCCCTCCCCCCCCCCCCCCGCCCCCCCAAGGCCGTGCAGCAGTCAGGTTATTAATAGGCTGGATCCGTCACAAGGGGGCAGAACGACTCCTCAGGGAACACTGCGTTCCCTCCTGTGTAAAATCAACATCATTTTGTGCGTCTGTTTGTGTTTCCTGATCTCTCTGTAGCCCCATTAACCAGGCCAGCCCGCATCACACCACTGGGAACGCTGTTTGCGGTTTGGCTTTTTCAGGCAGGTCATTATTCAGAGACGTCCGGAACTTCGTGCAGTTGCCGGGTTTGTTCATGTTGCGTTAATGTCGGTTTCCTTGTCCTGGAGTGGAGTTCAACCAATAGCGTAACGCTGTACATGTACAAATGCTGCATACAAACGCTGTTTGCACATGTCTATGCACTAATGTTTGTTTTGTCCTTGTTATGGCACCTTTGCACTGTAGCAGCCTGTATGTCCGAGACAAATTTCCCTCAGGACAAATAAATTAATCTTGAATCTTGAACATGACTGTTTGGCGTTCCCTAGCTCCCAAGCTGGCTGCTGTTATGTCTACGGGCTGCTTCGTCTGACGCACCTGCTGTAGCCTAGTTCGTCAACAGACACCTGCAGATGTTTTGGCTGAAGGTCGCACGCCCCTGCAGGCTGTCTAAATGATGCAATTGGTCAACTGAAGGGTGTAGAGACCCTAGTTGACAGTCTAGTCGTTCCCAGTCAATAGATAAGTACTGCACATCACGCTGGCACCTCACCATGAAGATTAGAAACGGTCAGGGTAACGTTAGGTAATCATCTGGAAAGTTAACATAGTGATCGAGGGGAAAGAAGAAAAAATGATTTTTAGGTGAAATCTTAATCACTTTTAGGGGAGAAATGTAATCTCCTTATCCTATTGTCTACACCTGCTAAGCTGTATGCCCCTGCTCCTTAATGCAAGGGTGCAAGAGCGAGTCAGAGAGAAAGTGTGTGTGTATGTGTGTGTGCGTGTGTGTGTGTGTGTGTGTGTGTGTTTGCGTGTGTGTGCGTGCGTGCGTGTGTGTGTGCGTGTGTGCATGGACATGTTTGTATGCGCAGGCCTGTGAGCACGTGTGAGACGGACTGATGGAGACAGAGTGAGAGAGGAAAGAGAGACTCTACAGATGTCTTTGCCTGCGTCTCCTCCTGGTCTCCTGTAACCGATAAAAAGGTTCAAGTCCCCCTTTTTCAACCCCGCCTCCAGCACACCCCTGTCTCATTGAGGGATGACTCTCTCTGTCTCCCAAAATATTACGCTGAGTCCTGCTCTCGGTGTTTGTCAGAGGTGGACCGGAGAGAGCTCCTCACACAGAGGGCAACGCCATAAAGCCAACACCCTCTAAATATAGTCCCCCCCTCTCGCTCTGGTAGGCAGGGGTGTCGTGGAAATATTTATGAACATAAAAAAGAAGTCGCCTTGCTTCTCAGTTGCATAAGACTTTAGTTTTAATCGTACCATTGCCGTGGAGAAAGGTTTTACAAGCAGGACGCGAAGTCAAGGAAAAGTTCCCTGAAAAGGTAATGTTCAGACGTTCTTATACTATGAATGACGTACTGTACCCCCCTAAACATTCATTTATCCAACGGGCTTCTTGGGCTCAGGGCTTTGGCGACGGCCGCCGCCAGGCTCTGGAGGAGCCCCTTTATATCAGATCCTCCCAGAATCTTGACATTTTTAAATCCTCCTTTAAAACCCACTTCTTCTCCCTGGTGTTTCACTCAGTCTGAGCACAAGCCCAGTCTATAGCTGTGTTCGGAATCGCTCCCTATTCACTATATAGTGCACTA
This sequence comes from Borostomias antarcticus, assembly GCF_949987555.1. Taxonomy (NCBI): domain Eukaryota; kingdom Metazoa; phylum Chordata; class Actinopteri; order Stomiiformes; family Stomiidae; genus Borostomias; species Borostomias antarcticus. Next base: position 16,177,961 of record NC_140250.1, read on the forward strand.
TAAAGGGCGTCAGCCATTTTGTTTGTAGTGTCCGAATTCTCCACAGAATTTTCATTCCCTATATAGTCCACTATTTATTACCCACAATTCACCTTGATTTCCAGGGAACAGTGCATGTACCCTACATTTTCTCCGTTCCCTAGGTAGTTCACTACATGGTGAACCCCATATAGGGAATAGGGAGTGAGGGAACGAGGGAGCGATTCCGAACACAGCTGTTTCATGCTTGTGTTGTCTGTTGAAATTCCCTGTTTTTCAGGGCCCACCTCTGTTCAGCACTTTGGTTGACTGCTGTCATTTCAAATGTGCTTTATAAATAAAGTTGGCCTTGCCTTGCTAATAACAGGACCATCCTCCTGCAGTCTCATGCTGAGAGAGAGAGGTTGTTGGAATCACACTTACACCAACCACTCAATCATTTAATCAAACCCTCCTTTCCGAACCTTCCTGACAGAGGTAGTATCAACGCCTTGGTATTGCTGAGCTCTGTTCAGACTGAGAGGAGCCTTTTTGACTGGTTATTGTTCAGGAGTCATACATTTTGAGACAGACTTGTTGTAATTAACTCTCCCAGATATTCTGGCATTTCCTTTGCTCCTTCAATATGTAGGCTGGAGGAGAAATTAACTTCTAACCACGCCATCTTGACCAGACCCCGGGTGCGTTCAAATTCAGCGAACATAGCGAACGTTTGCGAACTATTTTCCGTTAGCTTTGTGTTCGCCGCAAACGTTTGCTAACAGAAGCTAACAGTCTGGAGAGGTAGTTCGCCAGTAACGGAACGAGACAATGGACCCAGGCCTACTGGAGATGTGCTTCCATGGGGATTGTTGCTTATGCGAACTATTTGGAACGTTCATTAAAAACTGTTCAAATGTGACCGTTTGGAGAAAACGTTTGCAACGAACATTCGCCTCTGTTAGCTGAATTTGAACGCAGCCCTCGTCTGGCCAACCGGGGGAACGCAAACCTTGTGCACTTGTGACAGGCGAGGTAGGGATGCACAGTGTGTGAACACCACATCTGAGACCGCATTATTCGCTTTTTTTTCCTAGTTTGTAAATTGCTTGAATGATGCGGCAGTATTTAGCTACTTCAGTGAACACATGCTGGTCCATGGCCAGCTGATTCTAACTAGGCTATTACAAGATTCAATAGTTTCTTTTTCTCTTTTTTTTATATACATGTATTTCTGATTTGGTCCCATTTTCACCTGTTGTGGTAGCCAATCACTCCAGACCTCTTGTCCAATAATTGTCCCCTTGTAATAATTGTCCGCTTGTCCAATACTTGCCCCTCTGGGAATCCGGCCATTCTTGAATCTACCGAGACCAGTGTGCGAAAAGCGCTCCCCAAAATTCAAGAGTTTGATTGTCCTGTATTGATACAGGATGTGCAGTGTGGTGAAATACATCCTTGTGGGCTCCCTTGTCATTGGTCTGTTTGGAATAAAATATCTATACTCTATCTGAAAGTGAAAAAGGGTATTGTACTCAGTCATACGTGGGCCTAAAAACATCATCCTCATCATCTTACTTCACCTTATTGCCACTGGGTGACAACTCTAACCTGAGGTACTGGAACAGTGAGCTGGGTGATTTGTTGCGCTACAGTGTAAATACAGCATTGCAGCACTCCAATCTATCACTGTCACACTCCATTACCCAGCAGGCTGTGCAACCGCCCACCTTGAACTCTTCTCACTGGCTGGATCTGCAGAGGAGAAAACTCTTTTCTTTTTCCTACTGTGCAGAGCTAATGGTTGTCAGCGGAGTGAAGTGATCGTCGTAGACTGAACAGGACTGGGATTCAATCAGAGCCGCACTGTGGTATTTAAGTCTTTCGCAATATGTGAATTGTTTAGCGGTAAAATGAAAACCCACTACCACTTCCATAAAGCCTCCGCATGTACTATAGCAGCCCAGATAGCAAGTGGATGTGTAATAATTCTGTGCCATATATGGGCCGTAGCTAAGCCACAAGGGCCAGATCTGGGCTGAGTTTCCCAGAGTCATCGTAGCGCTACGTTCATCGTAGCGCTATGATGAACGCCATAGCTTACGATGAACGTAGCGCTACGATGCCTTTGGGAAACTTAGCCCTGGCCTGTATATGGCCCAGATCCGCTTGCTATCTGGGAGGTAAATACAATTACATGATGTCTCCTGTCTACTGCTTCTTAGATATCATATCAACATATTGGTTTTATTACTATGAGAGTGGGAGTGCAAGCAACATTGGGAAAGCAAGCGCTATTTGCTACCTTGCTTATACAATTTGCAAGGGAACTGGGCGGAAGGCTATGAGAGGGGATGTTGAATTGGCAGATTGCAATATGCTAATAAACATCCCAGGCTCTGAATTTGAAGGACAAGAAATCAACCAAGCTAAATCAGAACCACTTAACATTTCCATAAAAGTAGAGGGGATTGCTTGGCTTCACTGCCTATTCAAGACACGGGATATTCAACAGAAAAAGCAGTAGGAGAGAGTCTTTTGTTGCATAAAGGGGCACCTAAGTTTTGCTTGAGAAAATTGTAATTTTTTCTACTGAACTCAAAGGTAGAACATGTGGTGCTATGGGCTCATTATTCATTCTAAGCAAGAATGGAGTCATGCATGATATTAATATGAGTACCCAGAAGCTGTCGCTGCAGCAAGAACTTCTAGGAACAAGCTATGGTATTTCTGGACACCAATGAAAATCCGGTCAGATTCTGAACAAGGAGGATGATTGGCTTGCACAGACAGAGGCCTGGGCGGGGAGGCTGATTGGCCTCTGATTGGTCACATGACCATAGCTTCCAGTCCTGCACTCATGCAAGCTGTTGGTAGATCTGGCACACAACGTGTGATTTGCTTTGACTTTCTTCCACGTTAACTCTCACTTTTTATACCCAAATGGCAACGTGTATTACCTAATGAGTTTTTCATGTAGTCCCGACTATATGCTCCTGATAAAATAATGTTTCAAATACAGCTGTATTTGAAAGAAAATGCACTGGCTCCGCCCCACTGCCCAAGTTTTGTGGCGCTTGATTTCAGACTAGCATACTATAGGCCTACCACTGCCTGGAAGTTTTATCACCATCCAGGATAACACATTACCAATTCAGGAAGGGGTACAGAACAAGTCCTTCATGAACCATATTTCAGATTCATATATTCCATGAATATCCCTCGCTTACTGTATTTTGAGAGGTTCTTACATTCATCTCAATATGCGGTTTTAGCGACCCTGCTACAAGGTATGCTCTGTAGGCTCTGACACTTGCTCAGTCAGACTGAGTTTAACTCCACTCTCCCGCCTTTCGCAAAGTTTGGAAAATGTTCTCACTCTTGGCTTGACCTGATGAACTAGCCCAGACGCTCAGAAGACCCAGGCTTTCCTACTGCAGTAATGAGCATGGTGGAAACTGTAAAATGAGAGAGGAGCCAAGGTGAGAAGCAGAGGTGTACGATAACCCAGAGATGTATTCTATCAATGCTACTCTAACTAGGCCCAGCTGTGTGCATGGCTGATGTGCTACTGGCTTGGTACTGAAGGCTGTATGTTTTGAGGCCCTTATCGGAGAAGCACAGCTTGCCTTCAGCATAAAGATTGTGGACGGGTTTGACAGGAGGGTGAAACCAGCCTGCACATCAGGATGTTCAGAGGGGTGCAGATGGGCACCGATGTGTTACCCACATTGCAATCCACACAAATGTGAAATATTGCTCTCTTTGAAATATGGCCCTGCTCCATCTGCACCTGATTGGGTATTATCCTCATGCATGCCTGCAGTAAATGATCCTCGCAGTATTCACACCCTTGATAAAGATGAACAGAAAAACTGTATAAAATAAAGTATACAAGTACTGGGGTATGTTTTACTCCAAAAATACAGGAAATTCAAAACCTACAATATTAACACTGTTGAAATACATATTTAGTTTTATTATTAATATGTTTGTTCCAGAAAACACCTGAATCACAATTAATCACATTCCTAACTACTTTAGGCACAAATTCCAAAATGCCTATTGCCTTAATAATAATTCATTCAATTGGGGTTATCAAAAGTGAGATGAACACAACTAAGAGAGGTGAACAAATTGAGTTCAGCAATGAAGCAGTGATGTTATCTCATATCAATTAATCATCTTTAAATCTAGTTTTATAAATGTTTTATGTTTTAATTAAAATAAACAATAAAAAGGGATGGAAGATGTTTGTTTCACACAAAGAAAATGGCCAAACTGGTCTCCCCCGAGTGAAAATGGGCAGCGGCCTTGCGTGATGCATCAGGTTGATGCCTCAGCACCAAGAGTGTTTGAGAACACATTTCTCTCATTACCATACTGACATTCAGGACTTGACTTTGAAAATGTCACCCATGGCAGACACCAATTTATCAAAGTTGCCAACATCTGAACAACCGGCCCATTTTAACCTTGAGCTGTGGACATTAGAGCAGGGATGTGACATTTCAGGACAGGAAATTATATTCAGATGTCTTTGAAAATGTATGATGATGGTACAGTAGCATCTCTCTCCACACATAGATCAGACGCCCAGCAATCAGACTTCGCCATGGTTAAATGTCCTCTTCCTGCTACGTGGATCACTGACATTAGACAGCTTGCCAAAAAGCTCTGCAGACTCAGCTAAAGTTCAGCTTGTGTAAATTATATGTTAGACTACTCTAATAAAAATCTAATACCTGATTATTACTTTATGCTCAATAAAATCTGCACTACACACATAGCTACTGCACTATCCTTACAGTAGCACATACTGTGCTCCCTCCCTTTATATGGTTTTGAATTGCTTATTTTTCAGCAAGCTTTTTATGATTCTAGTACCCATTTATCTCAAACACAAGTATCATACACCTACTCCCAGTGTCCAGTATTTGAAGCAGTGGATGTTCATTCTGATATTTCTCTTCAAAGAGAAACACATGGACAGGCTTCATTGAGGCCGCAATGCATCATGTCCAATGCTTTACAATTACTGTACAAGCACACATACAGTAACGACGGTGCACACCTTAATACAGCTTCATGCAGTCCTATAATGACAGGAAATGAGATCATTACAGACCAGATGTCCCAGCTATCTGTGTGGAGGTAAAACAATTTTCCTTTTCAATGTTGCCAGAACATTCTATTTCCATTCATCACATCTCCTCCCTCCTCAGCATCTGTTGTCCTGAGGGACGGTAGGTGAGGGTGTAGCAGACATGCTCCGGAGTGGCAGTTAAAGACGTGACGGGGAATATGACAGGGAGGGACAGCGCGTCGGCTTGCCAGGTGGCTCATCTCATTACTTCAGCCACCCTGACAACAGCGGGATCATAATTAATCTTCACTGAGCCACGTGGCCGTCTTTCTGACAGGCTAAATGATCGGGCGGCAGAGGAGCGGAGAACAATGTTTACCGAAGCGGCTCTACAATGGAATTCGGTGGCGTTTAACGGCAGCACTGCAGAGAAGAGCTCACTGTGGACTGACAGCTAACCTCACGTTACCAGGCTTTCCTCGAGGGTGGAAGGCCTGGTTTCCAATCACCATCAGATTCAGATCCTGTCTAGAGCCCGCCTCTCCAAAACTGTCATCCGGTACTGTCTGGCTACTATCATCCGGTTTTATATCAGATTGCATCCGGTTATTATGTCAGCCATAACATTGTGTAATAGTCAGGTTCATACTTAGATGACATGGAGCTGTGAGGTCATCACATACTGCATAATTGCATAGTTATGCAATAGCATAATTGTTGGTTAATTCACAGAATATTAACCGTCAAACATAAACTACAGTACTGTATGTACAAGTGGGAAACATTGCTAATTAAATGTTTATTTTGGGCTTTTCACTGTTTGGGATGTAAAGGTGGAATTTGTGCTGAACCTACTGTACAATAACAAAATAACACCTTTCTGCTCACGTTTTGTGCTATGAATCATTGTAAAGAGCATAAGTGCAATAATGGGCCAGGATTGGATGCTGCTGATATCTTTCTGAAATTCTTAAATCTTCCCCATTAAATTGAATGGAGAGGCTTCATGTTGTCTGAGGTACAGTGGGGACGGATGGACACAAACCGACCAGGAGATGAATTATCATCCATGAGGTCAGTTATGAAGGTACTGTATGTTCTAGGCTTTCCATTACTGCTTTCAACCATGGATGTGAAACAGGACATGGTGGTGCATAACCGCTTGGCTCCACCGCGTCCGTGACGGTCAACTGTCAGCGTCCATCAAAAATCGAGAAATGAACCTCGTCGATTCTCTAACGCCGGGCGCAGGCGTCGAACTCGACGCAATGGCTGCAGTGGAGCTGCTGTCATTAATTACAATGGATTAATTTCCTGAGCGTCTGATGGTCGAAGGTTGACGCAGACGCTGATGGACGCAGTGGAGCCAAGCCGTAAGTAGCCATTAAAACCATTGCTTGTAAGCTATAGTAGGTTAAAGGTTAAAGCCTGCAGCACATACTGTACCTACTGTAGCCAACCTAGCCAGTCAGCAATACAGCTCTAATCTGTAAAAACTCTTGTTATGCGTTGAGGGAGTTGAAAACCAAGCAAGCCCTTTCCGAAGGCTTCATGAATTCCAAAAAGACAAGAAGATGGATGGGTAGAGGTTCCAGCACACAGTGCAGTCATAAACCACAAATCGTTCACAAACATACTGTATTTATCTTTTGTTGTTTACTTTTATTCCCCAAATGGATGTTAAATCGTAAAAATCGTGCCAGTTGTTAATTTACAGACCATCAAGCTCACATCAAAATCACAGCCCACAGATGGGCAGGTCCATCATAGTCCAGCTGGTACATTTTGAATACTGTAGGTGTGCACTATTCTGATATAGCATCCTTCCACCTCTTAGATTTCCATATGGAACTGAACATACTCTAGATGTCATTGGTCAGTGGTCAACAAAAGTCTATCTTTAGTTCAAGTGACGTTGTAGTCTCTCTGATGTAACTCAAGTCAGTAGTAATTTACAGAGCCAATCAATTGTTACAAAGTTACAAAGACTATGTATGAACACTATTGTTTTGAGCCGTAATTAAGACCAGTCTGTGTTTACTTACATTATCACAGAAAAACTTTTTTTTTCAAACAATGAGTCACCCAGAAGCCCCACACTCTAACAAGATTTCTGCCTTTCTGCTTCTCAGAGATTATAGTGCTTTAGTAGTCATATGCACATCACCATAATCATATCTGTCACTCTAAACATATGTTAATAGCTCCTGTCTCCATTATCTCTAATTATTAGAGAGAGAGACTCTATGAAGATGGTTCCATCAAACACACACACACACACATACACACAGATACACACACTGAAATGAAATCATGGAAAGTCATTGTGTTTTTCATTGCTGAGAAGTTTATTCGATGCTTGTGGATAGCACAACACACATAGCGTAGGTTTGGAAAAGTGCTGAAAGGTCAAAAGGCAATGCACAAGGTTAAGAGAGGCTTTACTCAATGTCATGTGTAGGGTAAAAGGTCAGAAATAGGTTGTCATTATAAAGCTGTGGGAGCAGGTTGGGGGAAGTTGAAGCGTGAGCAGAGGTCACAGGTCCTTCGGGCCTAGTCGGACTCTGCGTCATCGGCCGCACCAGTGATGGTGAAGGTTTGCTCCAACATGTCTCGCTCCAGAATATCCTCTTCAGTTCTGATGGTTCTGATGAGCATGGTCTTCCTCTCGGTCACCTCCACCGCCTGCTCCTCATACTCAGTGACGATGGCACCACCGTTTGTTACGCCATTGCTACCTGTTGTGTCGCTTCCATCAGCTCCGTTGCTAAAACCTGCACCATTGCTTCCCGCTGTGCCCTTGCTACCTCCACCATTTCCATCTACCATAAGGCTACCCCCACCATTACCAGAGGCACCCTTACAACCCACCCCATTGCTACCTACCTGTACTCCATTGCTACCTACTCCATTGCTACCAACTCCATTGCTACCTGCACAACTTGCACTTATACTACTACCCATACCTCCACTCAGGCCTCCATCCAAGCCCCTAGCCCTACCTCCAGCACTTCCTACAGCTGTGCTCACACTCACACTAGTACTAACGGCACTCATGCTGCTGCTCATCAGTGACAAGCTTTGCACCATGCCGGTGAGCCTGGAGTCCTCGCCCTCAATCAGCTTCCTGTAGGTTGTGATTTCTATCTCGAGAGACATCTTGACATTCAGAAGCTCCTGGTACTCACGCATAAGTAGAGCAATTTTTGTCTTAGTGGTCTGCAGCTCAAGCTTCAGAGCCTCAATTCTAGCCTCAAGCTCTTCCAGTTCTCTCTTGTGCCTTTCTTGGAGCTCGCGGATCTGGGCATTGAGGGCGTCATTTTTGGTCCTCTGAGCCTCCAGTTCACGCTCCTTGTTCTGGATATCCCTTTTGGCGCTAGTAATTTCTTCTCTCACGCTTCGAACCTTCTCCACGCTTTTTGATGACTTGTTGGTTAGGTCTTCAAACTTTGAACTATACCAGGTGTCCATCTCCTGTAAATTTTTGGCTGCGATGTCATCATACTGAGCTTGGATTTGTTTGAGAGCTGCGGAGAGGTCAGGGAGAGAAAAGGCACTCTGGGTAGTAACCTGGGCAGAGTAGATCTGCCTCATCAACTCTTCGATTTCCTGTTTCTGGACCCTCTGCAGGAACTCGATCTCCGCCTCCAACTGCTCCAGCTGTTTCTCCAAAGCGATGCGCGCAGAGGTGGCCGCATCCACATCCGGACGGAATGCTTCTAGGTCCATTTCGGCCTGCTTTCTCTGCTCCAGTGCTTCCTCGTATTTGACCTTTAACATCTCTAGTTGCCCAGCCATGGCATCCTTACCAGCTACGGCTAAGTCTCTCTGGACCTTCATTTGATCTGCAATCCTGGTCAGTTCCTTCAGCTGCTCTTCGTACAGCCTGCGCAGGCCAGAGGGCTTCAGGAACCTGCTCTTCAAGGCCTCAATCTCGGACTCCAGCAGGCTATTGCGCTGCTCCAGGGACCTGACCTTCTCAATGTAAGCAGCCAGTCTGTCATTGAGCAAAACCATCTCCTTGCGCTCGCTGCTTCGTGTGCTCAGGAACTCTTGGTTTTCGGCAGAAGCAGCGTCCAGGTCAATTTGAGCCCCCATTCCGTAACCAACACACAGAGCACCAGAATTTCCGCCGGCCATGGTGAGTTTGCGGGTAGATGAGATGGTCCTCCGGCCTCTGCTCCCAGCACGCACACCACTGGCTGCAGTGGCAGAGTAGCTGGAAGATCGGAGGTGAACACCTCTTCGAATGGGCGATGGGCTGGACACCCTGATCTGTACAGCCATGCTGCTGGCGCCCTCAAAGTGGCGGCGGTAAGAGGAAATTCGCTCCGGACTGTGACTCATGATGCCGACGACTCTGGTCTAAGCTCTGGTAAAATCTTTACTTTCGGACCTGTGGCTGGCTTTGCACTATTGCTCTCCAACGTCCATCCCCAGGCTTTTATACCCAGGCAGTGTGAGGCCGGCTCACTCCTACACATGACAAAACACCCCTGGAATCTTTAACCTCTTCATCACAAAGGGCGAGTCCTGCCATGCAGACATCTGGCAGGAACCTGTGAAAAGTTGCGATAGCACTACTGTATGAAAGTGTAATCCTGTAAGACCACAGAAGGTAACACATACTGCAAATGCACTGTACTTAATGAGCATGGGTCAATGTGCCGTACTTAATGAGCATGGATTCCCCTTGGCAAACAATGGGTCAATCATTTCATGTTCCCTCTTGAAAAGTAAAAACCATAGAAGTGAGGTCTTCAGATAAATAATGCACAGCTGACCTTGATGTCATGAATATTATATGTCTCATGCAGAGGCATATTTTAGGGTGTTTCTTTCATCTCTGTAGACATTGATTGATAGAATGGAAGATTATGTCAATTTCCTTAAGACTGTAGATATGTGGAATGTAGGATCTGTAGGATATCTTAGTGATGTGAAGTATGCAAACTGCATTCATCTCCTAATGAAATTGCATTACGTCACTCACATATGACAGACACATGTTTATGCAGGAAGGATACTTGTTAAATGATGAGGGAAAGAATCATATCCATGTATTCATTCTTATACTTGCATTCTACATGGCAGAGTTGAAATAATCATACTGAGCCATGAATATGTGGAATCCTCCATGTCTGCATTTAACTTGGATGTACCTGCATTTAGATTTTGGATTGGGTGAACCGCAATCAGACAAGTCATGTGACTGTGCTCATGTGTACCGTAGTACATAAGCGTAATATTGTTCCGTGTTCACATACTGCTGTGAAGGCTGCTCATTTGGCAGGGCATTAGACACGTCTGTCTTAGATGACATCGGAACCTGCTTAGAAACTCTAGAGTCTACGTGACAAACTCATATAGAGATGTAGTGATTATTGGATAGCCTATGGTTATTAGATACGCTACCTCACTCCCATACATCAAGTTTCTGCATGGTGGAGACTTGTTTCTTTCTGAAATTGAACTTCAGCTGCTAATTTTTCTATTTTTACTCAATCCAGTCACCAAAGAAAAACATGCACAGTATGTATATGCCTTTACTTCTACTGTGAATAGAAAACACATTGTGTTCACAAGGCAGTGATTAAGTCCACCCTGACCTTGCAAGCTCACATTCAGTTTGGCAACTCTCAAGAGAAATTGTGCCTGTCTAATCAGCATCCTGTTTAGTTGATTATGAAATCAAAATCATAACAATGGCACTGCCCTTGAGGAGGCTGGTGTATATGTTGAAAAGCAGCACTTGAATGGTAAATGGGATTCCGATCAAATTTTATACGATTTTTTATTTTGAATTTTATACGATTTTTGATTACATAAAAGATCCCATTCTTGCATGTTTCAATTATTCATTTGAGATTGGTGAAGTGACTGGAACCCAGCAGGAGATTTAAAACAAGGGGCAAATGGTCAAAACAAAGACCCAATTGAATTAAAAAATTGGAGACCTCTAACTTTACTGTGCTGTGATAATATAATTCTATCTAAATGTATTGCCTCTAGAATTTAAAAAGTCCTTCATGATATTGTTGATAAAGACCAAAATGTATTTATTGAGGGTAGATTCATTGGCGATAGCATAAGACATCTTTTGGAAATTATTGAAATATATGAGAAAAACAAAAAAACAGGTTTAATCTTTGTAGCTGATTTTGAAAGTTTTTTGACTGTGAAATGGAAGTACATCTATAAATGTTTGGAATTTGTAAATGTTGGTAGGTCTTTGATAAGCTGGGTCAAAGTGCTATATTACAATCCACTAAGTAAAACCATTAACAGTGGACATGTATCTCAGGGGGAGTTAGACAGGGTTGTCCCCTATCCCCATATTTAATAATATGAATGCAGGCCTGTAGCCAGCCTTGTGGAGGGTGGGGGGGGGTGTCGTTTTTTCTCAAAAGTGGACCGTATCGTTTTGATTTGTTGACGGGGGGACGGGGCACGGGGGGTTTAAAACAGGTTATTTTGATTCTTGGGCGATTTGTTTACAGGGGGGGGGGGGGTAGTGCGGACCTTTTGTCTTAAATTCTGGACCCTTGGTCTTAAATTCTGGACCTTTGTTCGTGAGGGGGGGGTCGTTCGATCCACCCGATCCCCCCCCCCTCGCTTTATGCAGATGATAAAGAAGAAAAAAGCTTGCACACTGCAGGGCTCCTTTTTCAATATTTATTGCAACACAAAAAGTGCTGGTGACGTTTCGAGCTCTGCTTTATGCAGATGACACAATTTTCTTTCTGTCTCCTAAAGAAAATATTTGAATGCCCTCCTTAATGATTAAGATTTTTTTGCTATGTCTGGTTTGAAGCCAAATTATGACAAATGTATTACTTTGGGATTAGGTTCTCTACATGATTCTACTTTCATGCAAGTCGACACTCATATGGGCAGGTGGACCAATATAAGTACTGAGAATTCATATTCCAAAACAGATTGATGAACTAGTAAAAACAAACTTTGAACGGAAGCTTAAAAAATGGAGAAGGTCTTATGTCCATGGAAATCAACAGCATTACAGTATCTCTGTTTGGCAAAGTCACCCTTGTTAATTCATTGTAATGGTAAATGGTAAATGGACTGCACTTATATAGTGCTTTTCCACCTTAGCGGCACTGGCCTCTCATTCACCCATACGGTAGCTGCCATGCAAGGTGCTAACCTGCTCATTGGGAGCAATTTGAGGTTAGGTGTCTTGCTCAAGGACACTTCGACAGGTGGACAGTCGGAGCTGGGATTCGAACCACCGACCCTTCGATCACTGAACGACCCGCTCTACCAACTGAGCTACAGCCGCCCCCATTGTGTACCTCTCAGTTCACATACTTGTTAATGTCTCTTGCATCACCTGATGAAGCCTTTTATAAAAGATATAATCATGTGGTCTTTACCTTTATATGGAATAACAAGCCAGAAAAAATCAAGCGGAAATATGTTCACAAGATATTAGGATTAAGGACTATTAAAAGATGGCTAGCATTACATTCAGTTTTGCTAACCATGAATTACTCACTAGTGTCCTTGTTTGTCCTTTTTGTAAAAATAAATAAATAAATAAATAAAATAAAAAGCAGCACTTGAATTAGAACTCCGTGGAGGGAAACAGAATGTGAGCTCATGAAATCAGGACTGCCTCACAAGGCCAGTGATTAGTGGATAACATTTACTCATGGTCTTTTTTGGCAGGCCCTCTGATATATTTATGCAGTTACTACTACGACATCCGTACATAATGTGTGATAGATGGTTCAAGGGTTCTCTCTTCAACTAGCATATAGACAAAGATGAGGATATGAATTATGTTCCATGACCGTGCTCCGAGCTGACCTCAAATGGACAGTGGTGCTGTGAGTAAAGCACCAGTGGCCCCTAACTGATCTATTACTGCCCTGCATGAACAGATGGGCACCACAACAAGCTCGTTAGTACCCACAACCCACAGGGGCGCCTGCAGCATCGTTGGGTCCTGATTGAGCTACGATCATGAATATTCATCCCCTTCTTTCTCTTTCACAGTGTGATGAAGGTTAGGACCATGGTGCTATCAAACATGTGGTTGAATATGGATCACACCTTCACTTTCTCCCTCATTCATCAATGGTTGTTTTTAAGCAGTGCAGCCACTTCTATTCATGACATGTGTCCACCCGTCCGTCCATCCGGACTATCTGTGTGTAAAGTAAGTAAGTACATTTTTATTTATATAGCACCCTTCGTAGCACAAGTGCACAGAGTGCTATACATTAGGAACATTTAAAAACATCAGAGTCCAATCCGGTACATACAAGTACATTGAATACATTAAAGAAAAAGAGTACAAATAAACACAGTGACATAAAAGAGGTCATGTCAGGGGAAAATAGGCAAGCTGAAAGGAGAGAGTGTGGCAGATAGAGACGGCCTTGCACTCGAAGGCTTGTCTGTATGTATGTGTCTTGTCTGTAAGTGAGTCTTTAGCTGCTCTTTAAAACTGTCCACAGACGCAGCAGCTCTCAAGTCCTGTGGGAGCGCGTTCCACAGTCTAGGAGCCACAGCCCCAAAAGTCCGATCTCCCTTCGTCTTTAGCCGCGTCCGAGGCACTGTCAGGAGCCCCTGGTCAGACGATCTCAAGTTCCAGCTGGAGGTGTGGTGGTGGATGAGGTCACAGTCTGTTCATAGCTTGAGATTTGCACCAAATAGGCCTACCATTGCACACCAGCAGAGGGCAGTAGAGACTGCTCATACAACTGCACTGCTTACTTCACCACTTGGGTGTTCTTTTTTAGTGTATCTTTCTGAGATCCAACTTAGGTGTACAGTACTTGTATGTTACAGAATGATTTTGAGGTTTTTCACTGGGGGTTAAGATTGAAAGCTACTGAAGTGTACTTTATAAATGCTTGGCATTACAAGACATCGTCTTGAATTTGGTCAAATATCAACACATTATCAGTTTCATCGATAGTAGCGGATTGAGGCTGCAGTGCAGAGAAACTCTTGGAATTCCTGAACCAGGTGTCACTTTTGCGATAGCCAATCAGCAATGAGGGTGGGACAATGAGGTGAATGTCCATTAGCCAGCCTGTCGCTCACTGTCCTCGGACCCGTTCTCAGAGACACAGGTGACCACGATGGGCTCAGTGTTGTGTCAGTCCACAGCTTCCCTATTTTGTTTGCTGTCCGGCATTTTAATCTGCTCTGCTGATTGCTTCTTGCCTTCCCTGACTGCCAGCTCCAAAGAACCCAATCGCAGAGCGGAGTTTTATGTCAGTGCAGCTAGAGACAGCTAGACAATCAACTGGACAGATTACACTAACACTGTCACATCAGAAGAGCAGTGGAAGCCTCCTGTGCAGAGATAGAGACACTGAACTACTTATTTCTGCTCCGGATTGACTGTCACTCATCCTCCATATTTCTTAGTGTATGTAGATAAATATGTTTTTACCAGAAACCTTATGTCCACTTCTAGGAGGTTTAGGTCACAGGATAAAATAAGACAATTCCTGCCTGACAAATGACTCCAAATAAATATTGTGTACTCAATCTCCACTACCATTTTAAATATGATTCCCAACAGTTTTTAGATATTAACCTTTTTTTCTTTATTTTTTCCTCGTGCCCTTATCAGTATATCAGAATAAAATTATTGCTTTAACAACCACCAGGGTGTTTTCTTTCATCTCTGGAGACATTGATTGATAGAATGGAAGATTATGTCCATTTCCTTAAGACTGTAGACATGTTGAATGTGGGATTTGTAGGATATCTCAGTGATGTGAAGGGTCACACTTTACAATAAGGGTCACAAAAAACATTAGTTAACTGTTAACTAATGCTTATTTAGGGTTACGTTAGGTTACTAATGTTAATTAATACCTTAGTTAAGGTTATGGTTAGGGTTAGGTGAGTTAACCTTAGTTAACATAAATAACATTAGTAAATGGTTAATAGAGACATTAGTTAACTGTTACTTAATGCTTAATAATGCATTAACTAATGCTTATTAATGTCCCTTATTGTAAAGTGTTACCATGTGAAGTATGCAAACTACATTCATCACCTAATGAAATTGCATTACGTCACTCACATATGACAGACACTTGTTTATGCAGGAAGGATACTAGTTAAATGATGAGGGAAAGAATCATATCCATGTATTCAATCTTATACTTGCATTCTACATGGCAGAGTTGAAATAATCATACTGAGCCATGAATATGTGGAATCCTCCATGTCTGCATTTAACTTGGATGTACCTGCATTTAGATTTTGGATTGGGTGAACCGCTACGGTAAAAATATACTCTTATTGGCTACTAAATGTTACAAAATAAAAAGCTATACCAACCCACTCCGATCTACACTACCTCAGGCTGTGCCTGCATGCATTTGAAAGAGCTCAAACTCACCAGTGCACTAAACCTGGTTCAGAGCACACTAAGCCTGGTTCAGAGCACACTAAGCCTGGTTCAGAGCACACTAAGCCTGGTTCAGAGCACACTAAGCCTGGTTCAGAGCAAGACAACCATGCTACAGCAGGAGAGGGAGAGAGGTCACCAGGCAACTGTGAATAAACCACTGCTCTCAATTACTGATGTTGACTTGATCAAAATGTTCACTTTAAGGATTCAAACAATATTTACAATGTAAGGCAAGGCTAATTTATTTGTATAGCACATTTCAGCAAGGCAATTCAAAGTGCTTTATATGAGACATTAAAAACATCAAGACAAAGTGAAAGAAAGACCTAAAAAGTCATATATAAAATGAAATGCAAAAGAAGACATTTAATACAAAATGCAGGAAAAATAAAACATGCATGTGCATACATGAATAAAAGTTACAGTGCAGTGTATGAATGAATAATTATTTGAATTAATAAAAAGCAGCGGCAAAAAGCAAAGTCTTCAGTCTTGATTTAAAAGAACTGAGAGTTGCAGCAGGCCTGCAGTTTTCTTGAATTGTGTTCCAGATATGTGGAGCATAAAAACTGAACGCTGCTTCTCCATGTTTTGTTTTAACTCTGGGGACAGAAAGCAGGCCTGTGCCAGACGACCTGAGAGGTCTGGATGTAAAAACATCGATAACATCACAGCTAAACTTGTTTATGTTTGGAGCTGTATCACTAAATATCCATGGAATGTACTAGTACTTTTTTTGCGCTGTACCTTTATTGTATTTTACTGTGTGTTGCTATGTTAGACAGGCTTTTATTTGACCCTCTTTTATTTGTGTTTTTACCTTTTATATTTTGGCGTGTTGTTCTACTATTCTCTTGCACTGTCACTTTTACTGTATTTTACTGTGTGTTGCTATGTGTGTGAAGCACTTTGTGATCCCTATCTGTGAAAGGTGCTATACAAATAAACTTATTATTATTATTATTATTATTATTACTTAATACAGTAAGTTGAAGGCCTTTGTTTTAGGTCTTGTTAGCTCTTGCTGTTTACTACAGTGTGTCTCCAAGTTTAGAAAGCCTTAGAGAGTTAGCTATGCTCAATATTTCATCACACAGCAATAACAGCACACACACTCACAGACGCACACACAAAATCTTATTGCAAAAAGCCAAACCTATTGTATGTATTAATAAATCAATAAAACTCCCTGCTCCCAGCTCACCTCACACAAACACTTAAAAACATTGATGTTCGACCGCCAAGAGAGCCCATTGTGAGTCATGGGTCCAAATAAATCAGCACTACAGTAATTACAGCGCAACGTCTGCGCCAGAATCAACCATCCTTAATGTTGTGGTAGTGATATGTTAGTTATCCTCCGTGGACTGAAGAGCCTGGCGCGGCGTCTGAATTAGTACCCAGCCTGTGTGCACAGAGACCGGGAGGAGGGCGTGAGGAGGCCTGGAGGAAGGAGACTACACAGCGAGACCCTGGTACCCAGGCTCAGTCTGAACACAAGGGAGGGAGGAGGGACAAAGCACACATGCTGTCTCTACTTCCCTCTCTGTACCACCCACTATCCACATCTCCTCACCCTCTCTCACCCCTGCGCTCTCTCCCTCTCTCTCTCCCTCTCTCTCCTTCTCTTTCTGCCACGCTCGCTCTCTCTCCCTCCCTCCCTCTCTCCCTCCCTCTCCCTCTCTCTCCTTCTCTTTCTACCACTCTCTCTATCCCTCCCTCACTCTCACACACACGACCATTGAGATGAATAATGTGTCTTCACTTCAAAGGGAGACTCTCTCTGCAGGAGCTGTTAATGCCAAAGGCTTGAGGAGTCCAGCCCTGCACATTTTCATTTCCTTCTCTTCCTCTCTCTCTCCCTCTCTCTCTCTCCCTCTCTCTCTCTATAGCAAGGATCTTGACCCCTCTGGCCTATGTGAGCTCATCAGTACAGATTGCCCGTGAGTCAGAGAGAGTGTGTCCCTATGAATGTTTGATGAGCACGGGAGACGGAGGATCTCAAGCATGCATGTACGTAAGCTGCTGAACAGCGAGACAGAGAAACATGCATGTGCGTGCCTGTGTGTGCAGTAGGGTTATAAGCGAGTGTGTTTCTTTCAACTTATGAATACATGCATTCAAACATGTTTGGGTACAGAGCAACACACACTGAATGTGTACACTGGTACAGACGCATACACACACTTAAATACACATATTGCACTGTGAGAAGTCTTTAGGGGCCGGGCAGCCTCAGATGTGGGTCCCTCTTGTATTTCCCAATATTCTTCTTCTTCTTCTTCTTCTTCTTCCTCCTCTTCTTCTTCTGCTTCTTCTTCTTCCTCTTCTTCTTCTTCTTCTTCCTCTTCTTCTTCTTCTTCTTCTTTAGGGGCTGGGCAGCCTCAGCTGCCAATCCCTCTTATTTCCCAATATTCTGAATCTTCCTAGGAAGTCTGACTTCTCATGCTTGAAAAATCATCAAACTTTGCACATAGGTCCAGTCCTGTACCAAAAGTCCTCAACTGGCATTGTAGGCCAGTAGTCCTGATGATGGCGGTACAGCAACTGTGTAAAGTTTAAAAATCATAACAAATCAACCGTACATGCTATCACTTGGCAAGGGCAACCAAAATGTAACTTTAATATGCTTTGAGCGGACAGGAATTATGAAGTCCATCACTCGTTTCTCAAAAACGGTTAAATCTATCAAGCCCTACTCCTCCCCCATGTTTTGGTCAATGGACACCCCAATTGTGACACAACGACTGTCATCCACAAACAATCTTCATAGATTTTTGAAATATAAAAAATTGAGCCCACAGCGTATCAAACTGTTTTACTGTAAACAGTACTGTATGCAGCTTCTGCAAATATTCGCTCAATAAATGTCCAATGTTGATAAATCTCCAATGTTTTATCTCAAAAACTGAATTTTTGACAGTATTTTGAAGTCTGTTCTCATTTTGTCCCCTCAAACTATTGCTGTTCACACATGAAAAAATACACACAATCCTATACTGCAACAGCAATGTCTCCACACATCAGAGATGTTGTTGTTGGCAACCCCGCCCCAATAGCAGACCCTAGGACTACAACTGGCTAAATTGACTGATTGAGAGGACTCCTGTGCCACTGATTGTTTGATTGGTTTCCACCCATCTTGTTAGTCTGTGTGTATATATAGTCTATGTACCTCCCCTCTTGTTCTTTGTCTGTTCATTATTTGCTGTAGCTGTCTGTTGTCCTTGGGGTTTCCTGTGCCATCTTGTAAGTTTGTAAGTTTTGTCTTTTTCTTCTCCACTTGTTGAGTGTGTACCTTAGTTTTAATGTTTAGTTTTTTATCCCTCATGGTGCCTTTAACATTTTGTGGAAACTTGTTAGACCTGCCCTTGGTGTACCTTTGTGAGTTCATACCTAGGGTGATGCAGAATGAAAATGTGAATCCATACTCATTGTGCTGCGTGACATGATTTTAAAGATATTTTACAGTTTTAAATTATGGTCAGGGCAGTTCTGCTGACAAGACTCATGTATTGATCATTTGTCTCCTCTTCTACCTCATGCACACTTACCCATAGTTTCATTTAGCTTAGCTATTAGCCTTTATGCACAGTTTGTCCTTAGGGGAGTAGCATGTTTTAAATATTTTGTTTTGTGTTAGTTTGTCACTAGTCTCTAGTAGTTAAGAAATGCTTTGTACAGCTAGATCAGGCCAGCCGGTTCCTAATCTGTAGCAGGTACTGTTACTGTTCATCTGGTTTGTGTCTCTTCATCTGACCAGTCTTGTCTGCTAATCAGTCCCACCTGTGTTCAATTCAGTCAAAGAATCTATGCTCAGTACAGGCAGTCCCAGGAACCATTCCAAAACGGTATGTAGGCCTACTAAAATGTTTATTCAGGATTCCTATGGTGTAAATAAGCTGTGACATGTATCCCTTTTTTAGTCAGAGCTATCCGAGGCCAGCCATGCTCTCATTCAATACAAACTCTCCAATGCTCATGAAAAAAATGACTTTTCGGTAACATGGTAGATTGTGTGACTTTTTCAGAATTATACAATATCTCAAATACAATTTGACAGTTTTGAATTCTGACCTCATTCCATCCCCCTCAAACTATTGCTCTCATATGGAAAAGAATACACTACCCACAATCCTATAGTGCAATACCGCGAGCTCCACCAATTTGAATTCTGACCTCATTCCATCCCCCTCAAACTATTGCTCTCATATGGAAAAGAATACACTACCCACAATCCTATAGTGCAATACCGCGAGCTCCACCAATCCAAGACGTTGCTGTTGGCAACCCCACCCAACCCCTACCTAGGACTACTTCCAGCCAAATTGATTGGTTGGCCACTGATTGAGCACCGCCTCAGTTAGGGTACGGTCTCACACAGGCGAAATGCATATTCGCCTCCTATTCACTTCCATTCTATGCGAGGGAAGAGGTGAAAAAAACCTTCGCTTCCGGTGGCGAAATGAATTCTCCTTGTTCGGAGTTAAACTTTGAACTGGTCAACTTTGACCGGCGAATTCACAGCCTCAACCAATAGCAAAGACGTTGGTGTGGTTGACCCCATCCTTGGCTGTAGTTTTTCTATGCTAGTGAGCCTGGCTAGCGAGCTACAGTATGCCATGTTGTTGCAGACATGGAAGCATGCATTATTTTGATGAGCTGACCAAATAGTTTGTCTGCTGGTTTACTTTCTCACATGAAAACATATCAAAACTTAATAAAGTGACATACAATATCAGTCGTGAGAACCACATTTACAACAATGGCTGCAGACTCAAATCCAAACGGACGACAAACCAACTGGTTTTGCGTGCGTCACATCCAGCACTGCCCACAGAACACACATTTCGCTAGGCAGGCGATGGTCCTTCGCCTAGCAAATGACTTTCTGCATGTGTGACCATACCCTCACTCTGCAATTAAGACAAGCCAAAAAACATTTCAAACCCCAGCCAGTTTGTCACTCATGAAGATACATACATACATGCATGCATACATATATACATACAGGTGTAAAACACATGCCTTGTGTGTTTGTTTGAGAATGTTTTTGTAGAGCTTAAGATGTTTTATTAGGAGATCAAGCGAAGGGCAAACTGCCAGCCTCACTTGGCTCAACAAGAACATGACCTTCCCTTGGTGTCTGGTTGTGAGTCGGAGGATGCAGAATAAACATGCTAATGCCTACCCGGGCATTGTACTGTTTGCATTTCAGACATGATTTTAAAGATTTATTTTATTTATTAAAGGAGTTAAATAATTAGGGTCTGGGCAGAGACCCTCATGCATTTGTCATTTGTCTTCTTCCTCCTCAAAACATCCGGCCCCAATCCAGTGCTGCTCAGCATCTCATTTTGAAAATTGTAGCCCTGTCCATCCTTTTACCATCTGGATTCACTGGAAAAGCAGGGTTGCTGCTCTTCTATCTCTGTGATAAAACGCATCATGTTTGGATATTATATTGATTGAGAGAAGATATCTGATATTGAACAGGAAGATACTGTATGTTTGTATCAATTTGGACAGTTTTGACCAACTGACTGGCTGTCAAGGAAATTCTTCCTCTGACATGACATGGTATCCTGGTTATCTCAACAGAGTACTGATTGTCTACATATGGAGATCACACCAATAGCATTGGCCACATAACAGTCTCTGAACAGATGGCGGGTGTCTTAAACAATCTCTGCTTTGTAGGGTTTATTGTATTGTACAGCATTTTCACACTTATGAGTGCTTCTCTCTCTCCCTCCTATCTTCTAACCAGGTCCAGTGGATGCCCCACTGTCACCAGCAGACCACCCTGAGTCCGATAGATACCCCTGTGTCTGCTGTGGATGTCGTAGCATTTAGTTAACACACACACACACGTACACACAGACATACACCAGCCCACTTCTGGCTTTAGGCCTGGGCCATGGCAAACACACACCAGTATTTGCCATGTCTCTCCGATGACGTTTTTAGCCTCTTACTCTGAAAATGTAATTTATTGCTTTATTAATGTTCTTAGCCGGTAGACAAACATACTCCAGGAGCTTGCTCGATCGCCTTGTTGAGAGGGGTCAGGGAATATTTTTTTACAGCTCACTTATCTGGCCCCCGGGTGATACTGTTTTTTTGCTTCCCTCTGGAATATGTAGAGGTGGGTCGTATGCCCACCTCCCTTGTTCTCTGTAAAGCGCATTGTGTTGCCTCTGGGTATGAAATGCGCTATACAAATGAAGCTTTGATTGATTGACTTATGTAATACAGTTTAATGTATTAAGGAGTAATACAGTTTAATGTATTAAGGAGTATCACCTTTTCCGAGACATGAGCATGGATATGAGCTGCAATGATTTAGCTACTGTAGTTCACACTTTCTTTTATATACTTTAGAAAGCTTTGAGATTATAGGCCTTAGGCCTGCTTGTACAACAGATGACATCAACAACAAATTCAACAGGCTTTTATTTTAAGCATCTGATCTGTATTATCTCTTAGTTATTTTTTTCTCCCACAATCCATCCCTTTGATGCCGAGCAGTGGCCTTGCACAGCTAAGCCTTATGGGAGGTGTCAGGGAGGGGGGGTGGAGGAGGAGGCCTCGTTTAGGGTTCTATTTTGCCTTTTATTAATCATCACCCTCCTGCCAAGGTGGCTTCAGATGCCGCTAATCTTGAAGGGAAGAAGGCAGAAAGGGAGAGGGAGAAGAAAGAGAGAGACCCCACAGAGGAGCCTTGACGCTGTGCTTCTCTGGTAGTTTTAATGGGCTAGTCCATAAACTCAGACCACCAGTCAGGCCTGTAATCAGCTAGTCTGCCTCAGAGCTTTCACATCCTGTGAAGCCCCACGGTCTTCAACCAGCGTCATGTTCAACAAACTTGAATATGAAGTAGACTCAACAAGCCTTACGAGAAGTCTGGAATTGAAAATTAAGGATTAACTATACAGTTCATACAGTTGTTGTGGACGACTTTTAGGGATTTTTCTGTCTCTTGAATACTATTAAAAAATAATTCATTTAAGTCATAAATACATCTATTTTCCTAATATAATCCATTTCTGAATGTTGAACTACTGGTTTTGATTGAACCAAATAACCAAAGAAAGTATTCCGCTTCCATACAGAACAGAGGCTACGATTTCAGTCAGTGTATTTCTGCATTATCCAATTCGCCTTATTCACCTGGCAGCCATATTGGTCAGTCTGGGGTGCGGATGCGGAAGTGCCCTTTGACTTCAATGTTAAAAGTTCGCTGTAAAAACACCACTTCAAGAACCGAAATAGTCAAAATAACAGGCTGAATACACTATCGGGGTTACAAACTCATCATTACCAGACTCACTGCCATTGTTTTCGCGTTTGGAAATACATGGAGGTGAATGAGCCATAGTTGGCCGTCAGCTGCATTCACTCCGATGTATTTCCCAACGCGAAAACAACTGCAGTAACATTGAATGCAACGGGCACTTCCGCATCCACACCCCTCATTACGTCAGACTGACCAATATGGCAGCTGAGGCGAATAAGACGAATAGTAAAGAGGCATGTGAATTTGTGTTGAGTCTCTAAGGACTGTGCAGACTCATTCCACCAGAGGCATTTCACAGCATGTTTTTACTCAGTTTATCAACGCCTGAGGTCTAAACTGTACAACAGGATCTCAAAGGCAGAAAAAACTAAGGCATTCTACAGAATGGCTGTTAAATCAAGTATTTACTGTTTCACACTCTTCAACAATGTATGTTGAATATTGAATGTCTGTAAATAATGTATGATTAAAGATACTCAGAATACAAAGAAAACAAGAATATCTAATTTAACCGGAAGACAAAAGCTCCTAGACCTCATGATTGACTGGCATTAGTGGTGGTGTGATAAATATAGGATTGCAAAGGGGAAGAGAATTTCCAGTAAATTTCCTGAAATTTACCAAGTTAGGCTTGGGAATTTTGACCTTTTTTGTAATCTATAACAGCCTTTTTTCAATAACTTTTTATTTTATAAATGTAAATGTAATTTTTAATGTTTGCCTGCATGTCTGCCTATGACAAAACAAAATGTTTATATTTATGTCTGTATATGACTTGGTTAATACAGTTGGTATAAATAACCCCCAAATTCCCAGTTTATTCCTGTTAATTCCAATAAATTCCTGTTAACTCCCATGGAAAATTTCCAACTTGAAATATTCCCGTAATGTTGCAACCCTAGATAGATGGCAACTATGTAATGTAGTCATTTCAATTATTGGTGTTCTCCTCATGGCAATACTTTCTGACACAACAGGCAGTAATGTACCTACATTAGTTTGTGATGAACTACAAGAAGCACAACTCTAATGAACAAGATGAACTTAAATGAACAAATTGTAAATGAGAGCTTGCTCTCAATTGACTCTTGAGGTTAAATAAAGATTGAATGAAAAGAGACAACATATAAAGATATAGGTGGGATGAATGAATGAATGCTTTTTCTAAACTCACCCCTCACAGAACTGTGGTGACCTGTCACAGATGAAGATAATCGAGATAAAAAGAAGCATCCATCAGACTGAATCCTTCACCAAACTAAAACCACATACATTTCCATAGAAATGAGCCAAATAATCTCTGTCCTACATTCGATATTTCATATAGCTTTTCTTCCCCCATTTGGTTTTGATAAGGTTATGGATGGAGAGGCCAGATGGGGTATCAACCTGAATAAATACGCCACTGCTTTCCTCAGCCAGGGATTCAATTATGGCAGGCAGGTGAATACTCATACTGTCTGCAATTCAAAAATAAATAGGTCAGGGACCGTCCAGAAGAGGTCAGAATAATACAGCGACGGCCAAAGAGAAGTGGAATAATCACCACAAAGAAGGAGGCAGTTGAAGGGATTTGGCTGCTGTGGTTTCCTCCTTAGGTTGATACAGGTGCGGCTGCTGCATTATGGTTTTAAATGTCGACTTGATGGTATCAAGAAACAACCGTCTCATTCCGCGCCTTGGTATAGAGTGGTGAGATGTCATTTTGTAGGCTTTAAGTTAGCATTTCCGCCATTGGTGTGTAGTCCAAAATACCTATGGGAAAAATGAATGGTATTTGCGAAAAAACTAATGTCCGCTCACTATGCAATAAAATGGTTCTCCAGCTACTAGTAGCGAAAAACAGACTTGTTATCATCCTCTATCCTGGCATCATTTGATGTCTCTAGTTTGTGTAGTTTTTATAATGAAACCCAGTTTAATGACTTATCTGAACATAAGTCTTTCTAGTAACTATGACAAATTCATTCATAATTTATCTTAACTCAAACATGATTTTTCAGTTAATGCTTTATCCGAAACATGGCTTACAGAAGACTATAAAGAAATGTTTAAATTACCAAATTACAATTCGGTACACCACGTAAGAGAGAACTGGCCTGGCCAGACTGTCTCTCTGGCAAGAGAACCTAATAAGTTCCCGAGGTTGGGGGCATAGAAACTGAAAGCTGCCTCCATGTCTCTAGGTACTGGTTTTTCGAACTGTTTGGAGTTCAGTACCTGAGGACATGAATCTAATAGGTATGTACCTAACAAGCATGTCTGAAATGTATTCATGTGCATGACTGTGGAGAGATTTAAAGACTAGTAAAATAATTTTGAAGTCTATTCCAAAACTGACAGGTAACCAGTGTAGTGATTTTAAGACTGGTGTGATGTGTGACCTCTGTCTAGTCTTAGTGAGGACTCATGCTGCAGCATTCTGTATCATTTGTAGTCACATTGAATGACACCCCAGTGACCACTGTTGACTCCTTCTGCTTCCTGGGCACAACCATCTCCTCGGACCTAAAATGGGAACCATCTCCCTCTCGAAGAAGGCACAGCAGAGGATTTACTTCTTGAGGCAGCCGAAGAAATTTGGCCTACCAAAGAAAATGATGGTACTCTTCTACACCTCCATCATCGAGTCCATCCTCACCTCCTCCATCACCATCTGGTTCTCCACCGCTACAGCCAAGGACAGGGCCAGACTGCAGCGTGTCATCAGATCCGCCGAGAAGGTGATTGGCTGCAACTTGCCCCTCCCTCCTGGTCCTGCACAACTCCAGGACCCTGGAGAGGGCCAGGAAGATTGTGGCCGACCCCTCCCACCCCGGCCATAATCTCTTCGTGCCGCTCCCCTCAGGCAGGAGGCTGGGGTCCATCAGGACCACGTCTGCACCCCACAGACAGCTTCTTCCCCACAGCCATCAGCCTCATCAACAAGGCTTGTGTCCCCCTCTGACCATCATGAGATTTCCCAAACTGAATAAATACCACACATATAAACACAAACTGTTTTGCTAGCTCAATCTTGTTGTACACCAGATATTGTCTAGAAATGTTTTTAATCCATTGAGAGATTGAGCTACTATGGTGCGGCTGTGGCTCAGGAGATAAAGCGGATCATCCAATGATCACAGGGTCAGCGGTTCGAATCTCACCTCCGCCTGTCCACATGTTGAAGTGTCCTTGGGCAGAGACACTGAACCCCAAATTGCTCCCAATGAGCAGGCTAAACTTGCATGGCAGCTGCCCCTATTGGTGTGTGAATGGGTGAATGACAGGCCATTGTAAAGCACTTTGGATGAAAGCGCATTAGGTGCAGTCAATTTACCATTTACTACAAAAGCGAATTTCACATGCATTCTTATAGATAGCCCAGTAATAATGGCGGCATGTCAGAAAGACATTCGACACATGTATTCCAGTTTCAATAATGGTTAGCATAGCATATCAGTATCAATTGTCCTTGCACCTTGTCTATTGTTGTCAATTTAGTGTTATGCATCGTCCAAAGCAAATTCCTCATATGTAGGAAAACCTATCTGGCTAAATAAATCTGATTCTGAAAAGACAGAAATGGTAACTTTTCACCCTACAAAGTGACATCAGATCTCATCACTCTAATAAAAATTATGTAATGAGTCTTTAGAAGTACATAGCATGTACTTTAGATTACCGCAAGGGCATAAAATTTAAGCCAGAGCCCTAACCATGCATGTGACCTTTAGGCCATACCCTAACCATTCCCGTGACCTTAAGGCCATACTCTAACCATGCACGTGACCTTTAGGCCATACCCTAACCATGCACGTAACCTTTAGGCCATACCCTAACTATGCACGTGACCTTTAGACCATACCCTAACCATGCACGTGACCTTTAGGCCATACCCTAACCATGCACGTGACCTTTAGGCCATACCCTAATCATGCACGTGACCTTTAGGCCATACCAAAACCATGCCCGATTGTTCCTGCCAAGCTTGTGGCCTGCCAGGGATGAAAAAAAAACATGAATTGCTTTGTAATATTGTGAAATTCTTTACAGTTTGAAGCCGAGAATACACTCTTCAGCTCATCATCATTGTGATAGCTACTATGGCCATGGATGGACAAACCTGTCTGGAGAGGAAGCAGATAAATAAACAGAGCATGGACAGAGAGGCCCAGAGTGTCAGGGCCGAGTTCAGAAAAACACTGGTCCGTGAATGGTGATGCCAACTTGCTCAGGCAGCCCATCGCTACAGTGTGCTTGCTGCAGAGTGATAGTTTTTATGAGATATGGTGGTCCTTATGCATACATGGCTGAATCAGGGTCCTTTGGAGAGAAGTGCATATTTCATCTGGCAGCTAAGGAAAGCATGGTAGTCGAACAAAAGATCTATCTGTGAACATGGGATGAGAGATTGGTCTGTAATTATATTATTTTAATACTGGAAGATATGCCTGAACCATAGATCTAGGCCTACAATCAGACTTTTTAAATATTTGTAAAGGAGTCCCTCAGGGGTCAGTTTTAGGTCCTATTTTATTTACTATTTTTATTAGTGATTTTAGTTTGGGTGTTAGAAACAGCTTAGTTCATGTCTATGCGGATGATACGGTCATCTACTCTGCCGCCCCCTCTGTTGAGCTGGCCATACAATACGTACAGTCAGATTTTGATATAATTCAGGGTGTTCTTTCTGACCTCAAATTGGTTTTAAATCCTAATAAAACAAAGTATGTGATTTTCACTAGGAAATCATTAACAGAACGACTCATCACTACTATTGATGAGACCCCTATTGAAAGAGTCCCCAGCTATAAGTATCTGGGTGGATGACAAGCTGACCTTTAAATCTCCCATTTCTGAGCTTTTAAGGAAAGTGAAACCGAAGTTGGCATTTTTCTATAGAAATAAATCATGCCTTACTGGAAATTGTAGAAAACAGATTGTGCACGCTACTTTTTTAGCACTTCTACATTATGGTGATGTTATCTATATGCATGCTGTTCCTTCTACACTCAGACCACTTAATGCGGCCTACACTCTGCAATACGGTTTATTACAGGTGATGGGTACAGAACTCACCATTGCCACTTGTACCAGAATGTAGGCTGGACTTCTCTGGCACAAAGACTAGAGCAGCATTGCATTCTTTTTATATACAAAGCTACTAAACTTATTGCCTGTCTATTTAACGAGCTTACTTAGTTATAAAGTGTGTAGCTATAGCACTCGTGCCCAAGACCACCTGATATTACATATCCCTCATGTCAGGACTGAAATGGGAAAAATTGCGTTTGGATATTCTGCACCATCTAAGTGGAATAACCTACAAACCATGCTGAAACTTGATACTCTTATTCCTTATCAGCTCAAACGCCTTCTTCCTGACTGCCTACAGTCTCTATGTGTATGTGCTTTTTAACATTTGTACTTTATTTTTATATTTGCATTGTATTATATGATAATGTATTGTACTGTAATTGTATTGTATTTATTATTTATGTAATCAAGGCGTCATTGAAAAAGAGAGCTTGCTCTCAACTCGCCTCTTTGACTAAATAAAGGGGATATATATACACATTTTTGTGATGTTGCTTACAGCGTACATAATCCCCTAATTAACATTGTTCAATCACACTGTAGGCCTGTTGGCACGGCATGACGCAGCCCTGTTCCACATGAACACCAGACTTCTGAACACTGGTCCCCTCCTCCGGTGAGTTCTCCCTCTCTCTCACTCCTCCCTCACGATTCTTGTTCAATCTGTGTGTTTCTGTATTCCCACCAGATGCTGGAGGGGTAATGTGATATGCACTGGGCATGTGTGATTCAGCTAGAGCGCCCTGGCCCTCTGGGTGAATTGATGGATTTATAGATACAGCACTCTATCTCCAGAGTGCAGCTTCCCATTTCTCTGCTCATCATCTTAAGCTCTTCAGCAAGCGAGGGGGGGGGGGCGGCACTAAGACCCTGGGTCCTACTTTGTGATCCACTACTTCACCCCTTGTGCTCCACAACTCTGATGTATATTTCCATTCTACAGTATGTCTGTCAGTCTATGTACAATCAATTATCAGTCATGGAGATAAGGAGGCCACGTGAGGAAGCTGTTCAGAACTACTGGAGCAGAAAATGGCAGAAACCCATTACTCAAAGCGTGACTTTCTACACTCACAGATAAGGATTGAGTGTGATAGGTGATGAATTCGATCTTACTGTGTGACTCGGCCCTCAACTCAGCTTGAGGCTGTTTCCAGCCTTAGATGGGTTGGGTATTTATTTATACCAATGGAGTTACAACTCCATTGGTTTCATTGCATCAGGCCTCTTAACCAAACATAAAAATTAAATTAAATTATTTCATAATATAAACTGGTGGCCTGGACTCTTGCTTAAATCCTACAGTAGCTGCTGTGTCGGATAAGATAAAACTTATCTCTGCCTCTGTACAGAGTTACAGATCTATTCTTAAACCCCATGGGTCTTTTCACAAAACTGTTTTTCTAGGGAGAGAAAGGATAGGCTAGACATTGCAAGTTTTGTATTTCTCTAGTTTGTGGCTTTAGCCGGCCCTAGCGTACAGTACCCTAGATATGTGCTTAAATGTTATCACAACACAGAACAACCGACAAACAATGTCAGAGTGCCTCCTAGTGGTGAAGATGCTCATTCACACCTCAATGTCCATACTGTAAATCTACCTAACAGCAGTTGAGCTCATCCCAGTAGGTAAAGTCGAGAATGATTCATGAGGAGCACTTAGGACTCTGACAAACGCATAAATCTCATCACATTTCCCAGAATTTAAGCAACAAAGTGGCACATATATTTGCACTGGAGTGCACATTACAAACCGATGGGATCGGCTTCATCACACTTAGAAATGGCAACTAGAGAATCAGTGTGATTAGTATGTCTGCTGTATTGTAGGATTTGCCAATTGACCCTGCAGGTGAAATATTGTATGTCAGGTCCAAATATAGATGACTTTGTGGTACAGGGTAAAAATATCACATATTTAATGAACAGATGTACTGTACATTAAATGAATTGATGTCACAAATGTATGCTCAAAGTGAAAAGACAATAAGTGGCATTAGAAGCGAGTCAAGCATTTTAGTTATCATTTTGCTTCAACTGTCTTCTGAATTTCAAATGCTCCTTCCCCAGAAATCTGATTGCAGAGACCACATGAGGGCAGTGTTTTTGTAAAAATGATATCCATTTCCATTGTTATAGTTATCACAGCACCTCTGTGTGTGTGTGTGTGTGTGTGTGTGTGTGTGTGTGTGTGTGTGGGTGTGTGGGTGTGTGGGTGTGTGGGTGTGTGTGTGGGTGTGTATACAGAATAAGGGAGGAATATGGGCAGGTATACTGTAAGGAATAGTGCACGGTGCTTTGTTGCATGCTTGGTTTGTGTGTATTTCTGAGTTTGTCAGACTGTGCTTGAGGACATGACTTTGCATGCAAATTGTTCATTCCAGATGTGTACTTATTGGTATAGCATGTTAAATGGACTGCACTTATATGGCGCTTTTATCCAAAGCACTTTACATACATTCACACAGCAATGGTGGCAGCAGGGTGCTAGCCTGCTCATTGGGAGTAAGTTGGGGTTCAGTGTCTTGCCCAAGGACACTTCGACATGTGGACAGGAGGAACCGGAATTCGAACCGCCGACCCTACGATCATTGGACGACCCGCTCTACCACTGAGCCACAGCCGCAGAATATGTTTTGTCATGTTTTAAAACATGCTAATGTGCTAACCACAAACAATAACAAAAATAACTCCTCAAAGACGAGGCAAGTCTCTCTCTCTCTCTCTCCCCCTCTCCCCCTCCTCTCTCTCTCTCCCTCTCTCCCCCTCTCTGCCTCCACTCCCCCCCTTCTCTCTCTCTCTCTCCCCCTCCTCTCTCTCTCTCTCTCCCCCTCCGCCTCCTCTCTCTCTCTCCCTCTCCCCCTCTCTGCCTCCTCCCTCCCTCCCTCTCTCCCCCTCTCTGCCTCTTCTCTCTCTCTCCCTCTCTTCCCCTCTCCACCTCCTCTCTCTTTCTCTCTCTCCCCCTCTCCGCCTCCTCTCTCTCTCTCTCTCTCTGTCTCTCTCTCTCTCTCTCTCTCTCCTCTCCCCCCCTTCTCGCTCTCTATCTCTCTGTCTCTAAACTTTAAACTTCTGATGAAACTCCATTCACAGTTGGTCTAAACCCACATCTGCTCTACTAAGTGACGGAAATGTCTAGGCTCTGCTTTTATGAGACACTTGGCAAATGACACCATAGATCTTCCAGATAGGCAATGGACCTTTCCTCATATGCCACGTGTGATATATAATACACTGTTATACATACATATACACTGTGGACCCACTGCCTGGCCAATACCCTAATGGTGTTTTCCCCTGATAATCTATTTAAGGCAACAGCATGCATGTTCTGCATGTGGTTAGATATTTTGATAATGACAGGTTTCTATAGTGCATACAAGAGGCTGTGGAAATGTAATGGCAGATTTGATGCATTTCTTTGAAGGAATAATTCACCTAAGAAAGATACATGTCTAGTTTTGCAATCATTCAGTCAAATGTTTAAATCCACATGATGGTTCTTGAGAAACCATCATCATATTTGGACACTGTCCCTTTAAGGGCTGTAGTCAGTTGACGCAATAGAATACTCTCATAAACATCTTTAGCTTTGCAAACTACGGTCTCTCAGGACTGTTACCAGTGATGAAAGAAAGCATGTTGTGGAATGTGAGTAGAGAGGGATGGAGATACAGACCAACTGTAACACAGATAAAGCCAAGAGGCTGGATAGCAAAGTGGGTTACTTTACAATGACATTAAGATCAGTTGTAAAATAATTCATCCAAAGACAGTTACATAAAATGTACAATGAATTAAATATTAACTATGAATGGTACACAGGGAAATGTGATAGATGGAGATGAGAGGATTTTATGATGTGTTGGTTTGACTTGACTAGTACTATTATATTCCAACTTTACAATCGATGAAATGTAGATAACGTAATAAAGTATATTGCAATATGTGATGTGTGTGTGTGTGTGTGTGTGTGTGTGTGTGTGTGTGTGTGTGTGTGAGAGAGAGGGAGTGTGTGTGTAGGTGTGTAGGTGTGTAGGTGTGTGTGTGGGACGTGTTTGTATACGTGTGTGTGTGTGTGTGTGAGAGAGACAGAGAGAGATAGTATAGATATAGTATATAGATAGACTATAACATATAGAGTAGGCCTATAGTATGTGTCATTTTCTAAGGTCTAATATGATGCTAGCATATTACATGTGACAAATTACATGTACATCTATTTCCCTAGAAATTAAATCTATTCACCCCACTCAAATGTGTTGCATTTGAACCAACAGTACCAGTTCTCTCAATGTAATGTGCCCCTATGAATTAATAGCTAAATGTATCTTTCTCCAGTGATGGATGAGGGGGCATGACTTGAATAATGACATCAATGATTTAGCATTAAACCTGTCAAATGAAATCCAGATTATATTAGATTATAGGTACTGTATGAGCAGATTATGTATTACACAACATGAAAAGACAAAAGAACGAAAGTTCTCATTTCACTCCTCCACTCCAAGGCATCAATGAATACATTCATCAGGATGAAGCAGTTGCAGTGGGACCTACTTTTGAATCAAAGATCTGGGAGTATAATTAGGAAATTGCAGCATCAGTCCCTGACATTTGTGGATTCAAAGTATGTTACTGACCCCATCTATACCCAGCAGTGAGGCCAGTCCCAGGCCAGGGCAGAATTCTGTCATCTGGACTTGTGTCATGCTTGTAGGGCGCAATCCCAGCAGGGTGGCGCCCATGAGCGGGGTACAAGGCACAGAGAGTCAAGTTCATATTTCACTGGAATGTCTTTTCCATCAACAACTTCTCATCTTTTAAAGCTTCTGTCTTTTATGCGGCAGTGAGACCGGATGCTAATCGGAATATTTAGGACGAAGACGCGCTCTGTAACTCACTCAAACACAACAGGAAACAGCATGATAGATGGCTCAATATTCACATGCATCGTGATGGAGGTCTACAGCTCATTCAGAGTTGAGATGGAGCAACATTCTCCCGTAATAATTCATAGTCGTTCTTCCCACTCTCTGGCTGTCATTGATTCTTCTCCCACAGTTCGCAGTGGCCCAGGTCTCCTGGCCTGATTTGTGTGTCTAATTACAACGTCAGTGTGTGATTGATCATCTAATCGGGGACTGGTTAGAGAGACTCATCGCTCACACACCTGAACAGGCCAGTCAGAGGACTGCATACACAGCCTAGATCCTGTTGGAAAACTGCTTCAGGTCTGTGGCGGCCAATCAAAAACCAAGAGCCTGGAGAAAGAGTTGCAGTAGTGGAATAATGTAAAGAACACTGAAAAATACCAAACACAGAATCAAAACATTGTGATGGACAAACTAAACAACAAAGACTTAATTTGTGTGTGTGTGTGTGTGTGTGTGTGTGTGTGTGTGTGTGTGTGTGTGTGTGTGTGTGTGTGTGTGTGTGTGTGTGTGTGTGTGTGTGTGTGTGTGTGTGTGTGTGAGAAGACACACCAAAAGTTCTCATTTCACTCCTCCACTCCAAGGCATCAATGAATACATTCATCAGGATGAAGCAGTTGCAGTGGGACCTACTTTTGAATCAAAGATCTGGGAGTATAATTAGGAAATTGCAGCATCAGTCCCTGACATTTGTGGATTCAAAGTATGTTACTGACCCCATCTATACCCAGCAGTGAGGCCAGTCCCAGGCCAGGGCAGAATTCTGTCATCTGGACTCATGTTGTGCTTGTAGGGCGCAATCCCAGCAGGGCGGCGCCCATGAGCGGGGTACAAGGCACAGAGAGTCAAGTTCATATTTCACTGGAATGTCTTTTCCATCAACAACTTCTCATCTTTTAAAGTATTTTATGCGGCAGTGAGACCGGATGCTAATGCTTACCTTAACCGTAACCCTAACCCTAACCATATAAAGAACACTGAAAAATACCAAACACAGAATCAAAACATTGTGATTGACAAACTAAACAACAAAAACTTAATTAGTCCAATCGAAACAGTTGTGGAGGATCAAACTCTCAACCAAAAGGTTGACATCTTTGCACTTGGAAAAAATGCCTTAGGAGCATAGAAAGTCTTGAGTCTTATTTTCAAATGATATAAGATAATGATCAAATATATCATACTTCTCAGCACAACTCACATCCCTCTCACTGAAGCAAGCCCAAAATAGTCATTAGGATTTTAATCAACCTGCATTTGGCTGGTAGTGTGACACACTGAGAGATGAATCCATTTTAAAAGGGAAACCAGATGTCTCTGAAACATGGTTCACATCCTAATTCAAGCAAGAACGCTAACACCCTCTGGCCGAACACTGCCTGTTTAAAATGCACAAAAAAATAGAGTTAAAAAAAAATCCAGACATGCACACATCCCTACGGATTTCTTCCGGTGTGTGTGTGTGTGTGTGTGTGTGTGTGTGTGTGTGCGCGTGCCTGTGCGTGTGAATGTATGTGTGTGTGTTTGTGTGTGTGTGTGTGTGTGTGTGCGTGTGCGTGCGCATGTGCATGTGTGCCTGCACGCATATGTGTGTGTATATGGCGTCTTTGAAGACATTATTGTAATGAGGAAGATAGCTGTGTGACATTACCTCTAGCTCTCCTCTACAGGATCTTAGATCTCTGAGGAGCTTTGACTTACATTAAGGACAACCACCACCATCCCACTCTGCTGGGGGTCCTGTGGGCGACCGAGATAAGCAGGGAAGGATGAGATCGAAGAGAGGGGATGTGGATAGAAGGTGGATTAAGATTGTCTGTTGTCACATGGTTGGATTAATGCACCAAGCATGTAGGTGTATTAATGTACCGGGCCTGGAGGTGTATTAATGTACCGGGCCTGGAGGTGTATTAATGTACCGGGCCTGTAGGTGTATTAATGTACCAGGCCTGTAGGTGTATTAATGCAGGGGCCTGTAGGTGTATTAATGTACCGGGCCTGTAGGTGTATTAATGTACCGGGCCTGTAGGTGTATTAATGTACCAGGCCTGGAGTTGTATTAATGCAGGGGCCTGTAGGTGTATTAATGTACCGGCCCTGTAGGTGTATTAATGTACCAGGCCTGTAGGTGTATTAATGTACCAGGCCTGGAGGTATATTAATGCAGGGGCCTGTAGGTGTATTAATGTACCGGGCCTGTAGGTGTATTAATGCAGGGGCCTGTAGGTATATTAATGCAGGGGCCTGTAGGGACCCTTATTCATTAGGGGCATGTGATTGGTCATTTCTATGCTGTATGTCCCGTGACAATAAAACACCTTGGTTTGCATTTCGCTGCCCGCTCTATTTCTATTATATCCTTCATGAGAAATGTGAAAGTCAGGTGTTTAAATATGGGGGGTTAGGGGATAGCCTAGGGGCCATGACCACCTTGTTCCACCCTGCTGGTGCAATGAAGGACAAACTACTCAAAGACAGGATGGAGTGGAGGATCAGTGAAGAGAGTTGTTAGTACCGTATGTGGGGCAGGGCACAGGCGTTACTGTGAGGCTAGCTGGATCAATGGTATTTGGGAGAAGGTGTGTGTGTGTGTGTGTGTGTGTGTGTGTGTGTGTGTGTGTGTGTGTGTGTGTGTGTGTGTGTGTGTGTGTGCTAGCGTGACAGATAAGCAGAGTGTGAATAGCAATTCAATCACACAGAACATTGTAGCCCATTTATTGCGATGTAAGCCAACTGCAATGAGGTCAGAAAGAGACAAATCACTTTGGAACACCATCCATCCATCCATCTTCATCCGCTTATCCGGGTTCTGGTCGCGGAGGCAGCAGCTCCAGCAGGGGGCCCCAGACATCCCTTTCCCTAGCAGCATCAACCAGCTCTGCCTGGAGAATCTTTAGCCGCTCACAGGCCAGTGTGGAGATGTAGTCCCGCCACCTAGCCCTGGGTCTACCCCGCGGCCTCCTCCCAGCCGGACATGCCTGGAACACCTCCCTAGGGAGGCGCCCAGGAGGCATCCTCACTAGATGCCTGAACCACCTCAACTGGCTCCTTTCAATGCAAAGGAGCAGCGGCTCTACTCCAAGTCTCTCCCGGATGACTGAACTTCTCACCCGATCTCTCAGGGAGACCCCAGCCACCCTCCGGAGAACTCATTTCGGCCGCTTGTATACGTGATCTCGTTCTTTCGGTCATGACCCATCCTTCATGACCATAGGTGAGGGTGGGGACGAAGATAGACCGGTAGATCGAGAGCTTTGCCTTTTGGCTCAGCTCTCTTTTCGTCACAACAGTGCGGTAAAGCGACTGCAGAACCGCACCAGCTGCTCCGATTCTCCGGCCAAACTCCCTCTCCATGGTTCCCTCACTCGTGAACAAGACCCCCAGATACTTGAACTCCTTCACTTGGGGTAAGGACTCATTTCCTACTCGGAGCAGACAGGCCGGTTTCCTGCTGAGAATCATGGCCTCAGATTTAGAAGTGCTGATTCTTATCCCAGCCGCTTCACACTCTGTTGCGAACCTATCCAGAGAGTGCTGGAGGTCGCAGGCAGATGATGCCATCAGGACCACATCATCTGAAAATAGCAGCGATGTGATCCCCAGCTCGCCGAACTGCAAACCTACCTCCGCACGGCTACGCCTCGATATCCTGTCCATGAAAATCACAAACAGGATTGGTGACAAAGCGCAGCCCTGGCGGAGGCCAACCCCAACCGGAAAGGAAGACGACTTACTGCCGAGGACCCGGACACAGCTCTTGCTCTGGGTGTACAGGGATTGGATGGCCCTAAGTAGGGACCCCCTCACCCCATACTCCCGCATAACCCTCCACAAGACCTCTCGAGGGACCCAGTCGTAAGCCTTCTCCAAGTCCACAAAACACAGACAGGTTGGGCAAACTCCCAAGCCCCCTCCAAGATCCTCGCAAGAGTGAAGAGCTGGTCAGTGGTTCCACGACCAGGACGAAATCCGCATTCTTCCTCTTCGATCTGTGGTTCAACTATCGGCCGGACCCTCCTTTCCAGCACCTTGGAGTACACTTTCCCTGGGAGGCTGAGTAATGTGATGCCTCTATAATTGGCACACACCCTCTGGTCCCCTTTTTGAATATTGGGACCACCACCCCAGTCTGCCACTCCTTTGGCACTGACCCAGACTTCCACGCAATGTTAAAGAGGCGTGTCAACCAAGACAACCCCTCAACACCCAGCGCCTTCAGCATTTCTGGACGGATCTCATCAGTCCCTGGGGCTTTGTCACCGTGGAGTTATTTGACTACCTCAGTGACCTCCTCCAAGGAAATTGATCACCCCCCATCATCTTCCGGCTCTGCCTCGATCGTAGAGTGTGGATTAGTTGGGTTCAGGAGTTCCTCAAAGTGCTCCTTCCAACGCTCAACAACCTCCTCAGTTGAGGTCAGCAGTGTCCCCTCCTTGCTGTATACAGCTTGGATGGTCCCCCGCTTTCCCTTCCTCAGGTGTCTGATGGTCTTCCAGAAACACTTTGGTGCCGACGGAAAGTCCTTCTCCATGGTTTCTCCGAACTCCTCCCACACCCGCTGCTTTGCCTTGGTCACGGCCGAAGCCGCAGCCCTCCGGGCCAGTCGATACCCTGCAACTGCTTCTGGGGTCTCCCGGGCTAACATATCCCGGAAGGCCTCCTTCTTCAGTCGGACAGCTTCCCTGACCACCGCTGTCCACCAAGGTGTCCGAGGGTTACCGCCCCTTGAGGTACCTATGGCCCTCAGGCCACAGCTCCCAGCCGCAGCTTCAGCAATGGAGGCTTTGAACACCGACGACTCATGCTTGATGTCCCCAACCTCCACAGGGATGCCTGAGAAACTCCTCCCCAAATAGGACTCCACTTAGGGTCTGCAGGAAGGCCGAGTACTCTGAACTGCTGTTCGGTGCATAAGCACAAACCACAGTCAAGAGTCCCCCCCCCCCCCCCCACAGTCCTAAGGCGCAGGGAGGCGACCCTCTCGTCCACTGGGGTGCACTCCAGCACAGAGGCGCTCAGCTGGGGGCTAGCTAGTATAGCCACACCTGCCTTACGCCTCATACCGTGAGCAACTCCGGAGAAGAACAGGGTCCAACCCCTATCCAGGAGTTTGGTTCCGGCACCGGTGCTGTGCGTGAGGTTAGCCCCACCAGGTGTAATTGGTATCGCTCCACCTCCCTCACAAGCTCCGGCTCCTTCTCCCCCAGCGAGGTCACGTTCCATGTCCCCAGAGCCAGCCTTTGCCGCCCCTGTCCGGTCCGTCGGTGCCCCCCGCCTTCACCGCCACCTAGTTGGCAGCGCACCCGACCCCGACAATTCCTCCCGCGGGTGGTGGGTCCACGGGACGATGGAGGATGAGATGGTGTTGCCACATTGCTTGTTAGGGCTGGGCCCGGCCGGGCTCCGTGATAAGCCTGGCCACCAGGCGCTCGCAGGCGGGCCCTCCGTCTGGGCCTGGCTCCAGACGAGGGCCCCGGGCTTCCTCCGGGCCGGGTCTCTCTTCCTTTTAGTTGTTCTGTCATCAGGTTTTTTTTTTACCTGTAACTCCAGGTAGGGGGGCTAGGGGGTACTACCACTTGCCCAAGGTGGACCCCCAGACTAGTGGAGGGAAGGAGGCGTCTTACTTCTCCATTCTAGTTTTGCACTGAAAACTAGCCACTGCCCATTGACTTTGGAACACATCTACAGATATAGTTAGAATTCACTGACTGGACTAAGCTCAAAGCCAAGTCCCATTCAGCTCTGTCCAGAACATCTACTTCTAACTCAGACCACCCATGCAGAGAATGAAATCCACACACCTGTGCTCTCTGCTGAGAGCAGCGTGAAAACACTTTCCACGCCACAGAGAAACGAGAAAGAACAATATCAAAGGAAAATCCCTCTCTACGTCTTTAGAAAGAATACATTAGCTCGCTATAGGAGGGATAGTGAAAACTGAGGGAAGATGTTGTCCTCCCATTCTTTCTCTCCCATCTTTCTCTCTCTCTCTCTCTCCCTCTCTCTCTCTATCTCTCTTTCTAACCCTAACCCATGCCATACAGATGTAATTTGTTAAATGTAATAGGCTAGCGTCATCTTGGACCTTTGTGTCTGAAATGGACACATACTGTAGGCCTATTCTATATTCTATAGTCACTCTGTCTATATATGTTTTCTCTCTCTCTCTCTCTCTCTCTCTCTCTCTTAGTCTTCCTTTAAGTTGTAAAAACGTTTTGTATGTACTCCCGAGAGAGGTGTTAGGGCTAAAAATGTTTAAAACACCAGTGAGGAAATGTAGGCCATGCTCATCTTTTTACTGTGTTTTTCACAGCGGTTTACCCATTTTGTTTACTTTGTTTGTTGGACTTGTTTGTTATTTGTCACATTTCACAGGCCACAACACAACAGCACAACACAGTTCCATTATCGATCCAGTTGCTATGGGAGCAGAACACTTTCCCTCAGAAGTACACAAAAGGGGCATTGTCTGGACAACTATCAATGGGTCTGATAATCACCGTTCACAGGTGTTGAGAAGGCGCACAATCTGTTACTTAATCAAATCTATCCTTCACCGAACAAAGAGAGGAATGCATCCCTAACATGTGACTTCAGACGACAATGTCCTTTACTAAATTGGATTATATTTCCTTGTTGTCTGTGCATTTCAAAAGCTCAGACGAAACACTGAAAAACACCAAACAGAATAAAAGCATTGTGATGTACAAAATAAACAACAAAGACTTAAAGATTACAATCAAAGCAGTTGGGAGGATGGAAATCTCAACCAAAAGTTTGAAACTTGAAAGAACACCTTAGGACTCATAAATAAGGAGCATAGAAAAGTATTGACAAAAGACACCAATATTTTCTTAAAATGATAAGATAAAATAATGATAAAGTAGAAATGGCGCTCCTTCTCACCACAACACACATCCCTCTCATTGAAGCAGGCCCAACATTGTGACTAGGATTTGAACTAACCTGCATTTGGTTTTTAGTGTGACACACTGAGAGATAAATAGATTTTAAACGGGGAACCAGATGTTTCTGAAACATCTCGATTCTAGCAAGAATGCTAACACCCTCTTGCCTTTTGACTGGTTTCTACTTCTCCAAATAAATACAGTATGTCTTATTATCACAATCGTTCCCGATCCAAAACCCTGTCTGGCGTTGTACACTAATAGGTGACATATCTCAAAGTAGGAATTAGGAATAATCTTCCTCTGCCCATTATTCAGAGGGTGCTATAGCCTGTAGTTGGGAGGCTGGTGCTGTAGTCTAGATTGGATAACCTCTGTCTCTGGCACACCATCACCCACAGAGTTATGGTCTTTTCTGGGGCCCTGAGGCTTTCTGCTCTAGCCTTTCCTTGCATGCCAGGGTATCTTCTGGATATCATCTCGATCTCAGCCTCCTAGAGCTCACAGCTTAGCCGGCTCCAAGCCGTCTCTGTATCAGTTCGGGCCATTTTTACTGCTCACAGACAGAGTTTTTGTTCTATTTTAATGCAAGCCATAGCAAGCTCTCCATACCTCAACTTGACAAGCCCACTTTAATCTTTCATCTGGTTTCTCCCTCATTTTCGAAGAGTTCAATATCCTGTTACGTTTTTTCGTCACCTTTTAAGTTATGATAATGATCTTGGCTCTTGGTGCTTTCAGAGCTCATCCACTATCTATGGTTGCCAGGTTTTTGGAGAGGATCAGGATGGAGGAAGGTGAAGAAACAGGAAGGTTACAGAACAATACTAAAATAACAAGATGTAACAACAAGCATGTTGTCCCCCACCCATGATGCATGTTCCTTCGTGATAATGAAGGAGCGAAAACGTGATATTTTCATCAGGAATATTGATATTACATTTTTTTAAGTGTTATTAATTGTATGTGCATAGTATTTAACTACCAGAGCTCTAAACTCAGTGTGAAAAGTAGCAGGGCCCCTGAGAACTTTCTTTCAATTCGGGAAATCCGAGAACAGCACAAATTACTCTCCTCCTCATGGCAAAGACACAATAAGCACCAGTCAGTTTCTTGCCTGCCTTATGGCAATGCAAATCAGATGCATCCGGAGGTGCATCTAAGAATTAATATCCCATATCAAGTATTCACTCCCTTTGCTATGACACTCAAAATTGAGCTCAGGTGCATCCTGTTTCCACTGATCATCCTTGAGACATTTCCACAACTTCATTGGAGTCCACCTGTGGTAAATTCAATTGATTGGACATGATTTGGAAAGCCACACACCTGTCTATATACAAGGTCCCACAGTTGACAGTGCATGTCAGAGCACAAGCCAAGCCATGAAGTCAAAGGAACTGACTGCAGACCTCCAAGATAGGATTGTATCGAGGCACAGATCTGGGGAAGAGTAACAAAACATTTTCTGCAGCATTGAAGGTCCCAATGAACACAGTGGTCTCCATCATTCATAAATGGAAGAGGTTTGGAACCACCAGGACTCTTCCTAGAGCTGGCCGCCTGGCCAAACTGCATAATCAGGGGAGAAGAGCCTTGGTCAGGGAGGTGACCAAGAACCCGATGGTCACTCTGACAGAGCTCCAGAGTTCCTCTGTGGAGATGGAAGTACCTTCCAGAAGGACAACCAGCTCTGCAGCACTCCACCAATCAGGCCTTTATGATCTTTTCTCGACCAGTGAATATTGAGCACCGGTGTGGTGTCGCAGCGCTCACACCCCCCTCATCGATCCGCCTATCAACGAAGCCTTGCACATTGTGACAGAATGCTTGCATCCCACTCCTGTGGACAATCTTCCCATCCTTGCAGGCCTCCAGCCCACTGGCCTCTGCCACACAGGAACCACAGCACATCTCGCCTGCCGGGCCGTGGAGCCTAACCACCTGCTCCACAACAGGCTCACTGCAACAACGGAGCCTAACCGGTCGAGACACCCTTTTGTGCCAGCCGCACGGGATCTCCTGCAGCAATGCAGAGATCTTGAGGCAGGATCGGCGGACCACACCTGGCGTGCGTGGGAGTGGGAGGCGAGCACCAGACTCCATGATTTCATCCCGGTCGCCGGCCCTTCCCCTCTCGGGATGGACTTACCCAGACCAGCGTGGGTGAGGCTTAATTGCCTCCAGACCGGCGTCGGACGCTTCCGCTCATTGATGCACAGATGAGAGTTGGCATCCTGTGTGTCGTGCGAGTGTGGCACTGAGGAACAAACCGCAGAACATGGCATCCTGTCCGATATACCGGACACCCAACGGAATGCGTGACCTGACGGTCGTGGATGACAAAACGGTGACATGGCTCCTGGAGGTGTGCCCGGATATATAGCCCGGGTGACCCCTAACCCAGACTCGGGGTGGAAAAACGATAGCCCCTCGGCCCCAAGCCTGGGGGGAAGCAACAACCGATCCATATGAAGAACAAGGCCTTTATGGTAGAGTGGCCAGACGGAAGCCTCTCAGTAGAAGGCACATGACAGCCTGCTTGGAGTTTGCCAAAAGGCACCTAAAGGACTCTCAGACCACGAGAAAATAAATTCTCTGGTCTGATGAAACCAAGATTGAACTCTTTGGCCTGAATGCCAAGCGTTATGTCTGTAGAAAACCAGGCACTGCTCATCACCTGGCTAATACCATCCCTACAGTGAAGCATGGTGGTATCATCACCGGGCCAATACCATCCCTACAGTGAAGCATGGAGATATCATCACCGGGTTAATACCATCCCTACAGTGAAGCATGGAGGTATCATCACCTGGCCAATACCATCCTTACAGTGAAGCATGGTGGTATCATCACCGGGTTAATACCATCCCTACAGTGAAGCATGGAGGTATCATCACCAGGTTAATACCATCCCTACAGTGAAGCATGGTGGTATCATCACCGGGTTAATACCATCCCTACAGTGAAGCATGGTGGTATCATCACCAGGCCAATACCATCCCTACAGTGAAGCATGGTAGTGACAGCATCATGCTGTGGGAATGTTTTTCAGCAACAGGAACTGGGAGACTAGTCAAGATCGAGGGAAAGACGAATGCAGCAATGCACAGAGAGATCCTTCATGAAAACCTCCTCCAGA
This sequence comes from Borostomias antarcticus, assembly GCF_949987555.1. Taxonomy (NCBI): domain Eukaryota; kingdom Metazoa; phylum Chordata; class Actinopteri; order Stomiiformes; family Stomiidae; genus Borostomias; species Borostomias antarcticus. The sequence goes on from NC_140250.1 coordinate 16,220,770, forward strand.
ACACTGGGTACCTCTGACTGGGGAGAAGGTTCACCTAGAGGTTCAGCCCAGACTTGAACCTGATTGAACATCTTTGGAGAGATCTGAAAATGGCTGTGCACCGACGCTCCCCATCCAACCTGATGGAGCTAGAGAGGATCTGCAAAGAAGAATGGGAGAAACTGCCCAAAATTGGTGAGCCAAGCTTGTAGCATCATATTCAAGAAAACTTGAGGCTGTAATTGCTGCCAAAGATGCTTCAACAAAGTATTGAGTAAAGTGTGTGAATACACATGCACGTGTGATATATGAATTTTATTTGGAATACATTTGCAAAAATTGTCATTATAGGTTGTGTGTAGAGTTTTGAGGAAAAAAAAAAAGTTTGGGCATAAGGCTGTAACATAAACCGTGGAAAAAGTGAAGGGATACGAATACTTCCCAGATGCACTGCTCATGCATTTGTGAAATGTCCCAAAATGATTCAGTGTAGTATGATGCACATGTCACTACTGTCCATTGGTTTTCATTCTGAGGAGCTTGTTCTATCCACAGTGTGTTATTCACAGCACATGGCCGGCTACCGAACGATGATTTCCACAGTACTGCTGTGTAACATCACTAGCAACAGGCAAAGTCTTGTTTGAGTTTGAACCTTGAACAGCCTAGCTCTCCTGTCAACAACACACACTGCTAGCTCCCTGTCCCTCTGAATAGAAAATAAACACCAGGATTGTTGAAAATCCACTCAGCATGCTTTTTAGACTTGGCTGCAACAACAACCCATGAAGTCCTTGGGCAGCCTCCCAGCACCCCTTTTTGTTGTGAGTCTTTAGTCCCCAGAGGGACAACCATACGCCACTACGATGCCCACATTATGTGAGACTGCCAGATGATCCATCAACTATCCCCATGAACGTTTACCTCAGTTATTACGCTACTTTGGATTAATGATTTGATTGCTTTAAGCTACTGTACAGGCTACACTGTGAAACATATCAGAACATAAAGACAAGAACATTTTTGGGAATGTACCGTATAGGTCCAGAGAACCAGTGCATTGATGTCAAGGTAATAGTTCAACAAAAAATACTATTATGATTTTCAAATGCTTTCAAATATCGGGGATGATCAGGATTTAACTTCATGATGAACAAGTGACATGCCTGGTGGACATTCACTGTCAATGCCATCCACTGTCATATCATCCATGTCATCCATGTCATCCATGTTAGTGCCATTAGAGTCAAGCCTGGTCTTGTATATCCATAGTACACTAAGAGGCTACAGATTTGTGATCCATTGAGATATGAAGATATCCCAAAGTAGAAGACAGGCCTGGGTCAAATACAATTTGCAAATACTGACAAATACTTGCAGACTTGATTTAGGTAGCCCAGTACAAATGAGACTAGTCGAGCAGCCCCAAAAGGGAAAATTCTAAATTGAACATTGCCTACCCAAAGTATTTTCAAATATATTAGTATTTGATTGATGTATTTAAAGCAATACATTGCGATATTTGGACCTTTACAAACATGTCTGGTGCTAATTCTCCAATTAGATTTACTAAAAGTAAGCTGAATCATCCAAACAGTCTACTCAGAAAGATAATACATTGACATTTATTACCTTTTAAAACTCTCGCCCCCGGGACGCAGCATTCAGTCAAAGTGCGCATGCGCAACGTTGTGCTTAAACAACACAGTAGTAGCTAACTATTCCGGCGCCTATGGATATCATGCATGGATGTATTAATAAAACATGCAATGATATCATGGCTGGAGGTGAGAAAACCGAAAACGGAGGAAGCCAGAAAAAGAAAAAGACAATCTGATAACTTAAAGACAGTACGACAGTGCACTTACTCGCAGAGCCTGTGGGGGCGCAGTTTCGAGAAAACTCATATGTATTGCTTTAACCCAGATCTGGTGGGCGGTATGTGATTGGTGCTCTCTGCTTCCTCTGCAGTCTGCACATCATCATGTATGGATCTAAACTGGGATCTTCCAGGCATAGGTTGGGATTCTGTAGTTAATTAATTCAAGTTTAGATTGAGGTGCAGGTGTAGGTGTTCTTTATAGTTCTCCATAGATAGATTAGTCCCTTAATGGTGAATGACTCTGCAGGCTTGAGTTGAATTACTGATGTCACTGTTGATTTTACTGTATGCATTATTGTTTTTACTTACTTTTACTTACTTTATTCTATGTCCCACACTTGTATGTTATGCTATGTTTTTTTTTTATGGCTGACTGCTGCCTTTCTTGGACAGGTCACCCTTGTGAAAGAGACAGTGTCTCAATGGGTTCTTTCCTGGTTAAATAAAGCTAAAATAAAAAAAATAAAAAATTATGGAGTAAAGAAAGGTTTGCAGAGGTCCGGATAAGTTATCTTAATTTCAGACGAGATCACTTTTGTCAAATTTGAACATTTATTATACAAGCGGCATAATACATGCATATGAATTTTTTGGCGGTGTGCTCTGTCCGGGGGGGCCCCCTGCCTTCCACCGCGTGGAGCGCGTTAGCAGGGGGAGGCAATCTAGGTGTTCCCCCCCTCTGGGCCAAGCCCTTGGCCCAGAGAGCCAGGAAGGGGGAACGGCATCTAGCCCCCTGCCTCAATGACGATCAGAGTGGGCTGCGATCGGGAAGACGCTCGGAGGTAACTCAGCCCACTAAGACCGTCAAAGAGTGCCACAGGAGGACTGCTGTACATTATAGTCCCTGGTCCCCACGGGCCGACGCCCGTGGGTTCCGCGGGAGATACAGCCTCGTGTCTCTGCTTCCATGGCGCCCGCCACGGAAAGCCACAGAGACCAGCTAGCGGCTACTCTGGCATCCACCGGCCGACGCTGGTGGAATACCTGCAAACTACCCCGGACAGAGAGCGACGATGACAACAGACGACATCGACATACGCAGGAGGAGCAGGGGAGGAGGTGGGGCGAGCATGCAATGCACAACAGCAGTAAAGCAAGCGCGAACAATGACATGTTTTGACAGCTTAAATACATGCGCTCTAGTGAGCTGACCAATGCTATGACAGCTACAGTCAGCTGGTGCTGCGTCATGCGTGACTGATTAACCTCTGCTGACCCCCCGGCCCTGACGTACGTTCCTCGGCTGAATTTGCGTCGTTGACTTCATTTCAGACGAGATCACTTTTGTCAAATTTGAACATTTATTATACAAGCGGCATAATACATGCATATGAATTTTTTGGCGGTGTGCTCTGTCCGGGGGGGCCCCCTGCCTTCCACCGCGTGGAGCGCGTTAGCAGGGGGAGGCAATCTAGGTGTTCCCCCCCTCTGGGCCAAGCCCTTGGCCCAGAGAGCCAGAAAGGGGGAACGGCATCTAGCCCCCTGCCTCAATGACGATCAGAGTGGGCTGCGATCGGGAAGACGCTCGGAGGTAACTCAGCCCACTAAGACCGTCAAAGAGTGCCACAGGAGGACTGCTGTACATTATAGTCCCTGGTCCCCACGGGCCGACGCCCGTGGGTTCCGCGGGAGATACAGCCTCGTGTCTCTGCTTCCATGGCGCCCGCCACGGAAAGCCACAGAGACCAGCTAGCGGCTACTCTGGCATCCACCGGCCGACGCTGGTGGAATACCTGCAAACTACCCCCCAAAGAACACACCAGCAACTCCGCGGCCCGCATGCGCAGAAGGGTTGACGGAGAGCACTCTGACATGAGCCAGACAACATTTAATTGTGCACCAACCACATGACCACCTGAATACGCAGTAACCCCCCAACCCAATGTCACAGTCCACTCATAGCTCTCTGGGCATCCAGAATGTCCTGGACTCCAGGCCGTAGGTAGCGTTCATAAGCGGATGAGGACCATCGGCCCATGGACTTCAGGGTAGACACCGGGGCGATGGCGGCGGCGGTGGTTGCCGCTCCTATACGGAGGGAGTGTGCAGTGTACCGGTCCGGTGGGAGCCCGCACGCCTGGCAGAGGGTGCGGAGTCTGGCGGCAAACCAGGCTCCGGTCATGGGCTTTGCCTCTCTTGTTACGAAGAGGGGCTCCTCCTCACCGGCCTGGGGTCTGCTCGTCAGGTAGGAGCTCATGGAGGACAGAGGACAAAACAAGGTGTTATTGCCTGATAAATAAACGGTCACGCCGGCACCAGCTCTGTCCGCCTTCGAATGCTTCAGGTGCAGGACGAAATAGCGCGCGTGCAACGTGACATCTGCCCGAGTGAGGTCGTGCGCCGGGTTGAATGACGATGTGCGTGAAGAATATTCACCGACCCTCAGAACCCATAGAAAGCCGTGAGAATGACTGTTTCCAACATTAAATCCGAGTGACTATCAAAACACCCCTGCCTCAACCGTGCGATTAACCTATGAACGAGTGAAGGAGTGAAGGGAAGACGTTTATCTTTGCCTTGGGGATGCTCTTTCGCGATGCCATTAAGAAGGAGCCGGATGGATGGGTTCCCCAGCAGAGAAACGGTGGAGGGGTCCAGGCATCGCATGTGAAATTGAACACCTGCAACAACACTCTTAACCGACTGAGGCCGCAGCCGCCTAGACTCGACATAATGAACTATAAATGCAGATATTATAGAAATATTCACAGGCATGACTTTTGCATTGAATGTGGAGCAGAACGTAGTGAAGTGAGACCATGCAGAGTCGTATTGTTTTAATGTGGTCTTGGCTAGACCGGCCCTCATGTAACGGGAGGCGGATGACAGGAGGGGCATCAGGGCAGCATTCAGACCAGGCCGGACGGGGCCGCATCCGGGCATAAACTGCGGAACTTCTGTAAATCAAACCGGGACAGCGAGTCAGCGATTTGATTGTCGAGGCCGGGGATGTGCACGGCGCGGAAAACGAAGTTCCCCTGCACAGACAGCCCTGTGAGGCGGCGTATGAATTTATTGATGAACGGAACGTCGAACGACCATTGTTAATTATGGTTACTGTGGCCTCGTTGTCGCAGAAGAATAAAATTCGTTTCCTAGACCACTGAGGTCCCCACAATATTGTCGCGACTACTATGGGATACAGCTCCATGAGCGCCGTGGAGCTGGCTTGGTTAGTTTGTGAGGTCAGTTCGGCAGGCCAAGCGCTAGAAAACCAGTTAATTCCGAATATGTCCCCAAAACCCACCGAAGGCGCAGCGTCAGTAAACAGCCGGAGGGATGCCGAAGAGCCATAGCCGTCGTTATAGAAAAATGAAACGCCGTTCCAACCGTCGCATAACTGGGACCAAAACCGGAGGTCCGAACGACAGCCCTCGTCTAAGCAGACCGGGTCCTGCAACCGCACGACGGACCGGGCCAGCTCGAGCAGCCGGGAAACGAATGAGCGGCCCTGCGGGATGACGCGCATCGCGAAGTTCAGATGCCCGAGCAGTGAGAGCAACTCCCGCTTAGTGATAATAAAACGCTCGCGCGCTTCACGCATGACGCACCGAACCCGATCCAGCTTATCGAGGGGCAGAGAGGCTTGCATTTTCACGCTATCCAGTAGGATGCCGAGAAACTCGAGCTGCGTGAGCGGGCCGATAGTCTTCTCGTCGGACAGAGGGACGCCCAGCTGGGAGAAAACGCCACGCAGGGCCGTGATACCGTGGCCCGGGCCGGCAGAGGGATAATCGACAAGCAAAAAATCGTCCAGCAGGTGGACAACGAACGGTAGACGGCAGTTATTCAGTAGGATCCAGCACAACGCCTCAGCGAGCGAGTCGAAAATCTTGGGGCTGCTCCGACAGCCAAAAGCCAGCCGAACCGAAAAATACATCAGGCCGCGCCACCGGACGCCGAACAAATGCCACTGCGACGGATGGAGGGGCATCACATTGACGCGTCCGTGATGTCTGCTTTAGACAGCCACGCACCCCGACCGGCCGCTGTAATTAGCTTAATCGCGTGATCGACCGATGCGTAGCAGAGGGAAAAAGAAGCAGGGGTATTAGGCTGTTAATGCTGGGAACTACGTCGTCGTGGGGGGCAGAAAGGTCGATAATCAACCGCTTTTTTTTTTTTCCCGAGTACTTACGAGTCGCAACGCCGATTGGACTAAAGCGCGCGATAGAAAACGGAGACGAGCTATACGGACCGATATGAAGCCCTTCCTGACCTCCTTCTCCAGCAGCGCGTCCACCACCTCTGGCTCCTGAACAGCAGACAACAGATTGTTACATGTGTGGGAAACAACAGCAGCCAGGCTAACCCCGCCAGGAAACCATGCACCAGACCAGACAGCAAATAACCGACAAAACAACGATTTGGATGCTTGGACAACGCCCTCCCCAGCTCGGGGACGTTGATGGGAGTGGAAGGTTTTATTCCCGTTTCGGCCGCGTCGGAGCAACCTGCCCGGGACGAGCCCGCCGCGGGCACACGGACTTCGGATGCCCGTCCCCGCAGTAACTGCAACAATGCATGTACCGACAATTCGGATAGGAGCACACATTCTCATTAAAATTGTGGCACAACGGTGTCACTGCCGTGCGAGACACTACCTGCGCCGACGCCTTCACAGCGGACGCGGGCACGGACCTGGGGCACATCGAGGGGGCATGCGAAAAAGATCCGCAAACAGCGCACGAGAGGGCCGGGCGGCTAGTGAAATGGCGGCTAACTAGCGCCAAGTCCAGCACGGACCAGTCCAGTCGCTGGTTGAAGCGCTGAAGGAACATCGCAGCCTTAGATGAGAACGAGCGATGGTACTCGTAAAACAGCGTGCCCCCGTAACACATGCATAAATCGGCCAAAACAGAAATATATGTGTCGAGCTCCGCCCGCCGATCAGGGTACACCTCGCACAAAATATCCCTGTAAACCCCGAAAGCGACGACGAACTCGGGGAACGTGAGGGACCGAGACAACCGGGGGTCACTGTCCTTCAGAGTCACGGACACGTCCCCGCAATCGACCACCCGCCTGTCGACAGTCTCAGAGATGAGAAGGATCCTTACTAAATTAACGTCGCTACCTGCGAGGATCTGGCTGTGCAGCGAGGGAGACACGGCGGCAGCCGGAGGGAAGAACGGGACTCCCACGGCAACGGGAACAGCAGTTCCCAGCGATCTCATGGGAAGGAAGAAACCCTGATCGGCCACGGGACCGGCACCCGCCGAGGCAGCAGACACGGGCAGCGGAGGCTCGGGCGGGGCAGCAACAGCAGCAACAGGCAGCGCGGGACGAGCCGCCGGCAACGGGCGGGATTCCAGGGCCAGGATCCGAGAATCCATCGAAGTCAGCGAAGACTGGATAGCCAGCAAAGCCGACAGCACCGGATCGGCCGCGGGCCCAGCCGGGCCAGCGGGAACAGCGGTCGGCGGCACCGGCGCGGACCCTCTCGAAGGCGCAGGCGGAGAATCCGAGGACAACACGGGATAATCCTCCGGATCCCGGGAGTTCTTCCTCTTTTGAGTGGCCTTCCTGGGCACGGAGGCGGGGGCGGGGTCATCGACCGTAAACAAAAGCGCGAGCAGCTGCTCCCTGGAAGCACCCCCGGGAACGGAGACACCATTGCGAAATAGTACCTCCAGCACGGTAGTCAGAGGCCAGCCCTCCGCGCCGGGAAAGAGCGAGGGCCGGCCGGCTAGCCGACGGCTCCGGCGGACGCCTGCGGACGCGCCCCCGGACGGGCCCACGTCCGGGAGGGACTCAACGTCGGAATCCGGTCGAACACCGACCCCGCCGAACGAATCCCCAAAACCACGGACCGGAGAAGACATCGCGGGCAGAAAGGTAAGCAAGCACAAAATACCGAAACACAGCCGAACAACAAAGAACGAGCGAAGAGCTTAGAGCAGAAACAGCGAGCATGCAATGCACAACAGCAGTAAAGCAAGCGCGAACAATGACATGTTTTGACAGCTTAAATACATGCGCTCTAGTGAGCTGACCAATGCTATGACAGCTACAGTCAGCTGGTGCTGCGTCATGCGTGACTGATTAACCTCTGCTGACCCCCCGGCCCTGACGTACGTTCCTCGGCTGAATTTGCGTCGTTGACTTCATATTCTTTTATTAATCAACACACATGGATATTATTCTGCTGCAGCAGAAGGAGCAACCCCAGGCCAGATCAGGATAGACTCTGGCTTACAATTCAACCCCACAATATGTTCTACCCCATAACAGCTGGAATCCTGTTGGCTAATCCAATATGTATACACAATTCATATGTCTCTCCTCATATGGGCATAACTAGTCTCTACATTTTATAGTTTAAGAAACCTAAGGCACTTCCTGACATCCTGTTCAAGTCCATTGTAATCCACATTCCTATTAAAGTGATATTAGACAGTTAAGACACATGTTTAGCCCAAGGTAAGGCTATTCCTAACACATTCCTATCAAAGTGATATTAGGCAGTTGAGAAATTTAAATGTTTACCCCAAAGTGCAAACTAATCTAAACACAGCTGGCTTCTACTATTGAAGTTATTGTTAAAATATACTACAATTCCATGGCCCAATGTCTAATCTTAGCTCAGAATATATATTTGCTATTCAAATTTTCATTTAAGAGTCAGAGTTGTCAGCATCCCAAAAATACAGAAAATCCTGCTTGAGTTTTAGTCAAGCAATACACTCTCGGGCTAGGTTAGGGGTTGGCATGATCGTCACAATCATGATAGCCCTGGAAAGGTATGATGTCATTCTAATCTACATTGGTCCCCACAGCCGACACCCATCCATGATATTACAAACAACTGTAGTTCACTCATTTCTGATGCACGGCCAAAGAAAGCCTACTGTAACACACACCCACAGCATATTTGGGTTAGGAGGGAGACAGAAAATAAACGAACAATTCAATAGCTTTGGGCGATGTATGCTCTTTATTCTCTCTGTTAGACTCTAGGGAGAAAATGTCCTAATTGTTTTCCTGCAGTATACTGTAGTTATTTTGCATAGATTATACACACTCAGACTGATAGCCCTTACTCTTAGAGCAGGTGTGAAAAAAAGCCGTGATTATTTTGAATGCAAAGGTGAACTATAGGGATGTGCCTGAGCTCTAGCTTTTGCGGTTTGAAAGGCTGACAAAAAAGCATGTTTTATGTGGTGTATCCTTCCCCCAGAACTCCCTCACCAAGAGTAACCCTAACTCTAACCCTAACCCCCCCCCCCCCCACACACACACACACACACACACACACACACCATTCAAGCTCACTCTTTATTTTGTCCACTGTCATCTGTCATGTTTTAAAACATGCTAATGTGCTAACCACAAACAAAAACAAAAATAACTCCTCAAAGGCAAGTCTCTCTCTCTCTCTCTCCCTCTCTCTCTCTCTCTCTCTCTCTCTGTCTTTCTTTCTCTCTCTATCTTTCTCTCTCTTTCTCTATCTTTCTCTCTATATCTTTCTCTCTCTCTTTCTCTCTCTCTTTCTCTCTTTCTTTCTCTCTCTTTCTCTCTCTCTCTCTCTCTCTCATGCAGACATACATACAGTGGGAGAAACAGAGATACTAAGAGGGAAAAAGGTTAAATGAACTAAGGGGTCAGGCCCCCTACAGCACGTAAGTCGATTCAAATGTTTCACACCAGACTAAAGAAGGCATTCTGAGGTCAATATAAAATGTTAACGTGAGCCTACATTCAATCATGTTACATCATGTGCCTTGGTCGTCTCAAAAGTCCCATTAATCATTTAATCAACTCCCCTTGTGGAGGCACTTAAAGACCGTCTTAAGAGAAGGAATCATTCATCCAGTTAAATAATGTATCCAATGCTATGTCTGTGTACAGGCAATGTAATACAACCGATATCATCACAATTAGTGTATGGCATGGTGATAAGAAAACGCTTATGGACACAAGTAATTTCGCAAGACGTCCGATGCCACATATTCGTGTATGCTGTGTTTACTCGAGTCTTAAAGTTTGATGTCGAGAAACAAAAACTTCTCATCGTTTCATCACCATGAACCATATGGGGTAAAAACGCCCCATAAACTTGTGAAAACATGCGACATTTGGACTGTGCAGGACACCAGTCATTGTAAACAACACTGTTAACTTCGACAAGCATCACTCCTTACCTTAATATCATCAGAAGAACGTCGCCTACAGGTCTGTGCAACACCGGCGCTTTGATTCATGTTTCAGAACCTTGGACAGCTCCGATATGCGAAAGCAGAAGAACCGGGTGGAAATGCACCTTTGCAATCCGCGCTGTTTTGGTGTAGCGCAAGTGAGCAGCGTGTGTGGAGCGACCGGGCAACAGGGGGACTCGTTGAAGCCAGTTGTGACTAATCCGTCATCTATATGCATGGGTTCTCATCCAATGATGTCTTGTGCGTAAGATTCACTCTTACGATGTTCCAGGTGTAAGAGGGCTATATTCACTCATTGATGCGAGATAAATGCCAGGAATGGTGACGTTCTAGCCCAGAGCCCCCTAAAAAGTTGATATTTGCAGCACAATAGGCCTAATGGAATTTTTTCCTTATCTTAGTACTATTTTACACGCAACGAACACCCCTCATTCTCTTTTGTGACTTACAACTTAATTTGTATCAGGGAATGATGTCTCAAATGTTGGAACATATTAAAGCGACGTGTTTTATGTGAGAATAAAAACTTCAGAGAAAAGCAGCGGGAGCGAGGTCATATAACCACTGTGTCAAAAAGTTTCATTAGACAGTGCGAGTAAAGCATAGTTCATGAAGCACATGGAGACAGACCATAACCACGGAGTCTCTCTCTCTCTCTCTCTCTCTCTCTCTCTCTCTCTCTCTCTCTCTCTCTTTGTGGATCCAATTTGCAGGGGAAAACTGGATTTAATCAGTTTCTCTGAACATTGTCTCGCCAGCTGGAGATTGTCTTCGTCATTAAATCTCGAGTTTGAAAGCAAGTTGCATAAGCGCCTGGAAGACCACATCAAACAGACAAGTTTCTGTCAACCTTTTCCATCATTTGGCGAACCCCATTGAGTGAGTGTTTTCCTCATGCTAATGAGCTCTCAATGGGAAATAACTCTCTTATCCGTCAGCATGCAGGGACAAAAACAATTCCGTTTGGCAAGTCAAACTGTGTGCGAAATGAAACGTACTGTTGTTTTGGAAACGCGTAACGGTAGCCTACTGTGTTGCACCGTTCAACTGGCTCATAGACTGATTAATTGTTTTCCTTTCCATGTCCGAGACGAGTGGTGGGGCCAAGACAGCTCCGACTCCTCAGGCTAAATGCAAGGGAAGTGACTTGGTGTCCTTTTAAAAAAGAGGTTCTACAGACAACGTCACCTTCATACAGTGCCCAGTTCTCGAGATGATTGTGAGACAGACAGACCGACAGACAGACCGACAGACCGACAGACCGACCGACCGACCGACCGACCGACCGACAGACAGACAGACAGACAGACAGACAGACAGACAGACAGACAGACAGACAGAGACAGAGATTAGTGCCTTTATTCGATTTTATTTTCATCTTTCTACCGGGTATAAAGCCATAAGGCACACTCAGAAAATAGCAACATTTCACATCGCACATCTCTCTGTGCTGATCACCACAGAAACCTGATCCCCAGGGACCATGGGATTTCATGGCCCAGTGTCTAATCCGGAGGCTTTGGTTTTGGGGGTATCTAGAGGAGCAGACGCAGGCAGTCTGTAGGATGGAGTCTGAGGTTTCGTCAACCTGCTTGACAGATTAGTCTCTGGGAACTATAAGGATCACTCTGCAAATAGAGGGGCTCTCCCAGGGCACTCTGGCAATTCCTATGGCTGATAAACAGATTCAAATCAATCAATCAATCAATCAATCAAATTGTATTTGTATAGCACACTTCATACAAAAGTAATCGCAATGCGCTTTACATACAGAAATAAGAAGATAAAAGAAATGTATAAATATGGCACACTAGTAGACAATACATATATAATAAACAATACATCCTTTTCCCACCCACACCCAAATACATAGAAGAAGAGAGAGAGGAGAGAAGAGAGAGAGGCAGACAAATAAATGAGAGAACATTGCCTGTGTCTCATTCAACCAGTAGAGTACTGTTGTTTTATGATTTTCCCCTGGTAGAGTAATCCTTCACCTACATATTCCAACTATGAGAATGATTATCAACTAACATTTTGTTTAATTTCTAGATGTTTCATCATTATAGTGAAATGTAGTTTGTAGCAAATTCGTCCTGGAAATCTGGAAAGGTTAGCATTTACAGGTAGAAGGTATCTAAAAGGTAAGATAATGTTAGACTCGACTGAGATGGCCCTGTGTGTCCTTATTGAGAAGGTCAAGGGTCAGTTAGACGGGAATGCTTGTGTCGGTGTTGTCTTTTTAGAGCTGAAGAGAGCCTTCAACACTGTAGATCACCAAGTCCTTCTGTCCAGGGTAACACACTTTCATTTTTCCACCCATGCTCTTCAATGGTTCAAATCGTACTTATCCAATAGAAAACATGTCACTGGTGCTAGGTCTCCGGGTCTTGAATGTCCTGTAGGTGTTCCTCAGGGGTCGGTCCCTGGGCCGCTCTTATTTTCCCTGTTTATCAACACCTTACCCGATTCCTGTCAAAACGTTCACACACAGCTGTGATTTCTACATCCACTAAAAAACATCCAAGAAGCCTCATGCATCCTTTTATCCACCATGTCTGATGTCCAGGACCGGCTTTCTAAATCCTGCCTCCTGCTGAACGACAAAAAAACGGTTTGTATGATGTTCACCAAACATGCCCAAAAAATAACTCACTCAAATGTAGTTTTAGATGGCGCAGAGCTAAAATCTGCACTCACAGAGAGTCTAACCAGGGTAAACAGTATTTATCTATTTTGCAGCATGTATAAATGAAGCATATGTTGTTGCCTCCTGTATTTTTGTGTGCAATATAGTTGATGCCCTCAATGTGCAATATATAATGTGTAATTAATTTAATTAAATAAATGCCTTTTTTACACATTGCACTGTGGTTCTATACGGTATTTTATTATACACTTGGGACCATGATTCTTTACTGTACTGCACTGTAGAATAATCTTTCTCCATTAGGACTTGCAGCCCTGCACCATCTGGCAAAGGGAAAATCAGCCTTCTGGCTGTCATTGGGTGCATTTAAATTTTTATTAAATGTTCATGAATATACATTGTCTCTCTTGAGCAAATAAAAGTAAAGTGAAGACTCACTAGTTCAGTGAGTCCTGCAGTACAGAGACAAGCGTGTGGCATCAGTCTGGAGACTGTGGGCTCCTTACCACAGTCTGGGACAACTGAAACTGACTTCCCCCGAGGTTTGATTCCAGTGACATTTGGTGATTATGAGATCACGTCATGGATCCAGGAGCTCATACTCACTACGTTGAGCCGGAGGAAAAAGGCAGCATAACACATCCCACTCGTCCACACTCCCTCCGGTCTGGGTCTTACCATCGCCACAGTTCCATCTTGTACCGATATGAAAGAAACATGGCTCTCTACAGGAGTTTTGCTGTAGCTGTCCACTAAGATTGTACCTGACGTCGGTGTTTACATCACAAGCCTGAGTTTGCCAACCCTGGACCTTTCTGCATGCGAGGCTCCACATCAATAAGTAAAGATGTCATCTCTTTGGTTATCACAGAGCTCTTTGAAGAACTGGGCAGCTCTCTTCCGCTTGAAAAGGGTTTTAGAGAGAGAGAGAGAGCTGCCTTTAAGTTTGGAAAGGTCGAGGAGTGAGAGGAAGGGATATGCCATCCATTGATTTGCCTCCAAAATGTCACTAGGACCTGTATGGACTTGTATGGACAGGATCAGGCTCTTTGTGCTAGGATCCTCATTCAAAGACTCTCCAAGTCTTCTCAAATGAGTGAAATAGATGCCATTCAAAGTATCATTTTGTGGTACTCATTATAAGCATCTCGATCTCTATATTGTAACAAACTTGATAAGCCACTTGCTCCTGAAATGAGATATCCCTGTTTGTAGGAGTGGCTAGTGTTCTGCCATCCTAAGGAAAGCACAACAACAACAACAACAACAACAACCACCACCACCACCACCTACTTTCTGAGGTGCCTGTGGAGATGTGGAATGAGCACACAAACACTTGAGAACTTCTACGGCAGCATCATGGAGAGAATCCTGACTGTAGGCATCACAGCCTGGTAGGACAACACCACCGCCCACTACAGGCACGCTATCCAGAGGGTGGTGAAGACAGCGCAGAAGATCATCGGTGTGGAGCTCCCAGCCATCGAGGATCTCTACAACCAACGCTGCTGCAGGAAGGCCATCTTCATCACAAAAGACACCAACCACCACAGCTAACACCTGTTCACACCACCGGAGAGACGGAACATGGTTGAGCATCAGGACCTTGAAGGAGAGGTTGCAGATTCCTTCCTGATACGGTCCGCAAGTTCAACAGCAGCAGTAGACTGCCCTAGGACCGATCCCATACACCCTTTACACCCCCCCCCCCCCTCCACCCCCCTCCCCACCCCCACCCCCACCCCTCTGCCTGGACAGTTAACCCCCCCCCCCCACCCACCCCTGCGACTGTTCTGTTCTATTCTGATGGACCAGTCTCTCAATCCCACTCCCCTGCCCTCGAAGACCCCCCCCCAATCCAGACACACACACACACACACACTAATCCCCCCCACAAAAGGGAGCAGTGGTTAGTGTGTTAATGTGTTAGTGTGTATGTGTGTGTGTGTGTGTGTGTGTGTGTGTGTGTGTGTGTGTGTGGCGTTATGACTGGAGAGGACTCATTATGTACCGTCAATCTCATTCTTCTCACTTCTCAGCTCATCCCAACCATAATCTGTGTGCATTTAATCCCAAAACATTTCCCACCCTGCCAAAATATAATCGTTCTCACTCTCGTACTAATCTACGGCTCAAATGTACATGCCAGATCCTACTGTATATATCCAAGATTGTTTCTGTTTTAAACTCTGGCGATTTGGATCCCTGAGCATACAGTACATCATCTTCAATCCAAGCAGGCTCAGGTGATGGTAATGAACCGTTGTCTAGGAGAATGAGGCCGCCTCTCTGGTAAAATACTGTATGTTTTAATGCACAGCAACACGCCATGTTGATGACAGCACCACTGGCGCAGCAGAACGCTGACTTTATCTGCTCAAGTGTTCTGTTTAATCTGTGTTAAAGCCTAGTTGTGCTCTATTCTAATTCACACAGTGTTTGCGTTCCATTTAATATTCCAGTCATTCTCTCTCGTCTTTGGTCGTCATGTGAGATAACAGCACCTGAAACACGAGATGACGTGAGAGGAGGAGAGAGATATAACGTCTGAATTTCTTTGCACATTAGCTGGACACGTACGCGTGTGTGTGTGTGTGTGTCCGTGTGCGTGCGTGCGTGTGTGTGACATCTGTCCCCTCTCATCTAGTGTCAGGGCTGGTCAATCTGCCAATCGATCAACGCATCACCTGCGTCTATCGGAGACCATTCTCACATCCCCAGAACCGTATCCAGTACAGGACGACGGCTTGCTCTTTTCCTCCACTAGCTCGTCAGTCACTCTCCCCTCCCTCTTCCCCCAGCGAGATGTCTGTCTCTGTCTCTGTCTGTGTCTGTGTGTGTTATAATGGTCCCCTCCTGTCTGAGCTCTAGCCAAGGCTATCTCTAAAGTTTCACTCACTTGTTAGGGAGATCTCCGCTGCTGACGTGTTTTTCACACCAGCCTGACAGCAAATTCTCTTTCATGGTGTAAAACCTGTCGCTCTGCTTCCACTTCCCAATCCTGCCAGGAAGTTGTTTGTATTCAGCTCCCTCATTAATAATGACCACAGCTGATGTGCTTCCTCTTTCCTTCCAGAATGTAAAGTTAATGGTGAAATTAAAATGGTAGGAAATATAATTGTCCTAGTAGAAGAGTTGTGCCATTTTCGCTCTCTGATGAATCATAGACTTTTTGACGCTCATAGAGCTCGGCTGTCGGAAGTTAATTCGCAGACTCTCATTTATTTCCTTGATGGAAAATGATTATGTCCATTATCATCCCCATATAAAATAGGGACAATGTTGACCAAACCCACTTTGTAGCAGGCCCACGTCCGTTGAACTCATGTGCACCTCCCTCTAATTTAATAGAGCTTTAAATTAATAACAATAAAATTGATAAGGAAATTGTAATATCAGAGGTTATGAATGTGTCCCCAATTCGTGGGGCTTTATTTAATTTAACTTAGCTGTCTTTATGTAGGTTTATGTCTAAATGAAATTTGTAATAAAACCATAACTTGCTCTGACACAAACTTGTTGGCCAATTTCATGCTCATCACCGTAATCAAATTAGCTCTATTGGAAATCCAGTTCAGCCCTGCAGAGAACGCTTCTGCGAAACTCAACCGCAAGACTGATCAAACAAGAGAGCTTCCATTCAATTTAGGACGCCAAATTCCCCCCACGTGACTGAGATCCAATTCCAGAACCATAATTTAAAAGAATGGTGTAATTGCTTGGTGTAGGACCAGAGAGAGAGGCCAAGCAGTCATAATTCTCTTCCTCAGTGCCTTTCATCTTTGAGAAAGGATAAAAGTGGACCTCCATCTCCTTCCGCCTCTGCACCCACTCCAGCAGAGTGGAGGTGAAGTGGGCGTGTTGACCTTCTGGCCTCCTATGATTACCTCTCTAGTTTCTATCAAAGGCGGCGGAGAGAGCGTCCAATCCAGACCCAGGACATGTGCTGTAGCATGTAGCGCCACAGTAGGATTTTTTCTTATTTTTCCTCCTACCTTCTCTACCTCCCTCTTTACTCCACTCCTCTACTCCTCCTACCTTCTCTACCTCCCTCTTTACTCCACTCCTCTACTCCTCCGGTCTCAGCGCGCTCTCCTCCCTGCGTGTGCTAGAGCATGTGTTCCAGGAGCCCCTCACCCCCTTCTGTTTGTTGGCTATTAATTATAAATGAAAGGCAGTGTGTGTGTGTGTGTGTGTGTGTGTGTGTGTGTGTGTGTGTGTGTGTGTGTGTGTGTGTGTGTGAGGGGAGGGGGGGTTGATGGTATGAGGGCTAAGGTGAGGGTAGCCTGGGGACTACTTCTCTACCTCCATAAAGAAAATAATGTCACTCAGAGAGAGTGAGGAGAGGTGTTGTACACAACACCCTCATACAGAGAGTGGCTTGCGACCTGAGTGCATGTACGGTGTCCTCCAGGGGCCATTCTAGGATCAAACCTCCAGGGGTGCTCAGCCCCGAGCTCAAACTGATTTGCCAATATGTCCTTAGAATGGCACTGATATATGTTTTAAGTGTACTTCTGGAAAGCATTTAATGTGGGAAAAACTACATAGCATCCACCGATTTTGACTTCACTATCTCTCTTGCTCTCCCTATCCTCTCTCTGTCCATCCTCCTCCTCTCTCCATCTTTGCACTGACAAACATTTTATATTCAACTATAAAATGACATAATCTGATAATAAATAAAGCAAACAGAGTATTTGTGATGTAAATAAATGTAAGAGGAGGTTCCACGTTTGAACAGTATATCAATACACTGCTTAGTTATGTGAAATCATTGTGGAGGTCACTGCAATGATTCGAATGTGGGTAAAAAGAAGCTGCAGTGCATTGACCACTTTCTCACCTGGTCCTCCCTCCCTCTCTCTCTCTCTCTCTCTCTCTCTCTCTCTCTCTCTCTCTCTCTCTCTCTCAGCTCTCTCTCTCCTTCTATCCCTCTCTATCCCTCTCTCTCCCGTATTTATAATCTCATGAGAGGAATCTCATATGGAAAAACAGACCAATGAATGAGTGAGGGTGCAATGTACTATATACCATGAAGCCTAACTCTATCAGAATAATAAGTGCATCAACTCGCTGGCAAGTGTGCAAGGAGGCTAGCTCAGAGCGCTAATAATCTCTAAATTAGCAAGCTAGCTACAGTAGCTATCAAACAACAGCTAACCTTCTTTGACGCACCCCATGCATCTATAAACAGACAGTTTCTCTTAGTCAGTCACGACACATTTGACCAAACATTATCTGTCAGAACATTCAACAATATATATAAAATATATATATATTTGCTACCATTTCAACTTACGAAATGGTACGTTTAATCTAGCTACGCCATGGAATTCATCACTAGTTTACCTCAGTAGCTTCCCCTTACTGATTTTACTGGTGGACGTTACCAGCGAGGGGCACATTGGCTTCAGCAAACTGTAAACAAATATTACACTTGTTTACATAAAGCCCCTATCCACCATTATTTGTTTGTCCCCTGTCTCTGTGCTAAAATGATTTCAGAAAATAATAATAAAACATAATAATGATTAAAATGTTTTAGGGGTGCTGAGATTAAATTTAGGGGTGCTTGAGCACCACTAAAAAGGGCCTGTGGTTTCCACCATCACGTCATATGAAAGTGTCATGAACCTCAAACGGCTTTGCGAGACGAACGACCTGAGACGATGGAACAAGTCTGTGCATCCAAAAAGCAGGCAGTATTGACTTCAGCTTCCCCGTTTAAAACATGATCATACTGTATAAAAAGCAGGCAGTATTGACTTCAGCTTCCCCGTTTAAAACATGATCATACTGTATAAAAAGCAGGCAGTATTGACTTCAGCTTCCCCGTTTAAAACATGATCATACTGTATAAAAAGCAGGCAGTATTGACGTCAGCTTCCCCATTTAAAACATGATCATACTGTATAAAAAGCAGGCAGTATTGACTTCAGCTTCCCCGTTTAAAACATGATCATACTGTATAAAAAGCAGGCAGTATTGACTTCAGCTTCCCCGTTTAAAACATGATCATACTGTATATAAAGCA
Source organism: Borostomias antarcticus (assembly GCF_949987555.1). NCBI lineage: Eukaryota > Metazoa > Chordata > Actinopteri > Stomiiformes > Stomiidae > Borostomias > Borostomias antarcticus. The sequence goes on from NC_140250.1 coordinate 16,239,477, forward strand.
GGCAGTATTGACTTCAGCTTCCCCGTTTAAAACATGATCATACTGTATAAAAAGCAGGCAGTATTGACGTCAGCTTCCCCATTTAAAACATGATCATACTGTATAAAAAGCAGGCAGTACTGACTTCAGCTTTCCCGTTTAAAACATGATCATACTGTATAAAAAGCAGGCAGTACTGACTTCAGCTTTCCCGTTTAAAACATGATCATACTGTATGTTTTCTCTGGACGTGTGTCTTGGCAAGTGTGGATTCCCTTTGAACTTCCCTTTGCTGGGAGATAAGATGTGAACCCATACGGTGTGACACAGCCACTGTGGGCTTCTTTCCTGGAGCAGGATTATCCCATGCTTTTGGGACTTGCCGGCACACATTGCAGTATGGGTTTAAACCTTAACTGAAAAATGATTAATGGACTGAGCTATTTAAGACTTTCTGTAATTAAGAGGAGACAAGAAGCAGAGAATTACCACACAGGGACCCTGAAGCTGTAAAGTTTCTGCGATGAATTGAGAGAATAACATTGCAAAGGATATATTTAGTGTTGTGAGGCTATTGTAATATGTAATGCTTTGGACAATATTTACTTTCAAGAGGGTAAACGATAAACAGCTTAAAAAACAGTTTTATTTTTATTTTTCTCCTTTCCTTTCGTCTCTCTCTTTTGAATATATCTTTCAAATATTTTCCTGAGACTTTGTCTTTTGCTCAGTGGAATTACTAAAGAATCCAATTTAGCTTGGTTCCAAAGCAGTGTGTCCCACCTGTCCTTGACACACAAGTCCATCAGCTACTGGAAGGCTTTCAGAGAAGACATGATACCGGGCGTACAGGAGAGTGAATATCTGGTTTGGTGAGCCATGCTGGTGTGAAGAGAAACCCACGTCTAAGCTCAGCCATTAATGACAGGGCTCGTAGCACCTAAATCTCCTGCTACCCTTCCCCCATATGGTCTTGGAGGAGAGACTCATTACAATTCCTTCACACAAGGGAGAACAGAGGGTGCATTATTTAATGATCGCCCTAGGCGGTATTTAAGCACCTATGATTGTCAGAGGGACACATCATAGCAGGATCAAGGGAACAGGATCGCTCTACAGGGCACTTGGGAAACATTTCTACACCATGTGCTCCTGCTAAGGAACTGGGGCAGCTGCATGCTAGACACTGACATGAGAAGAGAATAATTGATTCAGGCGATGCATGTCCTCAATGGACCAGGGGAGTAAATACAGGGAGAAGACAGGAGAAGGGAAATTAGAAGTAGAGCTGGTGTCACTAACTGGGTCAGAAGCTCTTTCACGCAGGGTTTAATGTCAAAAATATTGGTCCTTACTATTTTGGTCAAAGCCAGATTCAAATACGTATATCAGCTTCATAATTTTTGTAGCTTAACAGCATGCAGCGTGTCCTGGCGTTGTAGGACATGTAGAGTAGGTCAGTTAGCTAACTTATTACAGGCCACACGTGAATATAAAGCAAGGGTTTTAGGGAGTGTGAATCATCCAATGAGAATGTATGGGCATAAGGGCAAGGAAGGAGCATCTTGGCCCCAGTGAAGCAGTTTTATCTGGTTTGATCCAATTCCTTTATTAACAAAACAAGATGAATTGCTAATTACATCGGAAATAACTGGTGGCCCTGAAGTGTGCAAAACGAACACGAACGATTTCGCAAAACAAAACAAAAGCACAACATTTCCAAAACCCGACATTTCACAAAACAACATTTTGCAAAAACACTACGACATATTTGGAAAAAAACACAACATTTTGTGAAAACAATATTTCGCAAAAACACAGCATTTCACCAAAACACAACATTTTGCAAAAACACAATGACGTTTTGCAAAAACACGATTTTGTGCAAAAATAACGTTGCACGAAAGCACATTTTGCGAAAACACAATATTTTGCGTAAACACACTTTTTCACACATTTCACAGAAACACAACATTTCGCCAAAACACAACATTTCACCAAAACACATTTCATGAAAATACGACATTTCGCAAAAACACATTTCAGATATTACAGAAAGGCTACAGTAGGAACAACACTTCTTGTTTGTGATTATTCAAAACCCGTCATTTCCTGTTTCACAATGGCTATCTTATCATCGCTGCAAGGACTTACACACATCTGTTTGATTACAGAACTATGTGGAAGCAGAAACAGCCCCTGTTCAAAGGGAGACGGTAAGGAGAAGGTTTTGTGAACTGAATCCATGTGGAACCTCTTCACGTCGCGCGGACACGTTGTGGGTTTATTAGATGCAGCTATGTGGCTCCTCTCCACAGGAGTTAGTCAGTTAGCCAGTTAGCAGTTGTCCTCAATTTTAAACATTGCTCTTTATTTTACTGCTAGCTAAAGCAACGTCTGTAAGTACAGCTCCTCTGCCAACATATATTAATATAAACAGTAGGTTAATTTGTGACAAAGCAAATTAAAAAAGCAAAGCAATTTATGTGCTATCTGTAATGCAATCAGTGTAGTATTATGCATGCTTATTGTTTAGCATCAGATAGCACAGAAAGAGCTTAGCCTAGCCATATAGAGAACCGGATGCTTAGCTGACGTTATGCTTCACATTTGAACAGACACAAATTAACCTGTTGGTTAATATTTGTTGACAGGTAATCTGTACAGTACTTATAGTTGCAAATGTGGCCCACGCATACCAAACAGAGACGATCTGGTGGCTTAGTGGGGACTGGGCCAAAAACCTGACAGCACATGAGCACAGCCTGTCCCCTGAGCACACAACACCTTCATCTAAGCGCTGTCCGGACCTTTTATCCGGATTTGAATTGGGATGTGCGTGTATGTGTGTGTGTGTGTGTGTGTGTGTGTGTGTGTGTGTGTGTGTGTGTGTGTGTGTGTGCGTGTGTGTGTCACTAATGTAAACATATTTTATGAGGATGTTGTAATCATGGGGCAATTGAAGGCAACAACTTGCAATAACAACACACTGTGTGTGTGTGTGTGTGTGTGTGTGTGTGTGTGTGTGTGTGTGTGTAGGTGTGTGTGTGTGTGTGTGTGCAGAGAGAGTGTGTCTTTGTAGAGTATGTGTGTGTGGGGGGGGGGGGGAGGCAGGTCTGTGTCTGCAGGTCATGATCATAATCACACACCATCTGGCTACTGGAGGCCGAGCTCCTATGAGGACTGAGAGGCAAGACCAGACCACAGCTGCACCACACACACACACACACACACACACAAGCATGTACATTACATTCAAAAATACACCTGCAGATGTACTAGTGAGCTTAGATCATAGGCATCACTAACAACTATATGTTTTTTCAGAATTACCGAGTGCATGAAACGGAACCTGTTTTTACACGGTTCTCCAAAATACTCGCAGCAGCATTAAAATGTTGCCATTACCGGGGCTGTGTGCGAACTGTGCTGAAGCATCAAAAACAGAGAACAGCGGCGAAAAGAAAGAGTGAAAACAAGATGGCCTCTATTGTTTTAGCTTCCCCAGCCGTGGCAAACAAAGGAGATTCAGCTCCTTCTGGGTGCAGCGGAGTCTGCAGCAGAACAGACTTCTGAAAGGGCAGGGAGGAAAAATGTTTCTTTGAGTTCCAAGGATCCATTCACATACTGTAGGTTGTGGTGGTCAAAGTGAATTCATTCAAACCTTTATTTATACTCTCAAGGCACTGAGGTTTCCCTTATTTACAGTGCCGACGAGTTCACACAGATACATAAATAACAGAACAAATACAATATACAATAATAATAATAATAATAATAATAATAGTACGACTACTACTACTACTACTACTAATAATAATAATAATAATCAAAAACAGTTACAGGTTGAATGAACTTTGGCCATCGTAACAAGTTGTGTCCACATGTCCTCTACATGTCCTCATTACTTTAACTAGTCTTCAGTATCACAAAAGACCTAAGACAGAGAAAGTTATTGGGGATGCTAAGAGTTTCCTGTCATTAGACAGATACAAACACTACACAGTTTGAGACGTACAGTACCCAGCCAAGGTAGGGTGTGATTTCGACCTGTGCCAGGTATTCAGACGACCTTGTGAAATATTCATACAGTAGCTGCTTTCCAACTATAGCGATCTCTCCGCCCACTCACTCACTGCTCAGCAGGATTACAGCTGAGAGACAGAGGTGGAGGAGGTGACATTTTAGGGCATCCATCAAGTCGGGGTGCCTCACTTAATGTCACTCCCTCCCAGCATACATCACTGAACACAAGGAAGTTAGACTGGACAGGGTCTGTCTGGCCAATGAGAGGTGTCGATTTGACAAGGACCAAGACCCCTTGTTACAGTATGTGGTTCTAATCTGATTCTGTAGGTATATGCAGAATAAGATTATAACTATGTTACAATTCAGTAAACTTGTTCACTTTCACGTTGAATTACTGTAAGATGCAGCCAGTGTGCCTGCAGCCAGTATTTCAAATCAGGTACTGGTACCTGTTAAATTGTGTTAATACTCCGATGTACGAACACACCCTGTATCTAATTACACTCACGTACGCTTTGTACGACTGCCTTTATAGGCACAAGTAAAACTGGGCGTCGTGCCGGTAACGCAGAGAATGTTGTTTGGAACCCCTGGCTGTATAATTACTCATGTTCAATGTCATCATTGAATATGTTATTGGAGCTCACTGCACCACTTCACACCCAGCACTATCCCTGCCTTCGTCGCCCAGCGGACAGAGCTCTGCTGCTGCAGGTTTGGGTGAAGCACAGCTCATGAATAATTCATCTGCTCAAACATAATGTGTGCATATTCCCCTCACTGAGCTACGGAGGGAGACGTGAGAGATGAACGCAGTGTAGGCAGGTTTTGGAGTGGTGGGAGAGTGGGAGAGTGGTTTCCTGGATGTCCGCATGCCTATCCATCCAGATACGGATGGATATAAATGTGTAGAAGGTGGGTGTGAAGATGTAGTTCAAGTGGTCTCTTACTCCAAATGTCACACCTCGCGGACGTTTTGGTGTCTTTCCATTTGTGTGATACACAGAATCGTACGATTTGTTTTTGATACAGAGGTGTGCTTTGAATTATCATGGAGAATCATTGTGAAACCATCCTGATAATTCACATCATTAAATAATACTGGATAGGATAACTCTAGAAAATAGAAAACGTACAATGTTCAAATGGACAAGAAGTAGCCTACAGTATGAATCAATGTTTTTTTCTGTCGGGACACAACGGCTGCATAACAACTAATACCAATGTCGTAAAAAAGCCAAATAATGGCTGATATATCATCCAAAAACAATATATCGGTTGGGCTATAAACGAAACATCAAGTAAATTCCATCTCTAAGTGGCTTCTAAAAAAATTGTCCCAATGATTTAAAACTTGATCATTCAAAGAGTCATTTTTGACTGAGTAATACCTCGATTTTTTTTCTTTCCCCATGTATGTCTATGGGAATGGGACACTTGCTTTTTGGGCCCAAATGCTTCACGTGACTTGCAATACCGAGCAAGGTTGGAGACGGCGTTGAGGCCGCTGCAACGGCAGGGCATCGGGATCTGTTATGACTGGGTTGGATTTGGACCAAAACGCACGACACAGGAGGCAGAGAAAAAATGCAAAGCCCAAAGGGCGGTTTAATAATAAATGAATAAGTCCAGCAGGCAAGGTCAAAAACGATAAACAGGCAGGGGTCAGGCGATCAACAAACAATGTCCAATATCCGTAATCCGTAATCAAAGTCCATATCCAGAAGGGGGGTCAGGGAATCCGTGTTTCAGTCCAGGGGTGGTGATAGCAGGCAAGCCGAGCACTGCACACTGGGTCTGGAGGGAAAATAAAACGGAACGAGAAAAAAATGGATAAGCAAAACTGAAAACACAAAAAGGTAAAAAAAACACAACAGAGATACGGACAGCAATCAAATACGTAGGCTAAACTGGCTAGGGTACTTGCCACAGGTATTCTATGGGAAGATCTGGCGATGAGCATGGAGAAAACCAGGGTTCTTGTAGGCAGGCGATGATGATGATTGGGACCCGGTGCGCAGCACTCAGCCGTAAGCGCGTTCACTAATCACCACGATTGCCTTCACCTGTGGCGTTGGAGCGCGCGCCGTGCGTGTGCTGAGGTGCTGGGCGTCTCAGGATTACTCTCCGGGGATGAGGAGCGCGAATGCGTCGGGCCACCGGCAAGTTCGGAGGAGCGGAGGGGAATGCGCGCGGAGGTGCCGCCGTAACAGGACCCCCCCCCAAGCGGGAGCCACCTGGCGACCGACCGGGGGCATCAGGATGGGCCCGGTAGAAGTCGCGGAGGAGAACAGGGGTCATGATCTGGGACCGAGGAACCCAGCTCCGTTCCTCCGGGCCATACCCCACCCAGTCGACCAGGTATTGGAACCCGCGGCCCTGGCGGCGGACCTTCAGCAGCCGCCTCACCGCCCACTAAGGGTGGCCATCCACCACCTGCGGAGGGGCGGCGCGGGAGCCAGTGGCACGAGGGTGCTGGTGACGACGGGCTTGACCCGAGACACATGGAAAACCGGATGGACCCAGCGAAGGGAGGCGGGGAGAATCAACCGGACAGCGGCGGGGTTGATGACCCGGTCGATGGGGTAGGGCCCGATGAACCTCGACGCCAGCTTCCTGGAGGAGACGTGGAGGGGCAGGTCAGCAGTGGAGAGGTAAACCCGTTGACCGACCTGGTACACCGGGGCCGGGACACGCCGCCGACTGGCACCGCGGGAGGCGCGTGCTGTAGCGCAGAGCAGGGCGGACCGCACTGCGGACCAGACCCTCTGGCACCGGCGGAGATGAGCCTGGACTGACGGCACCGACGCCTCGGCCTCCTGGAGCAGGAACAGGGGTGGCTGGTACCCCAGGGAGCACTCGAAGGGTGACTTGCCGGTGGAATTGCTGACCATGGCGTTCAGTGAGTACTCGACCCAGGGCAGGTCCTGACTCCAGGAGGATGTGTGAAGGGAGGACATGCACCGGAGGGCTGACTCCAGGCTCTGGTTGGCTCTCTCCGCCTGGCCGTTGGTCTGTGGATGGTAACCAGAAGAGAGACTGACCGTGGCCCCAATCCCCGCACAGAATGCCCTCCATACCTGAGACGTGAACTGGGGTCCACGGTCAGACACCACATCCTGGGGCAGACAGTAGAGCCGAAAGACGTGCTCAGTCAGCAGCTCCGCCGTCTCCATCGAGGTGGGGAGCTTGGGTAGGGCCACGAGGCGCACAGACTTCGAAAACCGGTCCACAATGGTCAGGATGGTGGTGTTTCCCCGGGAGGGAGGGAGACCGGTCACGAAGTCCAGTGCGATGTGTGACCACGGACGACTGGGCACAGGAAGGGGTCGCAACAGGCCAGCCGGCGGCTGGTGGGATGCCTTGCTGCGGACACAGGTGGTGCAGGCGGAGACGAACTCTCTGACGTCCGCTGCCATGGTGGGCCACCAGAACCGCCGGCGTAGGAATGACAGCGTACGGTGGGAACCCGGGTGGCAGGCAAACCGGCTCGCATGTCCCCACTGGAGTACTCGGGTCCGGACGGCAGCCGGGACGAACAGCCGGTTGGGCGGGCCAGTCCGGGGGTCGGGTTGGGTGTGCTGGGCCCTCCTGACCACTGCCTCGACGTTCATGGTGACCACTCCGATCACCCGGGAGGCGGGAAGAATAGTGTCCGGAGTGGTAAGATCCTCCCCTGCCGCATAAAGCCGAGACAGTGCGTCAGCCTTGGTGTTCTTGGATCCCAGACGGTAAGTGATGTGGAAATTCAACCGTCCGAGGAACAGGGCCCAGCGCGCCTGACGGGAGGTCAGCCGCCTGGCCGACCTGAGGTAGGTCAGGTTCTTGTGATCCGACCAGACGGTGACGGGGTGCTCTGCGCCCTCTAGCCAGTGCCGCCACTCCTGGAAGGCCTCCACAACAGCCAGCAGCTCCCTGTTGCCGATGTCGTAGTTCTCCTCTGCAGGTGTGAAGCGGCGGGAGAAGAAGGCGCATGGATGCATCTTCAGGTCGGCCGCTGACTGTTGTGAGAGAACCCCGCCGAGACCCGTGTCTGAAGCGTCCACCTCCACGGTGAAGGGCCTCGAGGGGTCGGGATGAAGCAGGACCGGCGCGGAGGTGATCCGCCTCTTGAGGTCGGTGAAGGCGGCACTGGCTGCAGGTGTCCAGGTAAAAGGACGCAGAGAGGAGGTGAGGGCAGTGAGGGGAGCGGCCACCCGGCTGTAGTCCCGTATGAATCGCCGGTAGAAGTTGGCGAAGCTAAGGAAGGACTGCAGCTGCTTACGGGTGGTGGGTTGGCTCCACTCGACGACAGCCTGGATCTTCTTGGGATCAGGCCGAGTTTGTCCACCTTCCACAATAAGTCCCAGGAACTCCACAGAGGGAGTGTGGAAGGTGCACTTCTCGGCCTTGATGAAGAGGCGGTTCTCCAGGAGACGCTGGATGACAAGGCGGACGTGCTGGACGTGTTCCTCAGCGCTCCTGGAGAACACCAGGATGTCGTCGAGGTAGAGCACAACAAAGATATCCAGCATGTCCCGGAGGATGTCATTCATCATAGCCTGGAACACGGAGGGGGCGTTGGTGAGGCCAAACGGCATGACTAGGTATTCGTAATGGCCTTGGGGAGTCTTGAACGCGGTCTTCCACTCATCCCCCTCACGGATTCGAACCAGGTGATAGGCGTTCCGGAGGTCCAACTTCGTGAAGATGGTGGCCTCCAGGAGGGGTTCGAAGTTGGAACTCATGAGGGGGAGAGGGTACGTGTTCCTGATGGTGATGGCGTTCAGCTCCCGGTAGTCAATGCATGGCCTGAGGTCCCCACCCTTCTTCTTCACGAAGAAGAACCCCGCCGCCACCGGGGAGAGAGTGGGTCGGATGAGGCCCTCAGCCAGACACTCAGAGATGTAGCTGTCCATAGCCGCCTTCTCAGGGAGGGAGAGGTTGTACAGGCGACTGACTGGGAGCTGGGCGCCGGGGCGGAGCTCAATGGCGCAGTCGTAGGGCCGGTGCGGGGGAAGGGTGCGGGCGCGCTCCTTGCTGAAGGCCTCTCCCAGGTCGTGGTAAACCTCTGGCACGGTGGAGAGGTCGGGGGGAGCAGGGGGCGGCCGAGACGACAGGGAGGGAGTCTGAGCAGCACGGAGGCACCGCGCGTAACAGGCCGTGCTCCAGCTCAGAATGCGGCCGGGGCCGTAGCTGACATGCGGCACATGGAGCTCCAGCCAGGGTCGGCCCAGAATGAGAGGAGCCCGGGGGGTCTCAAGAATGTAGAACCGGATCTACTCCACGTGATTTCCGGAAATTGTCATGGTCAGAGGCTCGGTCCGGTGTGTGAGGGGACCTAGGTCGTGTCCATCCAAGGCCGAGACGGTGAGAGGGGTTTCCAGGGCGGCGAGGGGGAAAGCCGCTGAGGCGGCAAGGTGCGCATCAACAAAGTTGTCATCAGCCCCAGAGTCAATGAGCGCACCGATGGTAAGCGTCTGCCCGTGCCAGGCGAGGGTAACTTCGAACCAGGCAGGGCTGACAGATGGTGGGGAATGGGTAACACGGCTCACCAGAAATCCCCTCCTGGCTGGTGAGCCTACTCTTTTGGCAGAGTGGGACAGTTGTCCCTCAGATGGCCCTTAGCTCCACAGTAGAGACACAATCCCAGTGCCCTCCTTCGGTCCTTCTCAACAGCCGTGAGGCGAGCCCTACCCACTTGCATGGGCTCTTCGCCGGTGAGAGCAGGCATGGTCAGGGTGAGTGGAACGGTGGAGGAGTTGGTACCGAACATGCCCGGAGAGCGACCAGAGGGGGCGGGATGACGCAGCGCTTTCTCACGCTTCCTCTCCTGGTTGCGTTCGTCGATCTCCATTGCGAGAAAGATGAGTTGGTTAAGGGAGGTGGGGCGGTCCCTGACCAGCGCGTCCTTGAGAGTCTCACTCAGGCCTCGTCGGAACTCGCTGCGCAGACCGACGTCGTTCCACCCGCTACCCATAGCCAGGGTGCGGAACTCGGTAGCGTAGGCAGCCACGGAGCGGCCACCCTGCTGGATGGTGGTGAGACGGGCATTAACATCCTGACCATCAGCAGCATGATCAAAAACTAGCCTAAACTCGGCCTCAAAAGCAGCATAGTCATCGCGGAGGTGACTGCCCAGACCCAGGGCTGCCTGGACCCACTTCAGAGCCTCCCCAGTGGTGAGTGTAGCGATGTAGCCCACCCGTGCAGCGTCAGACCAATACATGCTGGGTTGATGTTGGAAAATGTATCCACACTGCATGAGGAAGCCCCTACACTCAGAGAAAGTCCCATCGTATGGCTTGGGGTTAGCTAGGTGAGGTTCACGCTGGGGCTGGGGGCCCATAGGAACAGGCTGGGGCGACGGCACGGGGACGGGAGCGGGAATGGGTGCTGATGCCACAGGAGCTGCCGGACTTGCCTGGGACACGATGGAGGTGAGGGCAGCGATCTGGGTGGACATCGCCTGAACCATGGCAACCAGGCCCTGGATCTGCTGAGACTGAGCCTGTTGTTGGGTGTTCTGAACCTCCATCCGTGTGTGTAGATCGGTCATGGCGACAGAGGCCTCCCGCAGTAGTCGGGCATGATCAGCGATCACCCGTCCTTGGAGTTGGAGAGCCGAAGGTGTCTCCGGTTGCTCTCCAGTGCCGGCTGGGTCCATACTGGCCAGATCTTCTGTTATGACTGGGTTGGATTTGGACCCAAACGCACGACACAGGAGGCAGAGAAAAAATGCAAAGCCCAAAGGGCGGTTTAATAATAAATGAATAAGTCCAGCAGGCAAGGTAAAAAACGATAAACAGGCAGGGGTCAGGTGATCAACAAACAATGTCCAATATCCGTAATCCGTAATCAAAGTCCATATCCAGAAGGGGTGTCAGGGAATCCGTGTTTCAGTCCAGGGGTGGTGATAGCAGGCAAGTTGAGCACTGCACACGGGGTCTGGAGGGAAAATAAAACGGAACGAGAAAAAAATGGATAAGCAAAACTGAAAACACGAAAAGGTAAAAAAAACACAACAGAGATACGGACAGCAATCAACAACGTAGGCTAAGCTGGCTAGGGTACTTGCCACAGGTATTCTATGGGAAGATCTGGCGATGAGCATGGAGAAAACCAGGGTTCTTGTAGGCAGGCGATGATGATGATTGGGACCCGGTGCGCAGCACTCAGCCGTAAGCGCGTTCACTAATCACCACGATTGCCTTCACCTGTGGCGTTGGAGCGCGCGCCGTGCGTGTGCTGAGGTGCTGGGCGTCTCAGGATTACTCTCCGGGGATGAGGAGCGCGAATGCGCCCCATCTCCGGAGTCAGGAGGCGGGAATTCAGGAGACCCCGAACGCCGCGGGGTAGAGCCAGACCGACGCACGTTGCGTCGGGCCACCGGCAAGCTCGGAGGAGCGGAGGGGAATGCGCGCGGAGGTGCCGCCGTAACAGGGATCCTCGCCTGGAAGAGGAACCTGCTGGTTCTGGTTCTGTCGTCTCTTCTGGCCTTGAAGCACACCGCCGTGGTGGTGATCATCTCACTGACCTGGGGTCTGCTGTCAGTTGGGAAAAGAGCTCTCTGTGGCCGGCCCGTGCCATGAGAGCGTGTCTGTCTGACCAGAGGAGGGAAACGCTGGAGAAGAGTCTCCAGCGCGTTCCGTCCTTCTATAGCCTAAAGGTCTGGGTTCTGGGTCTCATGGTGGCAGCTCACGTGGTGGTATCACTGGGTCTCATGGCTCAGCTCACGTGGTGGTATCACTGGGTCTCATGGCGGCAGCTCACGTGGTGGTATCACTGGGTCTCATGGCTCAGCTCACGTGGTGGTATCACTGGGTCTCATGGCTCAGCTCACGTGGTGGTATCACTGGGTCTCATGGTGGCAGCTCACGTGGTGGTATCACTGGGTCTCATGGCTCAGCTCACGTGGTGGTATCACTGGGTCTCATGGCTCAGCTCACGTGGTGGTATCACTGGGTCTCATGGCGGCAGCTCACGTGGTGGTATCACTGGGTCTCATGGCTCAGCTCACGTGGTGGTATCACTGGGTCTAATGGCTCAGCTCACTTGGTGGTATCACTGGGTCTCATGGTGGCAGCTCACGTGGTGGTATCACTGGGTCTCATGGCTCAGCTCACGTGGTGGTATCACTGGGTCTCATGGCTCAGCTCCCAGAGGTTGTTCGCACGGCTCCATCTAGATCCTAGACGCAGACGGCGCCTTGTACTGGTACCGAGGCCGTTGGAAGCTGACCTTAGCAATCGGAGAGACCGGCGCATAATAGCGCACAGCGTTCCAATGGGCAGGGTGTCGGCTCACGTGGTGGTTTTCACGAACAGCGCCACATCAACCTCCTGGAACTAGAGACGGTGTCGCTGGTGTTGCGCCACTTCACCGACCTGGTACGGGGGCGCGATGTGATGGTGCGGTCAGACAACCAGACCACAGCGGCTCACTTCACCCACCTGGTACGGGGGCGCGATGTGATGGTGCGGTCAGACAACCAGACCACAGCGGCTCACTTCACCCACCTGGTACGGGGGCGCGATGTGATGGTGCGGTCAGACCACCAGACCACAGCGGCTCACTTCAACCGGCAGGGAGGAGTCTGGTTGCCGGCGCTTCACAGCTTGGAGGTGGAGCTGTGGTGATGGGCTCATGTCAAACACATTGCCGGCCGCCTGAACGTCAGGGCAGACTTTATGACCCGGGGCGGGCCTCATTCGGGCGAGCGGCGCCTACATCCATCTGATCTTCGGAGCTGGATCGCTTCAAGAGAGAATTTGAAGTGTCCCCTCTGTTTCTCTCTGAGTCAGCGGGATCAGCCTCCACTAGGGGTGGACGCGTTCGGGCATGTCCACTGGCCGAAGGCTGTATGTGTTCCCGCCACTGGGATTAATCCTACCGCTGTAAGCCAGAGTGCGGTCCGAGGATCTATCAGTGATTCTGATAGCGCTGGACCGGCACTGGGCGAGATGGTATGCGGAGATGATGGCCATGACGTCTGTGGAACAGTGGTTCATCCCTCAGTGGCCGAACGCGCTGTCTCAGGCGGAGGGCTCTATTTGCGAGCCTTCGGTTCTGGGGCGGCCACTGATGGCCTGGCTATTGAACGGTGGAAATTGTCCTGTAGAGGACTTTCTCCAGCAGTGATCAATACTAAGGTGTATGCGTTATTTCTGTGTGCCATGAGGGGTTCGCCAAAACGATGGTTTATGGGCATCCCCTGGTCAAATGTTTTCTGACCCTGTGCGCAAAGCTACGGCGCCGCCTTGTGATTTGCTTTTGGTTGTGAACGTGCTATGTAGAGCGCCGTTTGAACCAATGGAGCAAGTTTCAATCAATGGGAGGGGTCGGCCGCGATCTTATTGGCCCATTTTAGGGTCCTGGAGGCATGGAGGTCCTGTAGGGATGGCAGTCTACAGTCGATCACCCTCTCAGCAAAGCGGATGATGCTCTGCTGCCTCAGGAAGTACATCTTCTGCTGTGCTTTTTTGGTGAAGGAGCTGATGTTCAGCTCCCACTTGAGGTCCCGGGAGATGGTGGTGCCCAGGAAGCAGAAGTAGTCAACAGTGGTCACTGGGGTGTCATTCAGTGTGATGGAGGGAGGGAGGCTGGATTCTTCCTGAAGTCTACAACCATCTGTCTTGAGAGCGTTGAGATCCAGGTTGTTTTGGCCTCACCAGGACAGCAGCTGGTCCATCTCCCACCTGAAGGAGGACTTGTTGCATACACCTCCTTCTACCTGCTCCACAGCCTGCTCTCCTCCCCCCCCCTCTACCATGACATTACATTACAGTCATTTAGCAGACGCTTTTATCCAAAGCGACAAACAATAATTGCATTTCATGTAGGAAAAGCCAATGTGTGCGTATATGTCTGTGGTTCAAAACTCAGTCTAACCCAGAGAGTATTTATCTTGAGAAAATCCAACTCAGAACCTTCAATACACACATCTGTATGCCTTACTGTATGTGTGAAGCATGTCATTTTGTTGTCATATCATTATATCATTCCTTTTTCCTTTTTAAAACATGAATTATTACTTTACAGTCATTTAGGAGACGCTTTTATCCAAAGCGACTAACAATAATTGCATTTAACGTGGGAAAAGCCAATGTGCTACTACTTGCCAGAACTCAAAAGTGCATCTCCTTTCTAAAACAAGTGACTAAGAGCATAATCTAGTGCTGAAGGCAAAGTGCAAGAATAGCAATCTAAAATACAATACCATCTGCTCCTTTTTCACCAAAGAAAATGCTCTTTCAGAGGAGACATCTAGTGTTTTCATCCCAAAAGCAAAAGTGTTTGTCGGTGGAAAGTGATGATGGAGTGAGAAAGAAAGAGAGAGAGAGAGAGAGAGAGAAAGAGAGAGAGAGAAAGAGAGAGAGAGAGAGAGAGAGAGAGAGAGAGAGAGAGAGAAAAGGATACGCTCAAATTGCTTTCCATGTCCCAGAGCCTCTTGAGTGTTCAGTAAAAATGATTCAGTCAAATATTTATGTTAGCGGAGGTGAAAAGCTACAGATGGCATTGATTTGTGAGTCAGTCTCTCGCCCTCTGGGCTCTGGCGGTTACAGCCCTCTTGACCCAAGCTTGAGGGATTTCCGCCTGCTAGTCCTGCTTGTCTATGACAAAACTGGTACACATATCAAGGTATCAGGTCTAAAATGTTAGGCCTACATTTCTCATGTTGCAGTGCAGGTTATATGGCAAATTCTAACTTTGGGTAATAGAGCTATTGAGCTGAACAATATAGTGTTCCACAAAGATTTTTTTTTTTTTTACAGAGCAGCAGCACAGATAAACTAGCTTGAGCACCTGGACACTTTGAGAGATGGACTATAATGATATGGGGGTTGTGGGTGTATGATGTGGATGACAGTCTCCTCATCCTGAGAAAGATATTGATCAATTACCCAAAGCAGATGTTAAAGAGGGACTGAAGAGAGTATTGTACGATGTCCAGGCCTATTGATGATCCTCTGAAGTAAATGCCAAATTGAGCGCAATCTCTCTTGCTTTTCAAAGCACTTTCGTTGCATCCCAGTCTAATCAAATGCTTTGTTCTTATTGGCATGGCACTAAGTGGAGCAATACAGATGCCCCGTTACAGAATCAAAAACAACTTAGCTTATACATTCATACTGGCACAATCCTTAGATCACTTGAATCTACCATTTTGTAAGGCTTGAGTTTACGGTATAGGACATTACTATTCTGTTTCAGTCTAGAGCAACTTAAACAAGGAGCAGGGTGAATGTCAAGATCTCCATGATGCTCCCGTACAAATTAATTCATCCACTCTTCATGTCTAGTAATATCCCCCCATCAGTACAACTGCATACAGAAGTAGCTGTAGCTCAGTTGGTAGAGCGGGTCGTTCAGTGATCGAAGGGTCAGTGGTTCGAATCCCAGCTCCGACTGTCCACATGTCGAAGTGTCCTTGAGCAAGACACCTAACCCCAAATTGCTCCCAATGAGCAGGTTAGCACCTTGCATGGCAGTTACCGCCATTGGTGTGTGAATGGGTGTGAATGGGTGAATGAGAGGCCATTGTAAAGCGCTTTGAGTGCCGCTAAGGTGGAAAAGCGCTATATAAGTGCAGTCCATTTACTATGTACATTGTTCATGATAGATAAACCGGTTTGTCCTGCATTGGCAGTTTCTGTGCATTTAGAGCATATGTACTAACCCTAACCCTGACCTTGCATCCAGAAAGTACTCATACCCCTGTACTTTTCACACATTTTGTTATCTTACAGCCGTATTCCAAAATAGATTACATTCTTTTTTTTCTCCTCAATCTACACACAATACCCCATAATGACAAAGTGAAAAAGAGCAATTGAAATATCACATGTACAGGTATTCACACCCTTTACTCAGGTCTTTGTTGAGGCACTGATGATGATGATTCATAATTTATAAACATAGGCCTATATACAGTTCTTTTTAGGCTATAACTTTTTGTATAATTTGGCATATATTTGCCTGCAATTTCAGTCATTTTCCCTAATATTCCGGAAATAACGTTTTTTCCCCATCTTTGTATTTTATGAGAGAAATGCCAAAACAAGTTATGACATGAAATGTCATTATTCACTTATTAATCACTATAACTATTTTAACCTATTTCCTAGATGGCACTCACAACCAAAGAAAACCATGTTGGCCACATGCAGCACGTTAACTCTGACCCTGCAGAAAGAGCTGTGTATCTGGCTGGAAGAAAAGAAAGAACGATGAGTCATGTAACATGAAGTACATTTCTCTAGCGTCTCTGTCATGTCATGAGAATTGTATCTTTTCTGTAACACGTTTAACTGTTGTCATATATCAATATTAGTCTCAAATAAAAATGGACTATGTACAAACTTAGATTTATGGCATGACATTATGCACTACTGTTTCAACTACCCGAGAAGAAAACAGCATGAAAGATGAAATATTGAAAGTCAGGTGAGCTGTCAGAGAGTGAGTAGAGGAAACAGAGAGCCTAATGGAGGTCTGCTTCCAGAAGGTACAGTACAGGGAGAGAAGGATTAACCTGACACACCGTCTATAGACAACACTCTGCCAGGTCTGTCTGATCGTAATCTCATCAATTCTTTTCAGCACTAGTACCTTTATGCTGATAACATGATATGCACAATATGAAAGATGAATGATATGGAATGAATGTGTGTGTGTGTGTGTGTGTGTGTGTGTGTGTGTGTGTGTGTGTGTGTGTGTGTGTGTGTGTGTGTGTGAGAGAGAGAGAGAGAGAGAGAGTGTGTGTGTTAATGAAGTCCACTAATTCCATTTATGAATTTACATAATTATTCATTAATCTCTTGATCTTGATCCCATCAAGATCATTAGATAGGCATGTAGGCATGTGTGAAACACATGCAGGACAATTAAGTGTTTTAATCCCCCCCCCCCCACACACACACACACACACATTTTTCAAATTGCAAATAAGCTATTCCTAAAGCTCAAACAAACACATATGCTTTATACAGTAAACAACCCACATTCCTACTACACACACATGAACTCTCTCTCTCACACACACACACACAGATATACACATGCACACACATAAATAAACAAACACGGTACATAGACTCTCTCCCTCTCTCACACACACACACACACACACGCACACAGATATAAACACACACACATGAACTCACACACACAGATATACACACATGCACACACATAAATAAACAACCACAGTAGATAGACTCTCTCTCTCTCTCTCTCTCACACACACAAACACACACACACACACACACAGTTGGACACAAGAGCATTCCATCCTCAGCTC
Organism: Borostomias antarcticus; assembly: GCF_949987555.1. Taxonomy (NCBI): domain Eukaryota; kingdom Metazoa; phylum Chordata; class Actinopteri; order Stomiiformes; family Stomiidae; genus Borostomias; species Borostomias antarcticus. The sequence goes on from NC_140250.1 coordinate 16,256,767, forward strand.
CCAGGGGGTTGGGGATGGGGGAGGTAGTTCTATATAAAGAATGCCACCAGTCATTATGAGTTCTATTGAAGTTGGCATCTAGGGAGCTGGATTTGCAGCAGGAATGCTACTCAGAACTGAGGAAGAGTAAATACAGTTCAGATATACCACTCATCCATTGACCATTCATTTATTTCTTTACTCTGCTGCCTTCGGTTATATTCAGGAAGTCCAATAGTATTCATTTCTGAATTTCTATGTTTGGTGTATCTGACCAAAGGGCTTTTCAAAATGATCAATTTGAGATATCTAAATAATATCTAACAAAAATGTAGACAAATTTATAGTATCCTCCTCCCTCCCTCCCTCTCTCTCTCCCTCTCTCGTCCATGGCTCTCGCCTGTCTAGTTCCCTCTAGCCTCTTACACATCTAGGTTAAGAGTGTGCTGCCCTCTTGTGGTAGTCAAACGGTGCAGCACAGGCTACTTGGTGCAGTGTGCAGATTTTCGGTCCCACAGAATTAAAAAAATAAATAAAATAAAAACTCCATACAGGAAGGTCACCAGGCCTTGAATCTTGCATTATTTTCAAGGTATGTTTACTGAGATCTGTTTAATGAGCCAGTTTTCTCTGTATCTGATTAAAAAGTCCCACCTTTTTGCGGTTTTGTTGAGTCGGATATGTCTGCTGGAGCGGCCCGCCCACCTCGATGCTCATGCAGCTCGATCCGGGTGCGGAGGCGTTTACAATGGCAACGATACGGGGACAAAATGACAAAACACGAATTAATTTAGAAACAGGTGCAATCAAGGCGATCTCCCAGGACAGCAGCGTCATGGAGTCACGGGTAAGTCGCGTTATAGCACACATGTAGACGAGATAGCGAATATTATCTAGCCAGCCACGTGAGAAGGTGACGTTAGCTGGTGAATATTAGCTAGTCCATTAGCATTAAAATAATTAATGGTTGTGGACTTTGGTGGTTTGTTTTTTTGATTCATTTCTTTAAGGTGCACATAACTGTTTTTAAGAGAGACCATATCCCCCAAGTGACGAGATGCACGACTTGCTGCAAATTATTCCATTGTCCGGTATGCCCAAGGACAAAATTCAAGCCTCGATACGAGGCGCATGTTTTGAAGCACGTGGCACTCCATGCGAATGGTGCTGTTCAACATGAAGGTTAGTTGACCCTCTCAGTTCTGTGTCCATGCATTTGTTTTCTCCCTCAAATAATTTCAAAATAAGGGTCCCATGAACATTGCACTGATAGTATTTAGGGGTAGGTCATTTATCCGCGTTAGAATAGGCTCTGTACACCAGCTCCACTACTTCCTGAAAGGAAGTGGGCATCTTTATTTCCTGCCATAAAGAGGGTTTTCACGTCCGGCCATGTTGGAGGTTTAAGCTTAGGTTTAGCAGGTGTGAGCTCAGGTAACGACTAGATAGATAGGTAGGTAGATAGGTTTATCTATCTGTCTATTGATCTATCTATGGCCGACTGATGACGGGCAGTGAAAACTCTCTATACTATTGGATTAAGTGATTGATGAGGTGTGCGGTACACCCAGCGCACACCTGATAAATCACTTAATCCAAAAGTATTGGACAGGAAATAAAGATGCCCACTTCCCTTCAGGAAGTAGTGGAGCTGGTGCACAGAGCCTATTGTGAAGTGTGAGCTTGAAAAGAGGCTGAAAATAATGTGTGTCTCACGCTCAATGCGTGAGACTTGGCAGCCCTGCTGACAGGCGTAATTAATAACCTTGATTATGGTTCTGCTCCATTGTAACAGGGCCATAATCAGTGTTATTAATTACACCTGTGTCAGTCTGGATCACAGGATGGAAGATGACGTGTTTATCCTACAATGACGTTAAAATGGCTGCTGGGAAAAGGGTCTTTATAGCTAAAGTGCTGTAGGCTTTACAAATTTCACCAGCTTCTTTTCATAGCTTAAGCGCAATGCTTTTGTCCCTTCATAGATTTTCTCATAACGAGGTGCCACCATGCCTGCAGGAGTGGAAGCAGTGGTCACTTCCACTGCCCTGTCTGCCTGATGACCATCGTTAGACGGCTGGATTTCAGAAGGCATTTGCAGGTCTGTAGTGGGCCAGCATCAAACCAAGGGGATGGCCAAGGGAATGAGGTGGAAAAAACAGAGGAAGAGGAAATGGAAGTAACACCTTCAGCAATATCAGAAGACAAGGCAGCAAATGCTACCCCTGCTGGCGATTCTTCAGCTACTCCTTTGAAAGAGCCAAAGGAGGATGTAAAATCACAGTTGGGCGCAGATGCCACCTGCACAGAAGAGCAGGTCAACAGGAAAATCACCGTCAAAAAGAAACAAAATGCCCCTGACGACGGAAGGAAAGGTTATACTGGTTTCTATTTAGGCTACTGTAACTACACTGGCGTTTCACATCCCAAGTCAGGGATGTATTGTAAGCTTATTGCTGATGCATTGTAAGCCCACGGGCCTAGCCCAGGCCTGGGTGACTAAAGGGACAGTATGCATGGCGCTCAATAATAGACCCGATTGCAATTGTAGCAAATCTTCAGGCCTGCTTGAAATCCACATGTCTGATTTGACTGCAGTTGCTAGTGTAAATATTCGGTCGGTGTAAAATCAGTAAGAGACAGTATTAGTAACTTTCAAGTACAGAACAAACATTCGCGGCAGAACATGGAAGTACAAGACGTGAATAAAAACAGATTTACGCCTCTGATTAATTTAATAATAGAACATAACATTATAGCTGCCAATGAAAGAACCAGAGCTAACGTTCGAAGCAGAACATGGAAGTAGACAAGACGAGAATAAAGCCAGATTTACTTTTCTAATTAGTTTATTAAAGTAACATAACATTACAGCTGACAATGAAATAAGGACAAATAAAAAAGTTGTTTCGTCAAATTCCCATTAGCCTCTTTTAGCTTTAAGCCATCAAATTTCTCTATATATATAAACACGTTTCTGTTCTTCATAAATGTTTATTTTCACTAGACAGCAAACTTAACACTAGCTCACTTAACTACCTTCAAACCATGTCGTTTATACATTTATTTTGCCGTTATCGAACGAGATATAGCGGGCCAGACGCGAACTTTTATTTTGAAAATCAATAGCTGGCTTCCTTTACCAGGATCGAGATCCATGATCAAGCTGCATGACGTCGAGATGGGCGGGGACTCCAACCCGCATTCTGGGCTTTATTGACGGTCTGCTAATGTCGCGTTCCAGGCAACCCGTAACTCGTGTTTTTCCGACCTCCTACACGTGAAAATGCTCTGGAATGGCAGTCAAACCCGTAACTTCCCACCCGTGAACTCGTACAGATCGATGTACTCCCAGTTGCCGGGTGGGAAGTTACGGGTTGGACTGCCATTCCAGAGCATTTTCACGTGTAGGAGGTAGGAAAAACACGAGTTACGGGTTGCCGTATGTATGTATGTATGCTCCCACCCCGGCGTGGCGCTATTCTGTAAGTTTTTCAGATGGTTCATAGTTTTCCACCGTCAAATAATGGCGGCGATGCGTCTCGATACAAACTGGACTGTTGCGATAGACAACAAATTGGTTGATTTCTGGAGTCAACACGAGTGTCTTTACAATGTTTTGAATTCGTCTTATTCCGATAAAGAACTGAACACCCATCTGTGGTCAGAGCTCGCGGCTACCTATGGTAGACTATCTGTGCCACGAGAGTCGGATGCAATAGGGTCAGATGAGAAGTTGGCTTGCCAGCTGTGTTTGTGTACGTAGGTGTGAGAGAGAGCATCACTGAGCAGACTATCTGATTTGCTTTTTGTGCTGTGACACATTTAGATTAACACAGCCCTCTTCATTTTTATACAGAGGAATTCAGGAAAGGTGTCACTATTCATGTGTAATAACACAGCAATCGCAGTAGGCACGCAATATAACACATTTATGCTTTCCTCAGTCAGCGACGTAGAGGAAAGAGTCAGATTTCTTCGTGCACAATATGGGAGGACGCTGTTGAAACCGTTTCCTGAGCCTAGATATGCTGCAAAGAAAAAGCCCCTGAGGAAGCTGAATTTCCTGAAGCCCTTCATTCAGAGGAAATGTACAACTTATACCTCCGCACTGGTAGGTTTCACAACTTGTTTTAAATGTTGTTTGATTCACAGGCTTTGAAAACCCTGGTTTCCTGCTTGCTACATCCCAGCTTAGTACTGGCACAATTTATCATCTGGGTCCACCAAACTGAAGTGGCCCGCCGGTCTGACCCCCACAGTTTTCAGCCAACTTGGCTTGGTGTGAATTGAGTTTAACAGTCACTCTCAATTTTTACAGGACATGGAGCAGAGGTGCGAGGATGAGGAAGAGGTTGAAAATCAAGAGGGGAAAGACGATGTTTTCCAGGAGACGGGCAGCATGTACGTTAGCCCAATTGACTACAACATTTCCGATTCCGAGCTTGTTGACGAGCCCAAATCCCTGGACTCAACACCAAACACTGCTGCCCTCCACCAAACACCAGCCCGACACCTGAATGGGGAAATTCTGCCGCCAGACGTCAACAGCCAGACTGTACATAAGGAGGCTCCAGTAGGACAGAGTGGTGCTGGTGGACAGGATAACGACAACTTACACCGTTTTTCCCAGATGACACTGACAGACATGAGACAAATTAAGAATCCTTTTATTCTCATGAGACTTCGTAGAGATATCACTAACTTGGTATTCCAGGCAGTCCAAGATGACTCGATGCATCGCCGGGGGAGATCGTTGTCATTCTCCACATCGAACAATGGAGGTTGTGATAGAACACGGAACAATGGGGGTTGTGATAGAACACGGAACAATGGAGGTTGTGATAGAACGTGGAACAAGTGCAACGCTGGTGTAGCCCAGCCTCCCCCGGGCTCAGTGCTGTCAGGCCGCTGGCCTCCACACCCTCAGGGAAGAGAGGAACATGATGGGAGATGGAAATGTGAGGAAGCGCAGAAGAGGAGGAAGAGAGAGGAGGAAGACGTGAGCTGGCCTCCTCAGCGAGGAGAGATGGAGGCAGAGAGAGAGAATGAGACCAGGACTGAAACCCCAGCTCAGACACTGGTGATTAAAACAGAGACAGACCGATATGAAATAGAAATTGACAGTTTGATATTGCCGTAGTGATGTGTGTTTGATCTGCAGATCTGTGATTGAAGTCTGTTCTGCACTGGGTGGTCAAAGCTTGTTTCTTGAATGTGATGAAATGGATCTTGAACATGGGTTTTCTAGGTATTGAGAGTCTCATATTATGCCATATGCTTGAGCAAATGCCACATTTGTTGACTGTACTGAACAAATTTGTCAAGAGCAATAGTCTTTTTGTTAGTCTTTTCTTGACACTTGTATGATTTCTAGACTGACTAAACTAGTCAATGTAAACAACTTGTGTAAAGTGTTGTGTATGTAATAAAAATAAAGAACAGCATTCAAAATGGCAAAAAGGTTCTGCTTTCATAATCTTTTAGCTCAAAACGCAGATCTAGGTTCCTGAGTTGTCTCATTGACACATGTCTACTGTATTTGTGATATGGGACAAGTAACACAGGATTCGTAGTAGTAAGGTGCTGATAACTGAATGGTCAAAGTACCTATGCGCAGTACCTAGTACTGTGAAGAAGGTCCCCAGGCCTGTGTGGAGTTTGCATGCTCTCCCTGTGTTTGCTAGGGTGGAGGGCAACCAGCTGCTGTCCTGGTGGAACAATCAGAGGTCGTGTGCAAATGGTAGAGTCATGGGGGGGGGGCACAAGCTTGGGCCGCAGTCTCCCCATCCTCCCATCTTATGCTGTCCTCACTGTACATAACACCACTCACACTGCACACACACTGTACATAGACTCACCACAACCCATTCTATATATAGTACGCATACTGAAATTGTGCCTCCCCTGTCATTTTTAATTTTAACAGTACATCGTAATTTGTAGGCTACATTGCACTGCATCTTGTTGCACTGTTTTGGGGAGTTTTTTTTATCTGCACTGTTTTTGTACTGCTTTGCACTGTCATGTCTTTGCCTGTACCCTGTCCTGTGTCATCTACAACAGCGTATTAGTCAAACTAGTACAATTCCTAGTATGTGTGAACCATATACATGGCAATAAACATATCTTGAGTAGGCATGTAGACCATTTGCAGTCTGGCACCAGGAAAGACAACTATGTCGTATTTCGGACAGGCAGTCCTATTTGCCGGGGTCCTGAGCATTACACACGTGTGCGTGTTCAGCTGCAACCATGGCAGACCTACAGATGAAGCTTCTTCGGAAGAAAATTCAGAAAAGAAGCGATAAAAATAAAGAGCGCAAATTACAACTAAAACAGAAACAAGATGAAGAGATGGGTAATTATCTGTTTTATAAATTAGATTTAATGACGCCGATATGCTGCTAACTACAACGTCTTTCTTTTTAAGGCTAAATAGCTAACGTTAGCTAGCCAGCATGAAGCATGATGCTATCACGATTTGACAAAAATGTATAGCCCTTGTAACGATTAGTCCAAGAAATCGCCTAGTTGTAAATTATTTTAAAGACGTGTTAGCATTGACACTTTACGAGCTGGCAGTGATAGTTGTGTTCACTAACGTTAGATAGCCAAGTTAGCTAATGCAAACCAGCTAGCATCTGCGTCAGGTAGCTAACATTAAGATGTAGTTGGCGACACACGAGCTATATATTTTCAATTTTCCAGCGACTTCAATCAGCTGTCTCTTGTGTATTCTCAGAGGACGCAAACGGACTGTCAGGGGGCTCTTGTGCCTTGGCGAGCGACGAAGCTGCTGCAACTTCAAAGTCAGACATCGCCAAACCCACGAAGAAGCAAAAGAAAATTAAAAATGTGACAGAGACTGAGGACACCACAGGAGACGATGCTGTGGTGAAGAAGAAAAGGAAACTTGCCAATGCTTCTGACTCGTCAGGTGATTGGTCTACTCCATTGGACTTTTTACTGAGAGTATACCTTCGCAATATTGCACGGCTAAGAGCTAGTTATTCAGGAGTGACCTAACAGTCCTGTATGCAACGCTGTGGTTTCCTTGTAGGTGTGAAGAAGTCCAAGAAGGAGGAGGAGAATGATGATGAGATGGAGGAAGGGGTGAAAGTGACAGAGGAGGATGAACAGACCACAGTCACACCAGAACAGCCCCCTGAGACTGCAGAGAATGGTGAGAAAGATGAGGCGGAGGAAGATGATGATGATGACGATGATGATGATGATGACGACGACGATGAGGATAAGAAAGAAGGTGAAGAAAAAGAGGGGGGTGACGAGGAGGAGGAAGATGATGGACCTGAACTTCCTACTGGCTTGACAGGTATGTACTCTTGGATTCAGTGTAGTGCTTTTGAAGATTTTTCACAGTAAAATATGTGGATTTGGAATAGTTGGATTTCTTTCCAAGGTCATGACTAAAACTCCCAAGTTCGTGTTATTTTCAAAACTTCCTGTCTTGTTTTCAACATGACCTTCTTAAGAATGTTGCCATTCGTATACTTTCTCCCATCTAGGAGATGAAGGATGTTCATGTCCTTCATTTCATTGAGCATGAAGTTGGTTTCATCTAAACTCCAAAAATGAGTTCTACCGCTGCCGCTCGTCATGCTTGCTGTTGTAGTTGACTGACCCCGCTCGCGTTCTATCTGCATCCATTCACACATGCGCATATGTAAAACAACGAAAAGAAACCAGATTAACGGTATACATGCGCCGGATAGAACCGTCTATTGGGCCAAAACCTAGGTCTGTTTATCAGATTTTTCATAATCCGATAATGGTTTTTATCAGATAAACATTTATCACATTAATGCGTTTACATGACCACTTGAATAATCTGGTAACTCCATAAATGAGATCTTGACAGGTTTATTGGTGTGCATGTAAACATGCTCAGTGTTGACCTTGAGCAGTACTTCTCAGCTGTATGAGGACCTGCTCTGTTTCCCCCTCATCCAATCCTCTGCTAGTTCTTTCCTGTGTTCATCCCCTCTGTGTGGATGCTGCTGCACCTGCTTTGTATCCACCGTCAGAGGGTTCTTATTGAATAATGTCTCTGTGACCCAGGTGCCTTTGAAGACACGTCGTTCGCCTCTCTCGCTGGATTGGTGAGCGACAGCACCCTGAAAGCCGTGAAAGAGATGGGCTTTGATCACATGACCGAGATCCAGCACAAAAGCATTCGCCCCCTGCTGGAGGGAAGGTAAGCCTTTGAGCTCTTTTCAATTTTAGCAAGCGGGATTTAGACGAGATAAATCAGATTGTACATTCATCCGTGCAGAGTCCCCAAATAGACTATTATAATAAGTTGGGCACAGGCCTGTCAGCAGTCTGGAGAATGTGTCACGCTGGAGCTAGTCTGTGACAGTGTGGGTGATCAAGTTTTACTAAGTATCTATTTTATGGGTTCTTCATAGAGATGTCCTGGCAGCTGCTAAGACTGGTAGCGGTAAAACCCTGGCCTTCCTCATCCCCTCGATCGAACTCCTCAACAAACTCAAGTTCATGCCCAGAAATGGTAAGATTTGAAAAAAAAGATGCCTTTGGTCCATGGTTATTATTCATGATGTATTAAGTGTTCGATTTTATCTGTGGCAGTAGTGGCTAGCGCCCATCAGGGAACACCACCAGGACAGGGTCTAGGACAAGGAGCTAGGCAACCAAATGGGAAAGGGAGCCTTAACTAGGGATGTTAAGTTAATCGACTATCAATTAATTGCCGAAAAGAATTTACTCAAGTAAGATTTGGTTACACGATTAATTGCTTGTTAATGGAACAGAACTTTTTTGTGGAGAACGAATGTTATCAACAGGAGTTGTGTGAAATGTAATCATGATTTAAGGTCTGACTGTAGTGAAGGCTAATTGGGATGCCGGGAAATTTCAACGACACAGCGGAAGACGACAAAAAAAATTAAAGGGGCAAAGCGCAGTCCGGCGTGGGACGTTCTTAACAATTAATCGACTATTGTCTGTTAAGGTTAACAGTCATCGATGAATGAAATTCCTTGAAACTTGCAACCCTAGCCTTAACACTCTGGCTGCCTCTCTCCCTCAGGCACGGGCGTGGTCATCCTGTCGCCCACGCGGGAGCTGGCCATGCAGACGTACGGCGTGATGAAGGAGCTGATGACCCACCACGTGCACACCTTCGGCCTGATCATGGGCGGCAGCAACCGCTCCGCCGAGGCCCAGAGGCTGGCCAACGGCGTCAACATCCTGGTGGCCACGCCCGGACGACTGCTGGACCACCTGCAGGTGACCTTTGACCCTTAACCCCCCTAAGTCTGGGTCGCATGCATTAGGTTTGCAAATTTCAAGGAATTTCATTAATCGATAACTGTTAACCTTAACAAACAATAGTGGATTAATTGATAAGAACGTCCCACGCCGGACTGCGCTTTGTTTACTTCATTTTTTTGTCTTCTTCCGCTGTCTTTGATATTTCCCGGCATCCCAATTAGCCTTCACTACATGGCGCGGCGCCCTCATGTGCAGTCAGACCTTAAATCATGATTACATTTCACACAACTCCCGTTGATAACGTTTGTTCCCCCCCCCAAAAAGTTCTGTTCCCTTAACAAGCAATTAATCGAGTAACCAAAACTTACTTGAGTAAATTCTTATCGGCAATTAACCGATAGTCGATTAACTGTTAACATCCCTAGCATGCATTGATTGTATATGGAATATTACTATCGATTTTTTTGTACTCTCACAACACTGGTACTCCCAAAAGACGTGAAAATTCCATGCGCTAGGTATGTTTAGTGCGTGTAACACCCCGTCCTCTCTGGTCTGCAGAACACGCCGGGCTTCATGTATAAGAACCTCCAGTGCCTGATCATCGACGAGGCCGACCGCATCCTGGAGGTGGGCTTCGAGGAGGAGCTCAAGCAGATCATCAAGCTGCTGCCAAGTATGTGACGTGTTTGGAGCCGTACTGCCCGTTTGTGCTGAACCCCATGTTTGTCTGCGTATACTCGTCGGTCTGTTTGCGTTAAGGCCTGTTGCGAGTTAAGACTGTGTCCACCCATGTTTGTTGTAGGCGGTCCGACCAGTGACCGATAGGTCGCTGGTTTGAGGCTGAACACTTGACCCGTGATTTCTTGGTCTTCGTAGCGTACTGTTGTGCCCTTGAAACTAGCTCATACGTGTAAAAAAAACCATCTGTGACTAAAATGTTCTTGTACCCCTGCAGAGCGCAGACAGACCATGCTGTTCTCGGCCACCCAGACCCGCAAGGTGGAGGACCTGGCGCGCATCTCCCTGAAGAAGGAGCCCCTCTACGTGGGCGTGGACGACAACAAGGACAACGCCACGGTGGACGGCCTGGAGCAGGTACAGCCAGGACTGACCAGGTTCACCACACACACGTGATGAACGGCAGTATTTGACCCACTCAAGGAATGAATGATATTGGCCGCATTTCCCGAAACCTTCTTGGCGCTAAGAAGCTCTGAGTCTTCTTAAGGCTCCCGTTTGCTTGTTTCAGGAGCCTTAAGAAGACTCAAAGAGCTTCTTTGCGCTAAGAAGGTTTCGGGAAATCCGGCCATTGTTTACTTGTAAATGACTTAAAAGGTTGGCAGTGAAGATCTAGCACGTTTGAGTTGAACTGGAGTCTGACGGGATTTGTGAATGCGTGGCGTTCCTCAGGGCTAAGTGGTCTAACGGGTTTTTAAATGCGTGATATTCTTCAGGGCTACGTGGTCTAATGGATTTTTAAATGCGTGATGTTCCTCAGGGCTACGTGGTCTGTCCGTCGGAGAAGCGCTTCCTGCTGCTCTTCACCTTCCTGAAGAAGAACCGCAAGAAGAAGCTGATGGTGTTCTTCTCCTCCTGCATGTCGGTCAAGTACCACTACGAGCTGCTCAACTACATCGACCTGCCCGTCCTGGCGATCCACGTAAGAACCCGCCTCCCTCACTGAGGGCCGGTCAGATCTGAACTGTGTTTAAGGTACCATAGATAACATGGAGACCAGGGGTGACCACACTTTTTAGGCTGGTGAGCTACTTTTAAAATGACCAGCTCAACCAGATCTACCACCCGAACCCCGGAACCCCCACCCTTCTGTAACTTAACACTGGCTGGTTTGAATAAAAGAATACGGGAAAGAATAAAGAATCCCGTTGCTGAAAACCCATTAAAAAATAACAACATATAACTGAAATAACATTACGGCTACTTTTTCAAAATCAAAGAATACATTTATTAATAAGATGCCAATTACTTCACACACAGTTGAATTGAATATGGCTCGCAGTGTAGGCATGGTTTAGTCCGTTTCTTGTAACAGACAAAATGGTTTGCCCTCCTCAACGATCTCTGCCACCAATTGCCAGTGTGTAACACCCTTTTCCCTTTGATCTCCTCACAGGGCAAGCAGAAGCAGACCAAGAGAACCACCACGTTCTTCCAGTTCTGTAACGCGGACTCTGGCATCCTGCTGTGTACGGACGTGGCAGCCAGGGGGCTGGACATCCCGGAGGTGGACTGGATCGTCCAGTACGACCCCCCAGACGACCCCAAGGTACACACACCCACATCACACTGATGGAACAGAACACACCCACATCGCACACACCCACATCACATCAAACTGATATAACAGAAGTGGATCAGAGCATGTTAGAATGTAATTACTTGTGGGGTGTCCCGGTAGCTCAATGGGTTAGAGAGCGTACCACATAAAGGCTAGTCCTCACCGCAGTGGCGTGGGTTCGAATCCAGCCCACACCCTTTGCTGCATGTCTTCCCCTCTCTCTCTCTCTCTCTCCCGCCTTTCCTGTCCGTATACTGTCCTGTCCTAATAAAACAGAAATGCCCTAAAAAATATCTTTAAAAAGAAAGAAAGAATGTAATTACTTTATTTTTTCAAAGGTCTAATTTCCCACTTCTGGGACTGTGTGTTGAGTTTGAGCTTTGGCGTTTGCTCCCCCCAGGAGTACATCCACAGGGTGGGCCGGACGGCCCGCGGGATCAACGGCCGAGGCCACGCCCTCCTGATCCTCCGCCCAGAGGAGCTCGGCTTCCTGCGCTTCCTCAAACAAGCCAAGGTACGGCAGCGGAGTAGAGGGCGGCTGGGCTCCCTTCCTGAGAGGAACCATCCGTTAGCCCCGCGCACGGATCAGCTGCTGCTCAGGGGGTTTCCTGCATAGAGGATTCCCCCCCCCCCCCCCCAAAAAAAGAGATTTGAGCCAGAGCCAAAGGAAAATCACCAGTGCCAAAATGATAAAAAATTGAGAATAAAAATAGCAATTCAAATCCTCTCCAAATGTGTTTGATAGCTTGTTTCAAGTGCAGCCCATCCCTCTTTCTTGCATTGCCCATGGTGTGGACCACTAGTAATCAAGATGATTAATAGATCAGTATCTGAACCATTTTGTCTTCATATCCATTTTGTGTCATGCCTGGAGATTTCCGGCGATTGTGAAAAGTGAGCTCAGTCAGAACGACAGCAAAGAATATAGGCCTATATATGCTGGTAGGCTACTTGGCATAAAATGGAGGTTTCACACACAAAAAAAGTCTGAGCATCACCCCCCAAAGACCCATTCTGACCCAGGAAAACCCCTGTTGCTGTATGAGTAGCTGTCAGCTGTCAGTGTAATATCTGAGAAACATGATGACAGCTGATAAATGATGGTATCTCCTGTTTGTCTTCCTGTCTGGCCCCAGGTCCCTCTGAGTGAGTTTGAGTTCTCCTGGACTAAGATCTCTGACATCCAGTCTCAGGTGATGCATATGAACTTAATATATTTACTATTGACATATTTACTCAGATTTACATGAATGGAAGTCATGGCGTTGGGTCTTGACGTGTTCCCATTTCTTCATGGTAGATGGAGAAGCTGATAGAGAAGAACTACTACCTGCACAAGTCCGCCCAGGAGGCCTACAAGTCCTACGTCAGGGCCTACGACTCTCATTCCCAAAAACAGATCTACAGCGTCAACACCCTCAACCTCCCCATGGTGGCGCTGTCCTTCGGCTTCAAAGTTCCCCCCTACGTCGACCTCAGTATCCTTTCTCTACAGCCGTGTTAATCTTTCTTCACTTAGAAGTGATCTAATTCTAAACCTACTTTTAAGATTGTATTTTCGGCAGTGCTTAATTGATAATCTAATACCATGGCTGAACATTTTTAAGGTCTATGCTAACTAAGACCTGTTATGTTAGCAGGCATGTTGAGCAGAACTCTTGTTTCCACCTTAACCCAGCGCTTCTCCAGACGTCCACAGCAGCAGAGGAGTGAAGATGCAGAAGAGAGGGGGGGGCGGCGGCTTCGGGTACCAGAAGTCCAAGAGCGTGCACAAGTCCAAGGTGTTCAAGCACGTCAGCAAGGGTAAGGGGGACAAGAGGCAGTTCTCCCGCTAACCTGGGATACGCTGGCTCGCAAAATGTCCCCTTACCCTCTATAGGACATGTCTTTTCTACCATCCTATAGTGTGTTCAAGACCGTCTTTTCTCAGTTTATAAGAGGCTGTGTCATCCAGTGTGACCCCTGCGACCTTATAAAACAGGTGTTTTGTAATAACAGTGTTCTCTCAAGCTGTTCCTGAGGATGGTCTCTGCATTCCCATTGTTCTCAGCAGATGTGTATTTTTATTTACCATGGATGGATCTATGCAGAACTGTACAGTGATAAATGTGATTGCATTGATTCTGCTTGTGCTCTTCTGGCCAATTAAAAAAATATAAAACACCATAACTTTGTTTTCCTATAGAACATCAAACCTCTACATGGGTGCTAATGTTTCATAGGTACTGTTCATAAAGGTGCATTATGGTTGTGTAAGTTATGGATTAAAGTGATTAATGACTTGTAGAGGGGTGTTGAAGCATGTTTGGCCATTTTATCTCAAGAATAACACAGGACTACCATCTTATACATTTCAGTGCTATGCAAGTTAATTCGGTCAATTTTCTGATATGACTGTTGCTCACGCTGTACTTACTCATAATTGCACTCCAGTAAGGGCAATGTAATGTTTCTACAGTGTACACCATTTTGTAAAATTATTTTTGGAAGGCCACAGTAGAAAAAACGATTGTTTCTATAATATTAAGTAATATATAATATTGATGATCGTACAATAAGAATGTGGAATGCCAGCAGTTTCTTCCAAGTAAGAGTTTTATTGCTAAAGTACTTTAACGTCTCAAATGTACACCAGCCAGACTAAGAGTGATGAGGGAAGCTCGCAAATCAATTAAACTTAAAACGATGCTATAAATCACTGTAAAACGGATGAACAGTAGGCGACATCCCTCGCTGAACTCCAGGAAGAGCAGTTTGGGTGTTGAGGCACGTTGCGTAATGTCACAAGTGTGTTAGTATTTGAATTCCCTCATCAATCCTAGGCCCCATCCAGGAACGTTTCATTTACATTTCACTGAAAATTCTACCTGGATGATAAAGTACAGTTTGTGAGAGATGAATCTGACTTTTGGAAGTTAAAACAGCCCCTTTCAGATGCACTGACACTGACGTGTGGATTTGCAAGAGTAGGACAGGCGTGAACAAGATTGGCATGTTGATATTGCACCTGACTATTGAGAGGAAAGAATGGACCATCATCTTGATAACTATCCAATACCTTCAAAACTATTTAGGGATGTTTTCCCAGTGTCTTTGTAAGTCTATTGGATTTGTCACATGAAGAGTTGGTTATACCTCACTAGATAACATTAGTTGATTTAAAAAATAAAAATAAAAAATTAAATCACATTTTCCCAGTTTCAGTGGAGCAAGGTTAATCTTCATCATCATCATCATGCACACAAAACATGATAAATTATAAAGTGCTCTTAAGACCTGAAATGCTTCTGATTCTGAGGCTGTATCATTTGACCTCTCACAGGTAGTTCAGATGATCACAATTGGCATTGGCAACCATTATCAAGTAGTCCATTATTTTTAGCATCTAACATTTTCACATTTTTTTTCAAATGTGGAACTTAGAGCCACAAAGCCAGCAGTCATTTTGATAGGCAGTTTAAAAACAAAACAACTAAAATTAACATTCATGAAAGGTATTGTTCAAACATGGTTAAAACAAGTCTGTTTTGCCATTGCCAATGATCAGGCACAACAGTAAAAACATTGATATATACCAAGTTAGCTGCAGCATTAGCGGACCACGGTTGAAAATTAGCCATGACGCTAACACTGGCATGTTTACTCTGTGGCTGATTAATGTGTGTCTAGCACGAGGAATGACGAGTAGAGCCAGGCTGTAAACAAAAAGGGAAACATCACGTTGACCCGCTTACATAACGTTCACAGGCTTTGTAATGTTTGTACGTTTGGCATGTCCGCGGCGGGATTCGAACCCAGATCTACGGTGTTTGCGGGACAGACACCGTTTTAACCAGCTACGCTGATGAAAAGCTCAATCTACATCGGCACGGGTGTACAGCAGTTATACTCGGGGAGTGAGTTTAACCAACAATTAACCAACAACTCGTAGGGCGCCCCGGTAGCTCAACGGGTTGGGGCGCTTACCATGTAAAGGCTAGTCCTTACCGCAGCAGCGTGGGTTTGAATCCGGCACACGCCCTTTCCTGCATGTCTTCCCCTCTCACTCTCCCACCTTTCCTGTCTGTCACCTAAACTGTCCTATAGTAATAAAGCAGAAATGCCTTAAAATATATCTTAAATTGTTTTTTTTAACTCGCTACCTACTCAGGAGGACTGTTCCATTCAGTTACAGACGCAGTCGAAGGATGTTAATCTTCGCACACAATTGACCATGACCACCCAACTGATTATTATTCTGAGAGATACAGCAGGTATTTATGTTGCAATACTAATGTAAAATACTGACACACCCCATAGGGACCCAGACCGTAGTGGTCAGCTGTCAGGAAGGGGGGAAGGGGGTTCGGCTGAGGGACCCCCCCCCCCCCCCCCCCAAGGTGCTCCATTCATCTTTGTCCTCGTCTTCATCGCTGTAGTCACATGGGGCATCAAGAGGCGTCATGGCTCACATTCAGCACTGGGTCTATGTCACTGCATGGACGGCTACCAACCCTTGTTCTCTGAAACATCATTCAAAAGATGGACGGATAGAAGATCATTTTATTTTCTAAGGTGTATAAATGCTGGGATGCAATAACGCTCAAACAGGGTTTGAGTCCGATCGTACTATATACAGGTACAGTAATAATAATAATAATAGCAATAATAACAATAATAATAATAATAACAATAATAATAATAAATAAAATGTGTATTGCACTTTACATTTAAGAAAATCTCAAAGTGCTACAAATTAAAAACGTGAAAGTGCCAAGATTAAAAACAACAGTCCAAAACTAGGTACAAAACATAAGAATGAAACAAGGACAATAAAGTGATGAGCTTAAGCCTCTGGTAAAAGGAAGGTTTTAAGTATGAGCAGAAAAACTTTTGCTTTTGAAGATTTTTATTTTTAAATCTTACCGTTGCCAGAGCAGATGGGCTCCGTTGTCTCCCAGTTCATGGCTTTCTGGACGGCCTTCTTCCAGCGTGCAAACCGAAACTCACTCTCTGCAGGAGACAGAATCACAATCAGAAAACAAACCAAAACTCGCTCTCTGCAGGAGACAGAATCACAATCAGAAAACAAACCGAAACGCACTCTCTGCAGGAGACAGAATCACATTCAGAAAACAAACCGAAACTCACTCTCTGCAGGAGAGGAATCACATTCAGAGAGCATCGCTACGTGCACCTCACTGCTTCATCACAATACAACAGTACAACATTTTATTCCAGTACATTTTATTAAATCTTACACCGTATTTTACTTGATTTCTTATCTTTATATTTAATTGTGTTTTATATTCCATCTTATTTTGCTGTGATTTATGTGAAGCAATGTGCATGAATACTCTCTTTTGTCAAGCACTTTGGGCTGCATTTATTTGTATGACAAGAGCAATACAAATACAGTTTATTATTATTATTATTATTATTATTATTATACCTACTTAGAGGAAGAGAAAGTATAGAATTACTGTAATGTATACATTTAACCACTAGATGGCGATGTCTGTGTGTACACTGGTATCATCTCCCCTAGAATCCAACAACACTACTAAGTGACAAGGGGCATTATATATATATATATATACACACACACACCTTTTCTTATTTTATATTTTTTGTAAGAGTGAGTCTCGTACCGTCAGACTGTATCTGGGGCTGGAAGCTCTCGGAGGCGATGGTTGGGAGTTCACCAGGGGTCAAGCTCCACACGCCGACCCCTAACCCTGCCGCCATGGCAGCCCCCAGAGCTGAGGTCTCTGCCATGATCGGCCTCACTGGACAGACGCGCACGCACACACACACACACGCACACACACGCACACACACACAGGTTACACACACCACACACAGGTTACACACACACACACGTTACACACATCACACACAGGTTAAATATCACACAGGTTACACACACCACACACACACACATATACAAACACACACTGTTCTGTCTACTTTTTGTCCCCATTGA
Source organism: Borostomias antarcticus (assembly GCF_949987555.1). Taxonomy (NCBI): domain Eukaryota; kingdom Metazoa; phylum Chordata; class Actinopteri; order Stomiiformes; family Stomiidae; genus Borostomias; species Borostomias antarcticus. The sequence goes on from NC_140250.1 coordinate 16,274,271, forward strand.
CTTCAGTTAAAAGCTTAAGGCATAACAACAGTATTGACAAACCCCTAAAGAACACGCCTACATCGGCACAGCCTGTGACTATGAGTGCACATGAGTTAATTTCAATTTTAGAACGTCCCCATGTCAATATTGCGTGTGCTTCAGAGAGTGTTTGTATAGTTCACTCCACAAGTGTCATTTTACACTGATGTGTAGTGTGCGTGCATGTGAGAATGTGCGTGCGTGTGAGTGTGCGTGTGTGAGTGTGTGTGTGCGTGGGTGTGAGAGTGTGTGTGTGCGTGCGTGTGCGAGAGTGTGTGAGTGTGTGCGTGCGTGGGCGTGTGTGAGAGTGTGTGTGTGTGTGCGTGCGTGTGCGAGAGTGCGTGTGAGAGTGTGTGCGCGTGTGTGTGTGTGCGTGCATGCATGAGAGTGTGTGCGTGAGAGTGTGTGTGTGTGCGTGTGAGAGTGCGTGCTTGCGTGTGTGAGAGTGCGTGCTTGCGTGTGTGAGAGTGCGTGCTTGCGTGTGTGAGTGTGTGAGCGTGCTTGCGTGTGTGTGTGTGTGTGTGTGTGTGTGTGTGTGTGTGAGAGAGAGTGTGTCCTCACCCACGGGGAGGCAGAGGATGTCTGCCTGCAGCTGCATCAGCAGGCGGTTGGAGGTCATCCCCCCATCCACCTGCAGCTGGGCCAGAGGGACCCCACTGTCCTGGTTCATGGCCTCCAGGATCTACCCACCAACCAATCACACCATCAGACCAAATAGGATCTCCCCATCAACCAATCACACCATCAGACCAAATAGGATCTACCCACCAACCAATCACACCATCAGACCAAATAGGATCTACCCACCAACCAATCACACCATCAGACCAAATAGGATCTACCCACCAACCAATCACACCATCAGACCAAATAGGATCTACCCACCAACCAATCACACCATCAGACCAAATAGGATCTACCCACCAACCAATCACACCATCAGACCAAATAGGATCTACCCACCAACCAATCACACCATCAGACCAAATAGGATCTACCAACCAACCAATCAAACTATCAGACCAAATCACATCAAAATCCCAACATGCATCGGGCCAATAGCAGTTAACAAACTGCATGTTAGACATGATCACAGAAAGGTCGCCCTCCAAGGAGGAGGCCGGTGTGGTTCTAGAGACCCTGGGTCACGCGGGGTCACGCACCTCTCTGGTCTGGAAGCACACAGCCTCCAGGGCAGCGAAGGCCAGGTGGTTCCGGTTGGTGAACTGGGTCAGGCCACAGATGATCCTGGGAGAGAGACCGAGAGGGACGAGGATACGGGTTCAAACCGGGTAGCTTGGTCTGGCAGTGTGCTGCCATGCAGAGCAGCACCTGTAGCACCTGTTGTATTTTAGATTGCTATTCTTGCACTTTGTCCTCCTAGAGCACTAGATTATGCTCCTAGTCACTTGTTTTAGAAAGGAGATGCACTTGTGAGTTCTGGTGAATAGTAGTACACTGGCTTTTCCTATATTAAATGCAATTATTGTTAGTTGCTTTGGATAAAAGTGACTGACTGGCTGGCTGGCTAACTGACTGAGTCAAACTGACTCACTGACTGACTGAGTCAAACTGACTGACTGGCTGACTGACTGGTTGACTTGACTGGCTGGTTGAGTGACTGGTTGACTGAGTCAAACTGACTGACTGGTTGACTGACTGACTGACTGACTGACTGACTGACTGACTGACTGACTGACTGGTTGACTGACTGACTGGCTGACTGACTGACTGACTGACTGACTGACTGGTTGACTGACTGGCTGACTGGCTGGTTGAGTGACTGGTTGGCTGACTGACTGACTGACTGACTGACTGACTGGTTGACTGACTGAGTCAAACTGACTGACTGGTTGACTGACTGGCTGGCTGACTGACTGGTTGACCGGCTGACTGGCTGGCTGACTGACTGGTGCACGGATGGCAGGCTGCTTGTCTCACCCCCGAGCGCTGGGCTCCCAGTAGGGGGCGTACAGGCCAGAGAAGGCCGGCACAAAGTAGCAGCCGTACGACGTCCCCACGGCCGCAGCCAGGTTCTCTGAGAGACAGAGATGAGAGAGAGATGAGAGAGAGAGATGAGGAGAGATGAGAGAGAGAGAGAGAGAGAGATGAGAGAGAGAGATGAGAGAGAGAGATGAGAGAGAGAGATGAGAGAGAGAGATGAGAGAGAGAGATGAGAGAGATGAGAGAGAGAGATGAGAGAGAGAGAGATGAGAGAGAGGGGGATGAGAGGGATGAGAGAGAGAGAGATGAGAGAGATGAGAGAGAGATGAGAGAGATGAGAGAGAGAGAGAGATGAGAGAGAGAGAGATGAGAGAGAGAGAGATGAGAGAGATGAGAGAGAGATGAGAGAGAGAGATGAGAGAGAGATGAGAGAGAGATGAGAGAGAGATGAGAGAGATGAGAGAGAGATGAGAGAGAGAGAGATGAGAGAGAGATGAAAGGGACAGATGAGAGAGAGAGAGATGAGAGAGATGAGAGAGAGATGAGAGAGAGATGAGAGAGAGATGAGAGAGAGAGATGAGAGAGAGATGAAAGGGACAGATGAGAGAGAGAGAGATGGGAGAGAGATGAGAGAGAGAGAGAGAGAGATGAAAGAGAGAGATGAGAGGGACAGATAGAGAGACAGAGATGAGAGGAGGACAGATGGAGACAGAGAGAGATGGAGAGACAGATGGAGAGAGAGATGAGACAGATGAGAGACAGATGGAGAGAGATGTGAGAGGGACCGATGGAGAGAGATGAGAGGGACAGATGGAGAGAGATGAGAGAGACAGATGGAGAGAGAGAGATGAGAGAGGGACAGATGAAGAGATAGAGATGAGAGAGAGATGGAGAGAGAGAGATGAGAGAGGGACAGATGGAGAGAGTCATAGCAATAGACAAGGGGAGTAATGGGAAAAAATGAAACACCATTGGAACAGGTAATAAGTAGAAAATTATACAAACAGTTGAAACGGATATCTGAGATCATCTAACGTCCGTAGTTTGAAGTATTTCCGACTCAAACAGGCTATTGGGGCGGGACATAACGTTTAAAGGAATTTGACTGGAACGTTGACAAGATGGCGGGTTATAACAACTTTAGACAGATTGGACAGATAGCGTTGACTGATGGGTGGATGTTGTGAGACTATAGACATTGCTCCTGTATTGCTGACCTAAGTACTCAGGAGATTTTGTTTTACAGGAAAAAAAATCATAGGGTTTGATATAAGATTGCAACGAAACAGATATTTTGAATAATATTTGGCATATATTGTTAAATAGGTACAGTACACACTACAACCAAGGATGTGATCCAAAATCGAAAAAGATAATTTTTTTGTTTCAACGCGTGTTAAAAACAGTGGTACTGCAGGAAGTCTGTGCTCAGCCTGGTTTGTGTGAATGGACCACCGGTGTCATGTCGCCCGTACCGATCTCTGAGGTGGACTGGACGATCCCCATGTTGTCCTTCAGCCATCTCACCACCGCCCCTGCGATGGCCACCGAGCCCTGAGGGACACACACCACAGCAATCAGGCCTGAGGTAGAGCTTCATTTTTAGTGCATTGTGTTGCCTTTGCGAATGAAATGCGCTATAAAAATCAAGTTTGATTTGATTTTAGACTAGTAGCAATTTCTCTATGGCAGATTTAAGTGTTCATAATTCTCGTTCTATGGGAAGCTACAGCCTCAGTGTCTGGAGGAGTCTTGGCTCAGTTAACTGACGAGCTGCTCTCAAGATGGCCGCTGCGCCTAGTAAGGACCTGAAACAGTGGCTGTGGTCTCAGGCGGCGCGTTTCCAGAGATGCTCGTGAGGTGAATGTCACTCAGACCAGGCTAGTTCCCTGGCAGGAAGCAGGATAGATGAGGATGAGAAAACTCCACAGGGCTTTGCTTCAATTCACCACGTGTTCAAGGATTTGCTGCCATTGGATGAAGTAATGCTTATGGGTGTATCTAAATATACACTATTCTCACTTTTGTTGGGACCTTTTCACTGACACACTTTGTATGTCATGCTTGTAAAATGGCCCACCTCTGCAAAGGTTTTTATTAAACAAGGCTGTCCCTTTATTCTTTTGGAGTATTCTTTTGGAGAAAACTACATTTCCCTACATTTCCCTCAATACCCAATCAGAGGTCAGTATCAACACAAATGGACCAATAGCAGGTCCCACAAACCTCCAGGGCATAGCAGGCTGGCTGGTCCTCCCCCAGTTTGTAGGCGACTGTGGTCAGCAGGCCGTGGTCCGACAACACTGGCTGAGATGAGAGGAAGAGAGGAGGAAAGAAGGAAGGAAAGAGAGAGAGAGGAGAGAGGGGGAGAAGAGAACATCATTCAAAAAGAACATTTAACCATCGAACATATGCGGTCTACAGAACCAGGAACGGACCAGATGAACGAGGGCTTTTGTAATGTAATATCTTACCTTGACCCCTGTGTTTCTCAGCAAGAAGCAGCCGGTTCCATACCTAAAACGCAAAGCAACTTGACACAACGCTGATATCGGCATTTGATTCTTTATACTATTACACTATTATTTTTAATCCACGAGAAACTTTGTTCTGTCATATTGCGTGTCAATACAGAGACAATGAAAGTGAAAAATAAATCATAACAAAATAAAACACCTAACTTTGCAGTGTACACATTCATGTTTGTTGTTTCATATCTAGCTAAATAAGTCGTGCATAAGAACTAAAGTGAGTAAAACCGGTCAAATAAAATGGAGGATGAATATGGATGACAGGTTCTCCGGGTGAGGGGATGATGACGGTTAGGGTTCTCACGTGTTCTTGGCCTGGCCGTCCTGGAAGCACATCTGTCCCAGTAGAGCGGCAGACTGGTCCCCTAGACACTGAGACACAACCAGGACCTGTCAGACTGGTCCCCTAGACACTGAGACACAACCAGGACCTGTCACACTGGTCCCCTAGACACTGAGACACAACCAGGACCTGTCACACTGGTCCCCTAGACACTGAGACACAACCAGGACCTGTCAGACTGGTCCCCTAGACACTGAGACACAACCAGGACCTGTCACACTGGTCCCCTAGACACTGAGACACAACCAGGACCTGTCACACTGGTCCCCTAGACACTGAGACACAACCAGGACCTGTCAGACTGGTCCCCTAGACACTGAGACACAACCAGGACCTGTCAGACTGGTCCCCTAGACACTGAGACACAACCAGGACCTGTCACACTGGTCCCCTAGACACTGAGACACAACCAGGACCTGTCACACTGGTCCCCTAGACACTGAGACACAACCAGGACCTGTCACACTGGTCCCCTAGACACTGGGACACAACCAGGACCTGTCACACTGGTCCCCTAGACACTGGGACACAACCAGGACCTGTCACACTGGTCCCCTAGAAACTGGGACACAACCACATCCCATCAGTCTGGTCCCCTAGACACTGGGACACAACCATGTCCTGTCAGTCACTCATTCTACCCAGGGGGTTTACCCCTCCATCACACGCCTTGGGTTTAGTCTGAGGCTAGCTTCGCCAGGCAGGGGGCCACCTCTTGTATTTTCTCGGTTTAGGTTAAGCTAGACAACTAAGTCAGATAGCAGACTTTGTGTTTAGAGTAGGTACAGTTAGGGTGTGTTTAGGTTATGCTGGACAGCTAAGTGTTTAGAATAGGTACTGTTAGGGTGTGTTTAGGTTATGCTGGACAGCTAAGTGTTTAGAGTAGGTACTGTTAGGGTGTGTTTCGGTTATGCTGGACAGCTAAGTGTTTAGAGTAGGTACTGTTAGGGTGTGTTTAGGTTATGCTGGACAGCTAAGTGTTTAGAGTAGGTACTGTTAGGGTGTGTTTAGGTTATGCTGGACAGCTAAGTGTTTAGAGTAGGTACTGTTAGGGTGCCAGGACTCGCTGGGGTGTTATTTTGGCGTCTGTTCTAACATCCCTTCCTCAGGCTCCGCTCTGCGTTCCCTCGTGTTGTTGACTTGTTATTATTGGTGTCATAAATCTTCCTTGTTTTTTGGCACATTAATCGAGTCGTCCTTGTAGTTTGTATTACACTACCACAGCTTCAGCAGTAACCAGCATTATATGCATACTCATATACAGTATACACTCACACTGTATACACTCATACTCTATACATTCATACTGTATACACTCATACTGCATACACTCATACTCTATACACTCATACTCTAAACACACACACACACGTTACATCCCTCTCCCCCTGTCCCCCCCTAGACGTGTCATCTGGGGGGTTAGGTTGTAAAACACAATAAACTCAACATTCTAAATTAATGGTAGTTTAGCCTCTGATAATGCAACATGGGCTACTGTACAACTAATAGTTGTGCATGGAAAAGCCCCTTCCTTACCCCTGAGATCGGGATCCCTGCCAGTGGACCGGATTTCTAAGACAGAGAGGGGGAAGGTGGAGATAGAAGGAGAAGGTGGAGAGAGAGGGGGAAGAGCACGTTTAAGGTTTCACGTTCATGCAGATCGAGACCAGTTGAGTATAACAACATCTCCCAACACGGGCCTTCCTAACATGCCAAACTTAAGACAGCTGGTTCACCGATTTAGCCCTCCGCGTTGACAGGGCTTAGGTCACAGGCTACAGGAAATGCCTGTCAAAGGCTGAATAGTGGAGCTTGGTGTGGTCTGATTGAAAAGAAATGGCAGCTAACAAGCTGGGATTCTCCAATTAACAACTTGAGTCAAATCCATAGATTTAAATATTTAAAATTATTTAAGAAGTATTTGATTTACCTCAGAGCTGCAATGTTTGGACTGTTCCGTTGGTTGTATTGGGTGAACTTAATAAAGCATATATAACCTGACCCAGGTCTGATGGAAGGACATTGTCCTGTATTTTGGGGACAGTGCGGGGGGGACAATTTGAAGGAGTGACGTGCAATGACATATTAGGAGGCCCTAAAAGCATCCAACTCACCGACGATCTTTGGACACTTGGACAAAGTTCACATTTCATAGATAGTACACCTACGCACACACACACACACATTCAAAACATTTCCTTTCCGTGTGTCACAAGAGGGGGTCATGAGTTTCAGAGTGTGTCCTTTCATAGAGGTGGAATCTGGAGTGGTGTGTGTGTATGTGTGTGTGTGTGTGTGTGTTTGCACAATGGCTATGAGCAGATGCTTGTGGGCAAGACTCCACCTTCCTGTCATAAACACAATTGGGTAACTTATTGAAATGGATGTGGTCACATTGTTCTACAATTTGTCAAACAATAGTTAAATAGTGAAGCCTGTATGTTTTCCCACAGTATCCAGAGTAGCCTTGTCTATGTGGCGCCACAATGCTATTTCACTGCTGAAATTGATCAATTCCATAATATTCATCTTAAAAACTTTAGCCAAATTATTTTTTTCAATCAGCGATTAAAGTGATTAAACAGTTTTGTGCTTGGAGAGATCATTTAAATGGAAGACCTTGTTTAGGAAACCTTTATAACCCCCTTAACAGACTCATAATCCATAGCATTAAATCATCCCTTATCACACAGAGCAGCCTAGAGGCAACAATGACGAAAAATGTAATACTTAACTTCCTTCTCTTGAAATTTGATAAGACCGACAACTAATTAATACTCATCATGTGTAACATTCCAAAACAGAAACACACACACACACACACAAACACACACACACACACACACACTCCATAAACACACTCAATGATGTTGTGGTTGTAGAAACTCACCATTGAACCATATACTTCTGACGAGCTTCTCACTTTGGGCAACATTTCCATTGGGACATCAAAATACCTACAATTCCACAAAGAGTGTTTTCATAGATTAAATCATTCCGGTATACAATGCTTTAAAAAATAAAAAAATAAAAAAAAGGAGATCAACAATTGGACTAAACTGATGTCAACTGTAATCGGCTGCTAAAGTGTGTGTACTCTCCCCTGCAACATTTGTGTGTGTGTGTCTGTACTGTATGTATGTATGTATGTATGTATGCATGTATGCACGTATGCACGTATGCATGTATCATGTTTATGCATCTTTGGTATGTATGGTATAGTATATACAGTGTGTGTATGTATGTATGTATGTATATATATATATATATGTGTGTGTGTGTGTGTATATGTGTGTATATGTGTGTGTGTGTGTGTGTGTGTGTGTGTGTATGTGTGTCCTACCTGCAGAGCTCTGGGTCCCAGTCCAGGGTGTGGATGTTGAAGAGCGTGTGTGTGTGTGTGTGTGTGTGTGTGTGTGTGTGTGTGTGTGTGTGTGTGTTCTACCTGCAGAGCTCTGGGTCCCAGTCCAGGGTGTGGATGTTGAAGAGCGTGTGTGTGTGTGTGTGTGTGTCCTACCTGCAGAGCTCTGGGTCCCAGTCCAGGGTGTGGATGTTGAAGAGTGTGTGTGTGTGTGTGTGTGTGTGTGTGTGTGTGTGTGTCCTACCTGCAGAGCTCTGGGTCCCAGTCCAGGGTGTGGATGTTGAAGAGCATGGTGCGGCTGGCATTGGACACGTCTGTGCAGTGGACCCCTCCATCCTTCCCCCCGGTCAGACACTGAGAGACCAGACCACCACAGGTTAACCCTTCCCCCCGGTCAGACACTGAGAGACCAGAGAGACCACGAGTTGACCCTTCCCCCCGGTCAGACACTGAGAGACCAGAGAGACCACGAGTTGACCCTTCCCCCCGGTCAGACACTGAGAGACCAGAGAGACCACGGGTTGACCCTTCCCCCCGGTCAGACACTGAGAGACCAGAGAGACCACGGGTTGACCCTTCCCCCCGGTCAGACACTGAGAGACCAGACCACCACAGGTAAAAATCTCTACAGGATTGGCATGTGGAGATATATCGCATAACAACGATTCCATTTAGTTACACAATCAATAGGTAAAGATCTCTAAAAGGTTGATATCGCAGAACAATGATTCCATTTAGTTACACAATCAATATTAGTAAAAATGTGCTTATTGAAAGGCTTGATTTCAAGCTGTTCAAGCTAAGAAATGCCTATTACTAGATTTCTGACTTGTAGTCTGACTATTGTAAGTAATCCAAAGAGGCATTGACAAAGAGATGTCCCTATGAGAGAAAAATTGTGAGGAGCTTGGTACAGGGCTTAAGAATGTCCTTATGTGTCCTACCCAGATGAGCCAGGAGTCCACGGTACCGAACATGGCCCGGTGGGACAGGACCGCCTGACGGACCTCCTCCACGTTATCCATGAGCCAGCGCAGCTTCACGGCGCTGAAGTAGGTGCTGATGGGCAGACCCGTCTTGTGCTACATAAGAGAGAGAGAGGGGAGGGGGGAGAAAGAGAGCGAGGGAGAGGGAGAGAGGGGGGGGGGAGAGAGTGAGAGAAAGAGAGAGAGGGAGAGAGAGAGGGGGGGGGGGAGGGAGAGAGAGAGACAGAGAGAGAGGGAGAGAGACAGAGAGAGAGAGAGAGAGAGCGAGAGAGAGAGAGAGAGAGAGAGAAAGAAAGATACAGGTCAGGATGCACTGATGTGTTCAGACTGATTGTAGGCATTTATGATGTGGAGAGCTTCTCAGGGACCTTGTATAATCCAAAGATAAAATCCAATCCAAACTAAAAACTCTAATATACGTTCCTTCTCTCAAATTTTACTTCATGTCCACTTAATTGACAGAATGCTGTAAGTGGTGATGAAGGAAGAGAGCTCATCAGAGGTAGTGGGTCTACAGTATTGAGACACGCCCACTGAAAACTAAAGTGGGTGTTTGTCAGGGTCAGTTTCTCACCTTCAGGTGGTTCTTATTCTTGCCAGGAGTTTTGTTGATGAGTCTCTCCACTGTGGACTGCGTGCGTAGGTCCAGCCAGACTGCAGGTAGACCGGAGAAGGGGGTTAGCCCACTGACTAACTAATTACACTTTTTGAAATATTAGGTTGCATTTTAAACATCTGTGCAGGGACAACAGATGAAAGCTATCCTTTAGGCTAACTCTGGCTCTTCTGCAGCTTGACTGTTGATTTGTGTGCGCCGTCCTTGATAAATAAACCAATAAATCAGGGGTCTCAAACTCGCGGCCCGCGGGCCATTTGCGGCCCGCCACAACACTCCAACCGGCCCGCGACATGATGTCAGAAATATAATATAATCTGGCCCGCAAAATAATTTATTGTAAACGGCGCCAGCAGGCAGGCCTACAATGTAAATTCAAGTCGCTCAAACGTGGGGCGGAATGCTGATTATTGTGCGCAGCGCGTGAGGTGAACGCTGCATACAGTCACAGGTGCAATCAATCCACACACCACTATGAACTATGAACGGAATGCAGCTCGCCACCGAGAGGCTGTTTTCATGGTTAACTAACGTTAAGAACACAGACAGTTTCAAGAAATATGGACATTGCAGTATTTTTTGTGGTGTCCAATGGAAATGCTACCTGCTTGATATGCAAGAACAAAGTCGCCGTTCTAAAGGAATATAATGTCAAGAGCTATCCATTACTAAACATGGAGTGTCATAAGGAGACCAGAGGAAAAAACGAGCCACACAGCTGAGAGGGCTAATGTCTCAGCAGTCTTTCAAGATAAGTGTCTGGCAAGAAATAGAGCAGTAGCCTACAAATGTATTCAAGTGTCTGGTAAGAAATGGAAACAAACTTGAACTTTAATAAATGCAAGTACAGGTCCAGGGCAGGCTTACGGTAGTGATGCATCTTGCAGCTAAAACAGAATAAAGTACAAATGTAGGCTATTCAAGATAAAATAAAAGTCAGGAAAAATGATTTGCAGCACTAACTTATATGTTAAAATATATTAAAATGAATGGAAACCGGTTTGAATTTGTATGATGAAAATGTTAGTTATGGAATAGTCTTGCAACATTTAGAGACTGAGTTGTGAGTCTAGTTATGGAAATGAAAAATGACATTTTCAGAAATATTGCACTTTCTTATAGTTAGTAGTAGTTGAAGTTGACATTGAAGTGGCCCTCCTATGAGTTGACGATACCAGCAGTGGCCCCAAGCCAATTTGAGTTTGAGACCCCTGCAATAAATGAAATGAAAACAAAACAATGGACAGTGAGGGCGATACTGCGGGTGGAGTCTACAGCCATGTCCTCCACACATTCCTTTGTCCTGGGGAGGGGAGCTGTGGTATTACAGCCATGTTGCAATCTCACCGCGTGAGCTGTGCTTTCCGACGTGACACAACTTCCCAGGACTGCCTCGAGTTCGACCAAATAATTATTTATTCATATCATTGTAACTTTTATTCCTGCATTTTATTTTTCCTGCATTTTGTTTTAAATGTCCTTTTTTTGCATTTAGTTTTATATGACCTTTTATGTGTTGCACTTTGTCTTGATGCTTTTAATGTCTCATGTAACGCACTTTGAATTGCCTTTATGCCGTACTCGGTGACAGAGAAGGGACAATTAAAAGATTTTCAAGCCCTTAAAGACAGACACGCTCTGGAAAAACATATTTTTACGGGTATCTACAACTACGTAACTATGTCAATCAATCAGTAAAAAATCATCTAGAACTAGATGACCCAGTGCTGAGAGAAATCCCAGGAGCCTATTCCTCAAAGCTGAACAGGGGCATTATATCCAGATTGTATAAGGGATTCTTGGACAAGAAGTATCATTCTACAGAGCATGTCAAAAATAAGTGGGAAATGGAAGATAATATTGAGATCCCACAAAAGGAATGGGAAGGGCATTGTGCCTTTCAATGGAGGTGTACCAATTCACATACTTGGAGGGAATTCGGATGGAAGTGCTTGATTCAATATTTTATCACCCCAAAGCAGAAAACACACTTTGTGGGCGATGATCCCAAGTTTTGGAGATTGTGTGGGAATCAGGAAGCCGACCATTGACACATTTTTTGGGAATGCCCTGTGGTACGACACTTCTGGATAGAGATACATAGAACGTAAGAGGGTATATTCAATACAAACATTCCTTTCCAGTTTAACATTTTTATCTTAGGAAAGCATGACTTTCATCCAGAGCCTTTCAACAAATACTTATTTGGAATTCTGTTATCTACTAGTAAAAAAACAATTACTAGGCATTGGTTGTCATCTGATTCCCTCACAAAAGAGGAATGGGCAGATATAGTTAACGAAATATATACCATGGAAAAAATTACCTTTTCGATTCGCGTGCAGATGGACAGATTTACCTAGGCATGGTCTAGTTGGGTTGTCTATATGCGACAGTCAAGGCCTGATTTAGGGAGTTGACAAACTAATAGAAATCATTTTTAATTTGTAAAGGTGTTCCTTTATTTAATTTTTCTTTTCTTTTTCTTGTTATGTTACTCAATGGTCCCATCTATTTCCCCACTATACAAAGTAAAGGAAGTTTGGCCTGAGATTGCTAAATTGTCTCTCTGCTTTTTGTGTCACATTATCAATGTGAATTAGACTACTGTACCAGAATGCTCATGTTTGTTAGAGTGCATCCATGTTCTGATTGTTTTATAGTTATTTGACTCTATAAAATAAAAAAAATAAAAAAAAGAGGATATGGAGGAAGAAAGCGATAAAAGTATTTGCTTATTTAGGCCTTCTGTTTTATTGGTATGGGTGATGTTGCTGATTTATTTTTATTTTTTAAGGTGTTTGTATCAATGAGATGACTTTTAATGATTGGAAACTCACCCTCTGCTATCCTTGGAACAAATAAAGAATTGAAAAATAAATAAATAAAGAAGACGTTATGATGAGAATGTGTTCAATCATGTTTGTGTGGGTATCAACCAATCAGTGGCTTGGCAATCATGTACCCACCAATGGCGTTGTAGAGAGGCTCTCCGGTGTCTTTGTCCCACACCAGCGTTGTCTCTCTCTGATTGGTCACTCCTATGCCTAAGTAAACACAAACAAAAAAGAAACGTCCTTGAGCCTGTAGATCTCTCCCTCCCTCTCTCTCTCTCTCTCTCTCTCTCTCTGCATGTGGTAATAATCCCCCTCAGGAATGTGAGGAAACAGGTGGTGCAGCTTCAGGTCACCTTTGATGTTGGAGATCTGGATGTTGAGCTGAACGAGCTTCTCGCAGGTCTTCTCCATGACCTCGTAAACAGACTGAAGTATCTCTTTAGGATCCTCCTCCACCCATCTAGACACATTCAGATGGGCAACAACACACAAGAAAACGGACAAGTAAAAAAGAAAAAAAAAAAGAAGCTAAAAACATGAACATACATTTGCAGGTATTTGTGAGGCAATGTAGTCCGGGACAGGAACAGCTAGATAAAATGTCCAAATTGAGTTTCTGTAATGAGAATGCCCACATAAGGCCTTTACCTCAGCTTTAACTTTGAAATAGTCTTCAAAAGCAAAAGGGAATCCCGGGATGAGTTCTTCCCACCTGAAGTGAGGATTTATAAACAGCACAGGGCCAAGTGTTCCCCAGATTGCATTAACCCCTGGAAGGAACTTGGAGCTACTAGACTGAACTAGAAACATAAGTATATTTTGGTTTCTCTACTGGCTAGTGCTAAGTCATCAGTGTTGTGGTGAAACTGCTTTGTTATTCAAGGTTATTGTGAGAGTTAGTTTCGGCCTGAGCTAGACTAATTGCCCTGTTGAGTGGGCTGTGGGAGTGGCCTACTCTCCTGGCAGACGATTAGCAATCAGCAGTGACAGGCCTTAAGCATTGACGGCTTAGACGGCGACAGCGGGAAGGCGACCGACCGAAGGCTAGGGCGGCCAAAGGCACCGGGCGACTTATTCAAGAGCGACTTTGTCAAGTAAGACTGTCAGGAAGGTAGTACGTCTACATTTACCTCAGTACCTGTTTTGTTACCATTATGTGTTTGCATCCTATTCCTGTTGTGTTCCCTCTCCGGGGGTCACGCAGACACTGGGTCACCCCCAGACTCCGTAACCCCTCTAACCTCATCTATCCGACTGTCTCAACTCATAGAGAGCAAGTGGTGACAGGGGGACTTTGGAATTGCCAGTCGGCGGTGCCCAAAGCTGAGTTTATCTCAGGCTATGCATCCTTGCTCTCCCTCAGCTTCCTTGCTCTCACCGAGACATGGATCACACCAGAGAACACTGCCACTCCCGCAGCCCTGTCAGATGTGTATTCTTTCTCCCACACTCCCAGAGCTGCGAGGCGAGGTGGTGGTACTGGCCTGCTCATTTCCCCAACATGGAAATACTCACTCGTCTCCATCCCACAGTTCTCCCCTCCCTCTTTTGAATTCCATGCTGTCTCTGTCATGTATCCAATCAAGCTCACCATTGCTGTTGTGTATCGCCCACCAGGTCCTCTTGGTGAATTCCTAGAGGAGCTCGATACACTAGTTTCACACTTCCCAGATGATGGGTCCGCACTCATCCTTCTCGGGGACTTCAACATCCAGAGTGAGAAATTGGAACCTTTCCTCTCCTTCCTCTCCTCCTTCGATCTTCACCTCTCTTCTTCTCCTCCCACTCACAAAGCCGGCAACCAGCTGGATCTCATCTTCACTAGACACTGTTCCACCCCTAACCTCTCTGTCACTCCCCTCCATCTCTCTGACCACTATTTCATGTCCTACTCCCTCTCCATCCCCTCTTCCCCTGTAACTCCTCCTCCTACCCACATGGTTACCGCCCGTAGCCATCTCCGCTCGCTCTCCCCTACTGACCTTTCCTCTACTGTCACCTCCGCCCTCCCCGCCCCTGAATCCTTCTCTCTCCTACCCTCTGATACTGCCACTGATCTTCTCCTCTCTACTCTTTCCTCTTCTCTGGACAATCTCTGTCCCCTCACCTCCAGGCCTGCACGCCCAACTCCACCTGCCCCATGGCTGTCGGACTCAGTGCGTACTGATAGACGGAGCCTGAGAATAGCTGAGCGCAAATGGAGGAAAGGCAAGCTCCCAGAGGACCTTCTTAATTTCCAATCTCTTCTTTCCACATTCTCCTCCTCTCTGTCTGCTGCTAAAGCTGCTTTCTTCCGCTCTAAAATCTTAACCTCTGCTTCCAATCCTAAAAAACTCTTTGAAACCTTCTCTTCACTACTCCAGCCCCCACCTCCTACTCCCAACTCCTCCCTTCTCCCTGATGATTTCGCCAACTTCTTTGACAAGAAAGTTAACGATATCAGATCCTCTTTCCCCCCTCCCCCGGTCAACGCTCCATGCACGAAACTCACCCCCCCATCCCCACCCTCTCTCCACTCCCTGCTCCCCCCCTCCTCTCCACGCCCCACCTTATCCCACTTTTCTCCCCTCTCCCCCAACGAGGCCCTCAACCTTGTAACATCTAACCGCCCCACCACGTGCTCCCTAGACCCTGTTCCCTCGACTCTCCTTCAGTCTGTTGCACCCGAACTCCTTCCCTTCCTAACCCACCTCATCAATGCATCTCTTGTTTCAGGATGTTTTCCCTCTGCTTTCAAGACTGCCAGAGTCACCCCCCTCCTAAAGAAACCATCTCTCGACCCATCTGATGTCAAAAACTACAGACCGGTTTCCCTTCTATCCTTTCTATCCAAAACACTTGAACGTGCTATCTTTAACCAACTGTCTTCGTACCTCCACCAGAACGACCTCCTAGATCCCCACCAATCCGGGTTCAAGGCTGGCCACTCGACAGAGACCGCCCTCCTTGCAGTAACAGAGTCACTCCATGCCGCTAGAGCGAACTCTCTCTCCTCTGTCCTGATACTCCTAGACCTGTCAGCAGCATTTGATACGGTAGACCACCAGATCCTCCTCTCCACCCTCGAGGAGAAAGGCATCGATGGCTCTGCACACTCCCTGTTTGCATCCTACCTGACGGGCCGCTCCTACCAGGTGACATGGAGAGGGTCGACGTCGGAATCGCGTAGTCTGACTACGGGGGTTCCACAAGGGTCTGTCCTGGGTCCTCTCCTGTTTTCCCTCTACACTACATCTCTGGGCTCTGTCATTCGCTCGCATGGCTTCTCCTATCACTGCTATGCCGATGACACCCAACTGGTTCTGTCATTTCCCCCTTCTGATACAGAAGTGGAGACACGCATAGCTGGGTGCTTGGCTGACATTTCGGAGTGGATGACGACACATCACCTCAAGCTCAATCTGGACAAGACTGAGCTGTTGTTCCTCCCGGGGAAGGGCTGTCCGCACCGGGACCTGGCCATCACCATTGAAGACACAGTGGTGACCCCGACTCGGACTGCGAGGAATCTGGGTGTGACCCTGGATGACCAACTGTCATTTTCCTCACATGTCACATCCGTCACACGTTCCTGCAGATTCATGCTCTACAACATCAGGAGGATTCGCCCTTTCCTCACTAATGAAACGGCGCAGGTACTCATCCAGGCCCTGGTCATCTCCCGCCTGGACTACTGCAACTCCCTCCTCGCGGGGGCACCGGCGTCAGCCATTAAACCTCTGGAACTTGTCCAGAAAGCTGCTGCTCGCCTGGTGTTCAACCACCCCAAGTTCTCCCACACAACTTCCCTTCTCCGTTCCCTACACTGGCTCCCTGTAGCGGCTCGCATCCAGTTTAAAACTCTGGCGCTAACCTACAGGGCAATGAAAGGAACAGCCCCCTCCTACCTCCAGGCCATGGTCAAACCCTACATCCCCTCCCGACCACTACGCTCTGCTACCTCAGGGCGACTGGTTGCCCCGTCACTCCGAGGCTCCTGCGGTCGATCGACACGGTCACGGCTCTTCTCTGTCCTGGCCCCGCAGTGGTGGAATGAGCTGCCCACTGATGTCAGGACAGCAGAGTCGCTGCCCATCTTTCGTCGCAGGCTCAAAACTCATCTCTTCAAGAAGTACTACAACAATCCTCCCACCTAAGCACTTATTATATTATATTGCACTGTACTTTAGATTGTGATTCTTGCACTTTGCTTCAGCACTAGATTATGCTCTTAGTCACTTGTTTGTTTTAGAAAGAAGATGCACTTGTGAGTTCTGGCAAGTAGTAGTACATTGGCTCTTCCTACGTTAAATGCAATTATTGTTAGTCGCTTTGGATAAAAGCGTCTGCTAAATGACTGTAATGTAATGTAATGTAAAGGGAACCTAGTGACTCAGGTTTTATATCATTCTTTAATACAAAACAACCTTATTTCTGCCTATAATAACATCTGTCCAAGACCTTGGGAGCTAGTTTCAGTGTGCGGACCTCTTTCGTTTTCAACATCTGTATCTGCATCAGCCAATGTGGCTGACATCCTCCGTTCCTACATGGCCACGGCACCAACGACAGTCAGGAACTGGCTAAGGCATGGCATACTTCACTGTGAACCAGGAGATATCAGTGTGCAGACCTTTCCTATCTCCTCACGTATGATTTGAGTTTATTAGGTGATAAAGAAGGGCATAACTGCCCACAATAAAAACATAGATAACATATATCACCGAGGATTAAAACACAATAAAGCCAGAAGGCTTATTTCCATTGTGGTCCCCACATGTAAAAACAGAGTATGTACTCTAAGATCCAGCACCTGACCTACTAAGGTTGGATGTGCGCACAGCTCTTTTGCCTTTTGTCTCATACAGTCAGGCCAGCCGTATGGCTTACTTTATAGGCCATTATTTCATTGCTAGCTTCCACTTGTTATGACACACCATGACCATGGGTTGGGTTGGTCCCGCCCTTAGTGAGCATATCTCTAAACATCCAAGGTCTGGACATTGGATTTCTGGGTCATCTAAAAGAATAACAATGAGGTCAACAGCCACTTCCCTAGAACTGGGCTGTACGTGCACAACAGGGAGGATATTGATCACAGATTGATAATACGGTTGTATTTCTCTTTACACTCACCCCTCTTTGGGAAAACTCTGGTTGATCTCAACCTGGTAGTGACTCAGGACCTCTGCAGTTTTAGCGTTGAACACCTGCATGGGGGGGGAGAGAGAGAGAGAGAGAGAGAGAGAGAGAGAGAGAGAACACAGATCCTCACTTGTCTAGATGAGAGGGGATGATTGAGGGTGTTATTCCCTAATGGGCGTGCAGCAGTGTCCACCTGCAGTCAGTGTTGTACTAGTCAGGTCAGAGTATTAATAGATAAAGTACTGACCCCCAGCCGATCACAATGGCAGTGAGAAGTGAACCTGCTGCCTACATTCACAGCCTCTTACTAAAGAGAGGGACAATATATATCGAAGGCCTGGAACTACGCCTGGAACTTGAGAAGGATTTTCCTCAAATGATCAATTCGGGTGCACCCTGTTCAGTGTGTTTTTTGTTTATTGACAATATTTTAGTTTTTCTTGTTTTTTTATCTCACAACATGGCTGGCAAGAATCTCCCAACCGATAGTAAAAAATGTCTCTCAGATAAGGTAGTTGTTGGACAATACAAAACAGAATGATACTCATTTCCTATTACCTCACACATTATCTTATCCCTCATCTCATCTTAAATGGCGTATCCTTCTATAAGAGATGGTTCAGTATCCTTGTGGCTCTGTGGAAATGCGTGTGCCCGTCATAAAGGCTAGTTAGTGTGACACGTTCAGTCCACACCATCTAGCTGGACAGTGGCATCTTCAGAAATAAGTCGACCCAACCATGACCCCAACAAATTCCTCAGTAAAGGCCAAATTGAATCAAACTGCCCCCAAAATTAAGCGGAGCTTACAAATATAGGCTTGTACTATTCAAAAATAAAGGCAAGCGACTGCAATGGGTTTCAATAACAGCCAACCGTCATACGTGAAACATTAACAATTGAGTTCTTTGCAATACCGTTGAAAAGTATAAACTTGCACAACAGTGACCCGTGTCAGTGACCTTGCAAACCAACAGTCTGTCCAGCATAGTGTCAATATACCCACTATTACAAGAAGAAGCCTTTATTTGTCACACAACACACAACATGACAGCATGACACACACACGCACACACGCACGCACGCAGTAGGAAATGTTCTCTGCTCTTATCCCATTCCCCCTGAATACTACAGACCACCCAGACACAAATCAAATGCAGTTCTGTAAATGAAAACCTTCTCAAAAACAGGAAGTTGTTGTGCAGGGTCACAGGCCAAACCAAATGTTAATAAAGTTCAGACTGGTCCATTACAGTAGGACAGCTGGTTCATCAGTAAAGTGCCTAAGGTGTATTTAGTTCCTGTGGTAAACACAGCTGGACTTGAGGTTTACACATCATAGGAATCCATTTAAATTCCAAACGATTACAGTAAATGTGAAATATACCAACAAGACACCTACACAATGTTTACAGGAAGCAAACGCCCCTCGTATGGCCTTTTAACCAACCTAGCCGCTGCTGAGATGTGTCAAAACAAATCACATTTGAGGACAAAGTGTTCTCACTCTCAAGAAATGAACTCTTCCTACTTTTGGTTGCATATTCAATGTTTTGTAATCATGGATCACCTGATAGCTGCATTCTGCAAGGACCAGACTAGGCTACAAATTTATCTCCAACTAGACTACACCTCCAACTGACAAGGACCAAGCAATACCTGTTCTTGCTTGGGGGGAGGTCATTACGATTAATAAATGTTCACAAACAATGGAGATATGTCTGCCTACCTGCAACAGTCTTAAAAAACAGTCTCATAACGGATAATTGAAAAAGAGCTTTGCGCATACTGACCATTGGGGCATCATTAAAATGGACAGTGTCTACGAAACACATAACCAACAACTACCGCATCTCAGAGACAATTTTTACTATTGGTTTGGAGTTTCTATCTTGCCAGCCATGTTGTGAGGTAGACAAATCAAGCAAAACGTGGTTTGGTGCAACTGTCAGGGAGAGATGGACATCTTTCAACAAACCATCAACAAAGAAAAAAATACACTGAACAGGTTTCAAGTTTCAGCTAAGAGTTCGAAAATCAGCCCGGAGTGGTGGTATTTGAGAAATGTTAACCTGTACGTCTCAGAAACATGCTAGGGATTTTAGAAATAGGGCTTAAAGTGTTATTCAGTGAACCTATCCTTTAACGCACTATACAGACTTTTTTTTTACCATCTCAAAGGTCAGTTATGTACTTAACCCCTTGCAATGAATGATCGGAGGAGCTTTGTTTTGTTAGTTTTTTGCCTTTCTTTACCTTCAAAAGACAGATTGGACTCCTGCACCCTGTGTAGAAAAAGGTCTGTATGTTTAACCGGTCATCTTTAATCAGTTCCTGTCAGGACTCTGTCCAGTTAAACAGCCAGACTGGTTCAATCGCATTTCTGCAACAAGCAGGCGAGGCGGAAGCGAGACTAGCCTACACAAATTGTAATTTGCTGCGATTTGTAGGCTTAAATTATTAATTTTCCAGTTCAATCTTAAATCATTGGCAAAATATTTCATTAGCTCACAGCCTAGGTTACTCTAGATAAATGTAGTTTTCACTTTTGCATATTATTTAAAGCCGTATTTTGCCTATCCTGACTGTGAAAAGAAAACAATGAGTTCGTTTTGCTTAAATTGAAAATAGTCCTAATAATAGCCTATCTTAAATATACTCTACCTATTCTTCCACGGCACGTTTATTCAATGTTAAAATGTGCGATGAACTTTTCTTTTTTTGGTCCTTCATGAATTCGCCGCATCGGGTTTCTATGAACACCTGTTTGATGGCATAGCAGAGGGCTCGTGCTTAACTTCGCTGGCCAACTCACCAGCAACCGCGTAGAGCTCGTGCCTTGGTCAATCGCTGCAACCAGGGGATCCATCATTTCCTCTGACGCTTCTATCACGCTGTTGATAGTGTGAGTGATGCTCAATTTCATGATGCACTGATGAACTTTAGTTTTTATATCACCCTGCTCCTGGCTCCTAAAGCTCCCCCGTGACACGCAGGCCGGCCGGTGTCTGCTGAGTAAAAAAAACAAAACACGATGGAGGGGCACGTTTCTGTTTGCAAATACGTCAGAAGGCGTTGGCCTCGTGCAGCCCAATCAAGATTGGGGGCATGTCCAAAACAAAGCGGGTGGGTGAATGAGTGAATGAATGAACGAATTAATGATTTCCTCCCAAGGTTGCCTCATGTCACTCCTTATGCATAATTTAAGCAATAAACCACGAGGCCGCTAGGGGGCGTTGTTAGGCGTCGACTCCGACTCCAACACTTCCACACCCCTACCAGTATAACTGCACCATAGCTGGAAATGTTCAAATAAATGTGAACCACCCGAATTATAGGCTTATGTGAACAAGGCCTACCCAAATAGGCGAGATAGCCTGACAACCATTTAATTCACAACTATCGCGGAAGATTATGTAGGCCTAGGCCTAAATACTAAAATGATAAGAATGATCGGTAAATAAACGATGTTACTAGGCTACTGTGTGTGTTTTGTGAATATATATATACATATATAGCCTATATGTAGGCCTAACCGTTGTAGCCATCACCCTAGTTAAATTCCTAGTATGTGTTAACACATGGCGAACTATTGAATTGAATGCTTAATTGTCATTATACCTTGCAGCGAAATGAAAAGTGCAACCCGCCATGATGGACATAAACACAGTATGACATGAAAACACAGTGTATGACATGAACACAGTAGGCTATAATGACATAAAACACAGTATAGGTCGAAAAAATACATTCAGTGGTCAATATAGCCTAATAAATCGTGAAGAAGGTTATTGCACAGTCTAGTCAAGAACAAGAATAAAAAGAGGTGTCAGCCAGGGCAAGTGCATTAGTGCAGTGTGTTAGTGCAGTAATTTGGGGTGTCAGTGCGAGGCAGGGTCAGAGTTCAGGATTTTGATGGCACTGGGGTAAAAGCTGTGCGCCATCACGTGGCCTTTATTAAAGAAACTAAAATCACAGCCTTTAAAACAAACCTCAGGTTCGGTTATCAAAGCAGTACAGAAAGTAAAACAACTCATTTAATTTGAATGGAACTTCCCTACTCCCTTTGCTCTCTGTTTAACATTGACTAGTCCACTTCTTCTTTTTCTTGGATTTGTTTTTATACTTGAGCTATGGTCTGTAGCGTCAGTTGATTCAGGGTTGCTACAGACAGTTACAGTAAGTGTACAGTAAGCTACATGTGATAACTAGACTCTAATTGGCTTAAAGTGGGGGACAACATGTTCACTGTGCACTTCTAAAAGTCTTCAAAATCACCCATAACACTGCCTATTAAAACATGTTAAAACTAATAAGCTCAGTATAATATTACATATGTTGTATATACTATAGTAGCTATACGTGCAGAGGAGTAACAAAAAACACTTTATATAATCAAACACATGAAAAAACAGAACCAAAATCTATTACCAGAAACAAAACAACAATTTCTGTCTCTCTAAAACACATTAAACTACGTCAAATAATACATCATATCAGATGAAAATCTAAAGATATTTACAAAAAAATCACACTGATGCTTGTTTTAAGGAATGATAATTCAACTCCAGCTTTAGCTCAAATGTTTAAGGCTCATTATATCAGATGGAACAGCACAGATAGCGCTATGATTTGAGAAGTGAGGACCTGGCTTTGTATTCTGGCTACTGAGTGCGTAGCGACCCTACTAACACAGTACGTAAAGCCGACGGGACACATTGGCGACGGCACCAACAGCGGACCTAACGGACACGTGCCTTTACAGTCGCAGAATAACCAAAATAACCGACCTTAGGGAGACTGTAAGGGAACGTTGCCCTCACTGCTGATGAAATCCGTAACTACGATGTGATTAAATAACGTGACAATGCTGTTACATTACAGTCCCACCCGGACTTTATTGGAAATGTACATTTGTCACAGTGGGTCAGAACATTTGTAAATTACTTAGGTTTAAAAATGAATTTTGAAGTCATACAGTTACAGAATTGTAATAATGAGGAGCAATCCTGCATGTCTGTTTTGTGTGTAATTTCTAATTGACAGTTAATATTAACACTAAAGATTTGCAGTGTAGGCCTAATAAAAATAATGACAAAAATATGCCTACGAATAAAGTCCTAATTTTGCAACCTAAATGTATATTGGAACATTTTGACAGAATTAGATTATTGAATAGAGAATAGAGAATATTATTTTATAAAGAAAAGGGCAGGAGTTCTGGGGAGCCTAGACCTGCATTACATCTTAAATGGTGTTGAGAGACTCGCGTTGAGGTATCTGATTAGCGGGAGAACATTTACGCTGAATTATTAACTATGGCAAATGTTAAAATGTAAAACAAGTAAATAAAACAAGTAAATAATGTAATGTAATGTAATGTAATGCATCATCCCCAACATGGGCGGCAGCAGTGAGTAGGCTAAACAAAGCAGAGAGCGCCGAATCGCCGGTAGAAGAAGACAGTCGATGCGCTGTGGATATTAGACATTTAAGTGTACAAATTTGCCTTTTATTTTAAAGGTGGGGGACTACAAACTGTAGAGACCTCGGAGAAAAGGCTTTCATCTTTCCAACGATGTGTTTACTTTGGTGATTAACGAAACTGTTTTGTTTGTAGACTCTGAGCGGGCCGAGGAAGCGCATTCAGGTAAACTGCATTGAGAGTAACGGAGTTAGGATATCGCCCTGGACCAGGTCTATGGGGAGTTATCTGTAGGATATCACCTGGACCAGGTCTATGGGGAGCCTACCTACGCCCTAGCGGCACATCTCAATAAAGACTTTTTAACTTTTGGCAGTTGCTTTATTTTAAACGAGAGAATAGTATTATAATATTAACGCCAAATCCAGATTATAAAAACTAAATAAAGAATTTTTTTAATAATAAAAACTGATTCTGATTCTAATTGTAAGCTATAGTGATAAGATAAGATATCCATGTTAGCATATAGGAGTACTGTTATAGTTACTGTTAGCACTTCAGACTTCCACTGTGTCATCAGCTGCTGGCCCCTCTTCCCAGAGCAACCGACGGATTTCCAACCGGAGGTTTCGCGTCGCCCTGATTCAACCAGGTGTTATGCGGAATTCTGTGACCATCAGTGACCAGATCCAGATCAGATCCGGTGGTCACTGATTTCCGCATGTTAATACACCGACATCTGTGATCACTCTACACATCTGTGGTCTCACATTTCGGTGCGTTAATACACAGAATACAAAGTGTTAATACACAGAATACAGTGTTAATACACTTTGAAGCTTCAAGCACTGCCACCACCACAGAAGAAGACTACCTCGGAAAAATAATTTCACTCGGACAGAACGCGTCTAAATCAGTTATTGAATGGAAGCGCCAAAACCCAGCATTTGTTAAAATAGACCCTTTTGCTAAGGTAGTGAAGTAGCTACGGGGCTAGCTGTTGCGCACACGCACGCGCAAACAAACAGAACAAACGCAATTCAGACCGAATTGTCAACTCGTTACACTCCGTTGAGAACTTCAAGAACCAGCTAACTTTTAGTGGGCATACAGTATACTATACTAGCCTTCTCTTTCATACAGTATACTATACTAGCCTTCTCTTTCATACAGTACACTATACTAGCCTTCTCTTTCATACAGTAGGCTGTCTAGCCTACCGTCTAATCCCCGCCGGTTGTGAACAAACACCG
Source organism: Borostomias antarcticus (assembly GCF_949987555.1). NCBI lineage: Eukaryota > Metazoa > Chordata > Actinopteri > Stomiiformes > Stomiidae > Borostomias > Borostomias antarcticus. The sequence continues at coordinate 16,298,712 of NC_140250.1, forward strand.
TTACGCTAGACCGCCCCTTGACACGAATTTACAGCAGCCCTTACCTAGTCTACTATAAAGGGTGGGATAGCCTACCTTAACATTAGCCTACTCTATGTGCCAATCAACAGCCAAACAAATCAATCAAAAACGTTCTTGTTACTGTCATTCAATTGTTTTCATTGGATTGTTTTCAGCGTGGTCGTGGTCAGCTGGACCGGTATGTGAAACGAATTTTCTTACCGTGATAAGGCTAGGTAGGCTACTAGCCTACTGTAGGCCTACTGAGTTAATAAAATCAGGCGAAATCATCTAGCCTGTTGATTTCTAGTAGCCTACGATACTAAGATATAGGATACAGGAGTAGACACATATAGAGGCTTATAGAGAAGGACAGAGCAGGTTGCATGTTTGGTGGCAGAGCTGTCATTTAACCAGGCCAGGTCAAGCCTGGCTTATGTGCGTGGCTGGCTTGTTTCTGTTCTGGACTGGTAGGACAGAAACTAGTCATACCACTGAAATAGCTGTGAATTGAAATGACATGAAATAATGTCTGATAAATTAAGATTGGTCTTCGCGCCTGGACACATCCGTTCCAATGCTTCCAATGCTAATCCAGCACAATAAGAGCAGGATAGCCAGTTAGCTCATGAGCTCACAACAACTAGCAGCAGCTTCCATAACATTAATGGTAGCGGTCAGTGGCTAAAGCAATTACACTGATGATTCGTCAGGGAAGTGATAACCCGACAAACGCTATACTAAGTGTGCTGGCTGGCTTCCAAACATGCACAAAAAGGTTGGAGTGAAAGGATGAACATGTGGAGGGTTGGGGTACAGTCCCATGAAGTCATCCCCACCAGGTCTTGAAACCCAGTCTCCCGGGTGGGAGTCCAATGCTCTGACAACTATTCTACTTGTGCAGTGGAGATCAGTGGGTTGATTTTGGTGTCCTTCTTGATTTTGGTGTGTTGGGACTACTGCCTCTTGTGGTGCGAACAGAGAGATGCAGGCCAACATTGTCTGGAGTAAGGGAGGGAGGGAGAAAGGGAGGGAGGGAGTGATAACCCGACAAACACTATACTAGGTGGGCTGGCTTCCAGCCATGCACAAAAATATTAGGGAGGGAGCCCAATCACTGGCATAATAGCCTATAGAAGATATGTATATGATGTCATGTAGGCTACAGGCAGGACACAGCAAAGTGTTGTGGGGAATATTTGTTTTTGGAATTGTTATTTCTGCCGTAGGTGTTTCCCAAAGTGAAAAGTGCACCATTCATGTCTTTAACCATCTTCCAGAACGCTGGGCTTCAGCCTACTCTTGACTACACCTTTAAACTTCCCTTTTAAATAGAGTGATTATTTCCAGATGATCTGATCTGGGGGCGGCTGTAGCTCAGTTGCTAGACCTTACCTAACCCCAAATTGCTCCCAATGAGCAGGTTAGCGCCTTGCATGGCAGCTACCGCCATGTGTGTGTGAATGGATGAACGAGAGGCCATTGTAAAGCGCATTGAGTGCCGATAAGGTGGAAAAGCTGTTGTGGTCCCAGCCCAGGCCCCGCCTCACCCAGGGCCGGGGCGAACGAGCGCTGGATCACTCCCGGGAACGAGCCCGAGACCGCGGCAGGTGCAGCCAGTTACCAATCAGGCTCACCTGCCGCAATCATCTCGGGCGGCTACAAGAAGCCAGCAGCCCCGCCGCTCAGTGCTTGGTTATACTGAGATCTTGGTAATTCTTTACTAAGCTCCCAGCTAATTGTACGCCCCTTTGTTGTTTTCCTTGGTCTCGTTAACTCCTCGTGTCCCTCTCTCCGTTTTCCCCTACAAGACCCCGTCTTCGTCCCGCGCCGCCCTCTGTGACTCGGCTCTCCCGGCTCCACTCCGCGCCTCCCTCCCGCTCCGCGATTCGCCCTGCCTACCGCCTTCGCGCCGGCGCCCGCGCCACCAACGCAGCTCCCGGACTTCCCCTCTCCACCGGCTTTTTTTCTCGCTCGCCTCGTGCCCCTCGGACCAGACCTCTCCCCCTGACGCACCTCCACGGGGATCTCTCCGGCTCGCCAGTCCCCGCGGTAGCCTGACGCACGCACACAGACAACATCCCTCCACATAGCCATTTGCCCGCACGCATCCATACACTTAATTTCACATCCCATTCACACGCACACGCACGCACACATACATACCCCCCACCTTAAAGTGGCAGTCCGTCTGTGTTTTTGTGTTTACTTTTTCTCCCGGTGTGGTCACCGCAGTACCTTAGTTATCCCCCTTTTTTTGTTCCTTTTGTTTATCATTTATTAAAACCGCCTTCGGGCTATTATAGTTACTCTGGTGTCCGTCTGCTTCTCTGGGTCTGCTGCCCTGGTCCGGTTCTCTGTTCAGGGGTGCCCCCCCCTTCCCGGGGGCATAACAGAATAACCAAGCCATTATGGACCAAAGCAGACCCAGTGGGCAGGCGGATGCAGCTAAGCCCGCAGTATCCCCACCCCCAGGTCCCTCGGTCCTGGAGTCCGTAGCCACACCGTTCAGCTTAACAAGCTAACCTCGGAGCTCGACACCGCCTTTGCCCGAGTCACATCGGAGATGGGGGAACTGCGGACGGCCTCCCATGCCACGGCGGGCGTGCTCACCTCCCTGACTCATCAGGTCTCCAACCTGGCGGAGATGGTGGCCAGGCTCACTCATCTGCCACCCCCCGAGTCCGGTCCTCCCCCAGAGCCACGCTCTTCCCGGCCCGGCCTAAACGACCCAGCTCCCCAGAGCTGGTCCCAGCCCCCTGAGCAAACACCCTCTGAGCCCCAGTTTGAGCCCAACCTCCCCTGCCCCAGGCCATTCTCCGGGGAATTTGATCTGTGACGAGGCTTCCTGGGGCAGTGCGAACTACTTTTTTCCAACAGGGGTCGCGGTCAGTGGCGGACTACACACTGGAGGTCCGCATGCTTGCCGCCGACAGCGGGTGGGATGACGTGGCGCTCCGGAGTGCTTACAGGCGGGGCCTCAGTGAGACCATTAAAGACATGATCATCCGAGACCGTCCCGCCACCTTCGCTGAACTGGCCACCCTTGCCCTTCAGGTAGACGAGAGGCTGCGGGAGCGGCGTCTGGAGCGCGCCAACCGGCTGGGGCCACCCCACAAACCGCTCGCAAACCGGGTGCCCCCCAGGGATCCTGCCCATCCCTTCCGGGACCCCTCGCCCCCTTCTACGGCCTCTGGGACCCGCCACCTGTCTCCTCCTGGGGCCGAAGAGGAGGCCATGCAGCTGGGCCGATCACGCCTGTCCCCGGAGGAAAGAGAACAGCGGATGCGTGACCGGCTCTGCCTCTACTGCGGGAAGGCGGGCCATGTCATCCGCGCCTGCCCCTCTCGGCCAAAAGCCCCGGCCCACTAGATGGGGGCATTCTAGTGAGCCTTACCACCCTGCCCCAACCCCGGAGGGAGCCTAACCAACTGTTCCCAGCCACTCTTTCATGGGGAAAAGAGTCGCTCTCTGCAGGGATTCTCCTGGACTCGGGCGCCGACGAGTGCCTAATCGACCGAACCCTGGCCCAGCAGGCAGGCATCCCGCTCGTCCCCCTTGATACCACCCTCTCGGCGCAGGCACTAGATGGTCGCTCTCTGGGTAAGATCACCCATTGCACCGCACCACTCACGTTAACCCTGTCTGGCAATCACGTAGAGACGGCACGGTTTATGGTACTTAACGCACCCACGGCTCCGTTGGTCCTGGGCAGACCTTGGTTAGACAGACACGACCCGCACATTTCATGGTCCTCTGGACGGATTTTGGGCTGGAGCGTGGCCTGTCATGCCAACTGCTTACGCTCCGCCCACTCTCTGTCCAGTGAGATCAAACGCGAACCCTCACCCCCTGACCTCACTGGTGTTCCACCCGCGTACCACGATTTGGCACCCGTTTTCAGTAAGGACAGTGCACTCTCACTCCCTCCTCACCGCCCTTATGATTGCGCCATAGACCTCCTTCCCGGGGCAACCTATCCCGTCGGCCGGTTGTACAACCTCTCCGTCCCGGAGAAGGAGGCTATGCGCAATTATATCACTGAGTCTTTGGCCTCAGGAGTCATAAGGCCGTCGTCCTCCCCGGTTGCCGGGGGCTTCTTTTTCGTCTCGAAGAAGGACGGCAGCCTGAGGCCTTGTATTGATTACCGCCAGCTTAATGACATCACCATAAAAAATAAGTATCCACTGCCACTCCTTAGTTCCATGTTTGAGCCACTCTCCCACGCCACGGTGTTCACCAAACTTGATCTACGCAATGCTTATCACTTGGTGCGTGTCCGTGAGGGGGATGAATGGAAGACGGCATTCAATACCCACCTGGGGCATTTTGAGTACCGGGTGATGCCCTTTGGCTTAACCAATGCCCCAGCTGTCTTCCAGGCTCTGGTAAACGATGTACTCCGGGACATGCTTAACATCATGGTCGTCGTTTACCTGGACGATATCCTGGTCTTCTCCAGGACGGAGCAGGAACACATTCAACACGTCCGCCTGGTCCTCAACCGACTACTGGAGAATAGGCTCTTCGTCAAAGCGGAGAAGTGCGTCTTCCACTCCGCCTCCGTGGAGTTCCTGGGCCACATCGTGGAGAGCGGGCAGGTGCGGGCCGATCCCAAGAAGGTGAGCGCGGTGGTGGAGTGGGCACGCCCAGTCGACCGGACTCAACTCAGGCGTTTCCTCGGGTTTGCCAACTTCTACCGCAGGTTTATCCGAGGATTCAGCCGAGTTGCTGCGCCCCTCTCCGCGCTCACCTCAACCCTCAGCCCCTTCCTCTGGACCCCGGAGGCGGAGAGGGCATTCTCAGCCCTTAAGGGCCTGTTCGCGACAGCTCCGGTACTCATCCTCCCCGACCCCTCTCGACACTTCATTGTTGAGGTGGACGCCTCGGATTTGGGTATCGGGGCCGTCCTGTCCCAGCGGTCGGAAGAGGACCAGTGTCTCCACCCAGTGGCATTCTTCTCCCGACGCTTTTCGCCTGCGGAAAGGAACTATGACGTGGGGAACAGGGAGCTCCTTGCCGTTCATGCCGCCTTGGAAGCATGGAGGCACTGGCTGGAGGGGGCAAAGCTACCCTTTGTGGTCTGGACCGACCACAAAAACCTTTTGTACATACGAACGGCTAAGAGGCTCAGCCCTAGGCAAGCGCGCTGGGCCCTTTTCTTCAGCCGGTTTGAATTTACCCTCACCTATCGCCCGGGCTCCAAGAACATAAAGGCCGATGCCCTTTCCCGACTCTTCCCCGAGAGTGCCCCCAGCACCACAGAACGCCCTGATGCCATCCTCCCCCCGGCCCGGGTGGTGGGTGTGGTCACTTGGGGAGTCGAATCGGTGGTCCAGGCTGCCCAGCGCGCCCAGCCCGACCCAGGCGGTGGGCCCCGGCATCGCCTCTTCGTCCCGTCCGCCGTCCGGAGCAAGGTCCTGGAGTGGGGCCATGCCAGTCGGTTGGCCTGTCACCCTGGGGCCCATCGGACGGCGGAATTCATCCGACGGCAGTTCTGGTGGCCCACCTTGGGAGCCGACACCCGGGAATACGTGGCCGCTTGTGACATCTGCTCCCGTAGCAAGGCCTCCCACCGCCCTCCAGCCGGCCTCCTCCGCCCCTTGCCCATCCCCGGTCGACCATGGTCACATATCGCCCTGGACTTTGTGACTGGCCTTCCGACATCCCAAGGCAACAACACCATCCTGACCGTGGTCGACCGGTTCTCCAAGGCGGTCCACTTCATCGCTCTCCCGGGACTACCGTCCGCGGCTGAAACGGCAGACCTCCTCACCACCCATGTGGTCCGGTTGCAGGGCATCCCCCAGGATGTCGTCTCGGACCGGGGACCCCAGTTCACCTCTAAGGTATGGCGGGCTTTCTGTCGGGGAATAGGGGCCACAGTTAGCCTCTCGTCGGGATACCACCCCCAGACCAACGGGCAGGCGGAACGGGCCAACCAGGCCTTGGAAACGACCCTCCGCTGCATAACGACAAGCAACCCCGCCTCCTGGAGTCGTTACCTGCCCTGGGCTGAATATTCCCTCAACGCCATGGTGAGTTCGGCTACTGGTTTGTCCCCGTTTGAGTGTTCCCTGGGCTACCAGCCACCCCTCTTCCCCTCTCAAGAACAGGAAGTTGCGGTGCCGTCCACCAGGGCTCACCTCCATCGGTGCCGGCGTATCTGGAAGAATGCCCGCGCCGCCATGCTGCGAGCCAGAGACCGTGCCCAGCGTAGCGCCAATCGGCGGAGGGTGCCGGCCCCTGCCTACCACCTGGGGCAGAGAGTGTGGTTGCTGGCCAGGAACCTCCCCGTCCCTGGCGTCTCCCGGAAACTGGCTCCTCGGTATGTCGGGCCCTACACTGTGGAGAGGATCATCAACCCCTCGGCTCTCCGGCTGAGTCTCCCAGCCTCCCTCAGGGTCCACCCAGTTTTCCACGTTTCCCAGGTCAAACCAGTAGCTGACTCAGCCCTGTCTCCGCCTGCCCCTGCGCCGCCACCGCCCCGGGTCCTCGAGGGTGGCGACCTGGTCTGGGAGGTCAACCAGATCCTCTCGGTCCGCCGCCGGGGACGGGGGTTCCAGTACCTGGTGGACTGGGTGGGGTATGGGCCGGAGGACCGCAACTGGGTCCCCCGCTCCTATCTGGCCGACCCTGGCCTGCTGCGGGAGTTCTACCGGGTCCATCCTGACGCCATCGGTCGGTCGCCCGGTGTCTCCCGTAGGGAGGGGGGTCCTGTTGTGGTCCCAGCCCAGGCCCCGCCTCACCCAGGGCCGGGGCGAACGAGCGCTGGATCACTCCCGGGAACGAGCCCGAGACCGCGGCAGGTGCAGCCAGTTACCAATCAGGCTCACCTGCCGCAATCATCTCGGGCGGCTACAAGAAGCCAGCAGCCCCGCCGCTCAGTGCTTGGTTATACTGAGATCTTGGTAATTCTTTGCTAAGCTCCCAGCTAATTGTACGCCCCTTTGTTGTTTTCCTTGGTCTCGTTAACTCCTCGTGTCCCTCTCTCCGTTTTCCCCTACAAGACCCCGTCTTCGTCCCGCGCCGCCCTCTGTGACTCGGCTCTCCCGGCTCCACTCCGCGCCTCCCTCCCGCTCCGCGATTCGCCCTGCCTACCGCCTTCGCGCCGGCGCCCGCGCCACCAACGCAGCTCCCGGACTTCCCCTCTCCACCGGCTTTTTTTCTCGCTCGCCTCGTGCCCCTCGGACCAGACCTCTCCCCCTGACGCACCTCCACGGGGATCTCTCCGGCTCGCCAGTCCCCGCGGTAGCCTGACGCACGCACACAGACAACATCCCTCCACATAGCCATTTGCCCGCACGCATCCATACACTTAATTTCACATCCCATTCACACGCACACGCACGCACACATACATACCCCCCACCTTAAAGTGGCAGTCCGTCTGTGTTTTTGTGTTTACTTTTTCTCCCGGTGTGGTCACCGCAGTACCTTAGTTATCCCCCTTTTTTTGTTCCTTTTGTTTATCATTTATTAAAACCGCCTTCGGGCTATTATAGTTACTCTGGTGTCCGTCTGCTTCTCTGGGTCTGCTGCCCTGGTCCGGTTCTCTGTTCAGGGGTGCCCCCCCCTTCCCGGGGGCATAACAAAAGCGCTATATAAGTGCAGTCCATTTACCATTTATTAATGATTTCCAGATTATTTTTGATTACAACCAGATGTCATTACCCCGTTGGGCTTTACAGAAATAGATGATGAAGCATATGTTTCTTGGGCAAAATAAATGGTTTTGCTAAATTAAAAAACTACTTTTCCTTTTTAACCAATCATGGGTAGGCCTAACCCTGACATTAATAGAACATATTGATTATTGATATTGAAGACACATTTGCCTGACAGTCTCCCTGTCTATCTCCCTCCCTGTCTGCTTGTCTGCCTGTCTCTCTCCCTGTCTTTCTGTCTGTCTCTCTCCCTGTCTGTCTGTCTGACTGTCTCTCTCTCTGTCTGTCTGTCTATCTGTCTGACTTTCTATCTGTCTGTCTCTCCATCAGCATTATCTGTAAACTAATGAGAATGTTACACTGTGACATGTGGTTTGGATATCTGATGAGTGATTTTGATTTAGCTATCAGGAAATAAAACTACTTTCACTTTCAAAAATATCAGTTGATTTGAAGTCATGTGTATCAGTTCTGTCGGTAGGGGACAGTAGATGGCAGTAGTGGGCTGTACTATACCCAGACCTCCTCCATGTCAACTCCTCTGATCTAGGAGATTCTTCCTCTATTACAGATGAAACTCCCGAGGCCATTGCATGAATGACATATCACTTAACTGAGAAAAGTAAACATTTCAACAAAAATATTTATTCTGTTTTTCTGAGTTAAGAAGCTCCATTTTCCACCACAGAATCCTCAGTTCTTGACCTCCTGTTGGGAATGGAGAGAACGAGAATAAGTTGTGGGGGGAAAAACATGCCCCTCACTTCCATTCTACAAACTCTTCTCACCCTGCTACATACAGTACACCCTCACCCTGCTACATACACCCTCACCCAGCAACATACACCCTCATCCTGCTACATATACCCTTAACCTGCTACATACACCCTCACCCTGCTACATACACCCTCACCGAGCAACATACACCCTCATCCTGCTACATACACCCTTAACCTGCTACATACACCCGCATCCTGCTACATACACCTTCACCCAGGTACATACACCCTCACCCATCTACATACACCCTCACCCATCTTCATACACCCTCACCCAGCTACATACACCCTCACCCAGCTACATACACCCTCACCCAGCTACATACACCCTCACCCTGCTACATACACCCTTAACCTGCTACATACACCCTGACCCAGCTACATACTCCTTCACCCTGCTACAGGCACCCTCACGCTCTCCTGTCGTCGTCTTGTCTGGATAATCCGCGACTCATGCGTGGGGGATATTGTTATTCCTCTACTGTCAGGCGATCGCTGCAGATCAAGAGGCCATGGGTGCGGATTGACGTGCACAGCCCGAATGCCCTCGGACTTACGGTGCGGCCTGGCCCGCTGATGACAGCGCCCACTCCACGCGCTGGGCCGGCTGCCTCTGGCTGGTGTAGCCGAACAACAGGACCGCTGTCCGGGCAGGTGAGAGCCCGTGCTGATGGGGTTGTCCCGAATAACCTGCGCCCAGTAAGATTGGCTGCGACCAGTCTGACTCCCAACTTGATCTTGTCCATGGCTTTGATTAATGCCAGCTCCTCCCATAAAGGTCTCTATCAAGGACATCTGCGACCAATGTTAGCTAGCCCAGTTCGCCATGCACTAGCCTACTTTGCGTGTTGGCTACCGGGTTGCGAGATTACTTTTCGCAGTTTAGCAAGAACACCATAGAGGTTAGGGTGAGGGTCAGGTGTAGGGTTAGGGGTTAGGGTCTTAACCCTAAACTCAATGGTGTTATCGCTAAACTGCGAAACGCGTAGACACTCCCGGGTTACATTTGGCTGTGGCTATTGGCCTATTTGTAAATATCATGTTGCATAACAGCATTCCTAGCGGACATCAGGGGAAAGTTCATTTTCTTAACCCTATCTAGAAGCGCACCATGAACATTTTGCAACAGGACAGCATGGATTCGGAGTCGGAATATGATTTCAAAGATCTAATAAAAATAATGCCCTATTATGCTTGACATGTTTGTTAATGCTTATTCCCTTAAATAGGAACACATAAGCTGAACGTAGGCTGCAGCATCACGTTGATAAATTGGCAAACATGTAAGTTACAGGCTACGCCGGATATGATTTGGAAAGATGTTCCTGTAGCCTACAGTAGGGGTAGAATGTTGAAATTTGTAGGCTATATATACAAATTTGTATATATACAGGGGCCAGTCTTATTATGAACCAATTCTAGGCTAGTTCGTATGGTAACGTTATTTCAAATCACCACATGACAACCACACAAGAGTCATCAGATATCCGTGCGCGTAATAATGACCGACATCACAATGGCTATATAATTCTATATAAGTAGGCTAATTCCATAAAGTTGAATATTGTTTCAGAGTTAACTTCACATTGACGGACAACCGCATCCTTATACAACACGATTAATCAGCAATTCATATTTGAAGACTATTTGAAGATATTTGAAGACTTTTAAATATAATACCACCTGTAAGTGGTAAGTACATTTTATTTCTAAACCATGTGCTGTACAATAGGAACATTTAAGAAAATAGGAGTAAAGGAACAATATAAAACATTACTGTACAGAAAAAACTATACAGAAGGCAAACACACTACAAAACAAAAGTGTTTACGGACCAGACATGTAATGAGGACGCAGTGGGGAACAGAAGCTGTGGCGCGCAGAAAATAATTGTTTCTTGCACTCTGTCTCAACAGAGCCCCTATGGATTCTAAATATATGGATAATAAATCCATGGGTGAGGCCTCTCCTTCAAACGGTTCCAACTTGCAGGAGGTAACCTAACACTATGTAACATCATCTTACAAAAATTATATATATATATATATATATATAGGCTATATATATATTCCAGTTGATCCATTGACGCAGTTTTGTCATCATTGAACCTGTCTTGCAGAAAAAGCCGATTGAGCTCGTGAATGGCCAGAAACAGGGTGACCATAAGCCCATTGAGGAGGTCATCAAGGAGGACATTGTGGCCCCCAAGCCCATTGATGAGGTCATTGAGACCCCCATTGGCATTGAGGAGGCCAGTGAGGCCCCCGAGGACATTGACAAGATCTTTGAGGTCATTAAGGAGGCCTTCAAAGAGGTTGAGGAGTTCATGGAGGAGGTAAATGAAAACCCCAAGGTCCTTGAGGAGGTCATTGAGGCCCCCAGGGTCATTATGGAGTACATTGAGGCCATCTGGAACATCATGGACGCTATTGAAGCCCCCACCGTCATCGAGGATGTCATCAAGGAGGCCATTGAGATCCCCAAGACCATTGAGGAGGTCATCAAGGAGGACATTGTGGCCCCCAAGCCCATTGAGGAGGTCATTGTGGCCATTGAGGTACCAAAGGTCATCGTGGAGGCCATCAAGGAGGCCATGGAGATCTCCAAGGCCATTGAGGAGGCCATCAAGGAGGCCATTGAGGAGGCCATCAAGGAGGCCATTGCGGTCCAGCAGTCAGCAGGTTAGACATTTTGGGTGTTAGGGCATCTATTTCTATATATCATAATATGATCTATATTTCATATCAAACAATTTTCCTTCTCTCTTCTCTACACAATACTCAATTTAGAGATCATTTTTGCAGAGGAAGTGAACAACAAGAAAAATATGATGAAGAAGAAGAAGAAGGGGGTTCGTAAATTCTTCAGCGGCCTCTGGAAGATCATGACCTGCTCCTCACAGATCCCAAAGGATGACTGAAGTTGACTGAGAGCAGCACCAGCAACCCCCCCCTCAAACAATAACCATTCAATCCTTCCAACCAGACCCCAACCACCCATGCAATCCATTCAATCCCCCTGCACAATCCTTATGCCTATCCAAACCTCCTCCACTATATCAATATACTCCATAAATATATATATATAAATCAATAAATATGTAAATCAATAATAAGTCATTGTTCTTTTTTCCAGATGTCAATGCCATTTTATTTATATAGCACTATTCGTAAAAAGAGACAGATAAAAACATAAATCATACCAACACAGTGAGAACAGATTTAAAAGAAACTATAAAAGTAAAAGCATTTTAGGATAGTGTAAAATAGAATAAAAACTATAAAACAGAATTCAAATTAAGAGCACAAAGATATTAAAACAAGTAAAACTATGTGGTAAAAGCAATGTTAAAAATTACCTGCCTCTTAGTCCTGGCTCTAGGGACCATTAAAAGCTCAGTGTCAAAGGACCTGAGGGACCTACTGGGTGTATATCTTAAAGCATATCTGGTATGTATTTAGGTGCTTGATTATGTAATGACTTATAGACTAATAAAATAATCTTAAAATCTAAAACTGACAAGTAACAAGTGCAGTGTGTGCCCTCCTGGTCTTAGTGAAGACATGTGCTGCAGCATTTTGTACTATTTGGAGTTGGCTAATAGCTTTCCCCTCACATCGCCACGGTGCGCTCTGTCCTCCTCTAGGGGAAAGGACAGGGCGGTGTGCGCTTCAGGCTCACGGGACAAGAGCATCAGACCCTAGGGGGTCAAAGGGCACACTCTGCTGACGGGGCGGGCCTCATGCATTCCCACCGGGGCACGGTGAGGCGCCTGGCGGCCCCCTGCTGGCGTCCGACTCCTCCGACCGCACGGCGAGGCTGTGGGACCTGGGGAGCGGAGGGGCTGGGAGGGGCCTGACCAGCGCTGCCTGTCCTACTAGGCTGACGTGCTGCTCGCCGGCGTCCCCAACAAGGTCAGCGTCTTCGGCTCCAGAGGTGAGTGGGGCCGTCACTCGTCACCAGGCTCCGCGGCATCTTGTCAGTTGAGACGCCATTTTAACCTGTGGTGGTCTGGCAAAAACAGCCACAAAATACAAAGAGTATGAATAGGGATGCAAAATTCTGGGAATACTCACACACTTCCCACAGGGATTAACAGGAATGTATGGGAATTAATCAAATACAAATAGTATGAAGACATCACGCAATGTTACTTGGTGAGTCAGACATATGCTATCGGCTGTCCCTGATTGATGATGTCACACAGTGGCAGAACCCCTGGTGGAGCGTCTCCATCTCCATAGTGAGGCTGTGCTGTGCCTGGCTGAGGACGACAACTACATCATCTCCGGCAGCCAAGACCACACCGTGACCACAGCCGAAGGGCAGGAACGCCACTCCAGAAACTCCAGGTACACGCAAACACACACACACACCACACACACACTCCGAGGTGACAGTTAGTGAGCGGGATGTGCATCCGTATGTCTGTCTATGCTGATTGGATGGATTTCACACTCGCGGCACCACAAGTCAGGTCAAGTCATCTTCTCTTCTTACAGGTGCACCTACTGTACCTTGCCGGCCCCCGAGGACGCTGTGCAAACCGGGCTAGCGTCAATGGAGTGAGTCTCTTTCTTCTTTCAGTCTAAAAGACACTCAAATATTTAGGACATTTTATTGGCCTCACCTCTCTCCCTCTTCCTCATTCTGATGCTCTTTGTCTCTCTCTCCCAGGTGAACGTGAGAGCAGGACGCCTGGCCGCGGCCTCGGGGGACCGTGTCGAGGCGTGGGGAGCCCCGAGAATTGGAGGGGTCGTCAACAAGGGACCCACACTCACCTGAATCCATGCCACTGTCCAACAAGAGAACCCTTGTTGAAAGATACAACACAACCCCTCAGAGCAGAGAGAAGCAGGCCCAGCTACCCCTCTGTCCATCCATCCCTCCATCCATCCCGCCATTCATCCCTCCCTCCATCCGTCCACTCTGTTCGTCCGTCTGTGCTGTAAGAGAATACCCAGGCCGCTGCAAATCCACCACCATCAATTCAGTTGACTGAAGCTATGGCCACCTGTTCACTGGGGCCGGGTTGAGACTAGGTCTTATTCCTGCAGAGGACAGAACAGGGTTGGGACCAGGTTTAAGGTTGGGGAGACAGGTTCAAATCACTACATTCTAGTGGCCTTAAACCAACACCTATTTTACAGCCTAACCGACATCCTCTTACTCAGAGCTAGCGGCATGGACGTCGTCTGCAGCCATGGGATCTAGTCTCGTTCGGTCAGAGCAGAGCCTGCTTGTGTAACAGCCAGTAGCATGTTATGGTCTTGCTCTGCGCGCCACAGCTTCTGTTCCCCACTGCCTCCTCATTACATGTCTGGTCCGTAAACACTTTTGTTTTGTAGTGTGTTTGCCTTCTGTAGTTTTTGTATGTTTTATATTGTTCCTTTACTCCTATTTTCTTAAATGTTCCTATTGTACAGCACATGGTTTATAAATAAAATGTACTTACCACTTACAGGTGTGTTCTTCATCTTATATACGTATATTTGGCCCTCATGGGGTAGCCAGCGGATGCTTACCTGAATCATACAAGAGATGAGTTATTGGTTGGCTGAACTAGACGGGAGTGCTCAGGACGATCATGACTGACAGCTCAGCCGGTCACACAAGATGTCATACTCTGGCTACCAGGACGCTCTCCAAACTCTCTCCAAACGCTCTCCAAACCCTCTCTCTCCCCACCCTCCATGAGAGAAGAAAGTTACTCTGTAGGGACTTTGCACTGAGCCTCCTGAACTCCCCCTTCAAGAACTGGCTCCCCCCCCTTCAGAGCCCAGGTGTCCGGTCGGCACACCAGACATGAAGCACACCTGCAGACACCCAGGACAAGAACCAAAAGATACAGGATGTCTCCCATCCCCTCCCTGACAAGAATCTTGAATGACCATTTTAAATATTGAATGTTTGTTCTATTGGTAATTTGAGTTAGCCTAGGTTTAATGTAAATATTCTTGTAAAATACTCATGCATTTCAGTTTTTAACTGCCATACAAGTGTCAAATAAAAAACTTGAACTTGAAACTTGAACTTGATGTCCACCTGGGGTCAATCTCCTCTGCTCTCCTCCGCTCCTGTCCTCCTTTGGTCTTTGGGGCAGTACAGTTAGGATCAGACCGGTGGCTGAAAGGTTGCTGGTTCAAATCCTGAGCTGGGCCACTTGAAAAGATGGGAACTTAATCGGTGTCTCAAGGGCTGTTGGGTGAGTTCCTATCAATAATTGACTAACATTGTGCCCGCTAATGGTGACATTGCGAAGATTAGAGGGGAAAGAAAACAGCCTTGGTGGGAGCCTGTACTGATGGTAGTCTCTCTCCAGACTCAAATATTACATTGAATTGCTGCGCTCTGCATACTACATAATAGAGTCTGTGCCACTTCGCCACCCAAGCAGGTATTCTGTTGGCATATCGATGGGTCAAAATTGAAAGAGTGACAGGTCATAGCAGCAAATGAGAGACACTAGCCCAGGTTAGGGAATATCTATGGGTGGGAACGCCTGATTGCGAAAGTCGTTACTGACTGGTGTCGCCGGGATTCCGGCGCTACCAATGAATTGCCAGGATTTGAACACCAGATTTTTGCATGAAGTGTCCCAGTACCATAGAGAGATCTGCAGCATGCAGTAACATGGTTTTGGTCTTGAGACTATGGAGTCAGAGATGTGCTTTCCCAGTTTCACGTGCTGCTTCCTGTCAGACAGGAAGTCTGTGGTCTACCTGCAGGTGGGGTCAGGTAAGCGCATGCTCCAGAGTGAACGGGAAGATGGTGTTGAAAGCAGAGCTGAAGTCCATCAACCAGCTGGAGAATGAAGTGAAGGGCCATGTTTACTGCATCATCCACTGACCTGTTGGCTCTGTAGGCAGACTGCAGGGGGTCCAGGAGAGGGTCTGTGATGCATTTGAGAGGCTGCAGAACAAGGCACTTAAAAACCTTCATTGCTACAGTGGTCAGGGTGATGGGTCTATAGTCGTCCTTGCTTTCTTGGGGACAGGGATGATGATGGAGCTCTTGAAGCAGGCTAGTACTTGGCATGTCATAGTGAGTTTGTTTGCTTCCTTCCTTCATTCATCTACCCTGGCATTCCCCTTCCCCTTACTTTTTTTTACCTCTAGTCCGTCCTTCACGTCAAACAGCTAGTAGAACTGGATGGGCCAGCTGACCGCACACACGCACACACACACGCAAACACGAGCTGCAAGCTAGCCTCCCATAAAGGTCTCTCTCAAGGACATCTGCGACCAATGTTAGCTAGCCCAGTTCGCCATGCACTAGCCTACTTTGCGTGTTGGCTACCGGGTTGCGAGATTACTTTTCGCAGTTTAGCAAGAACACCATAGAGGTTAGGGTGAGGGTCAGGTGTAGGGTTAGGGGTTAGGGTCTTAACCCTAAACTCAATGGTGTTATCGAGGCACACATCACCAGATAGCTAGTCTCACATAGCCAGACCTATCTCCACACTTCATTCACGCTGTGCCAGAACTGGAGAAAGGTCTGGCTGGGCTCCTCACCATTCTGGGATAGGAAGGGAAAAAACTCTGGATTTCCTTAAACTAATCACAAACATCTTGGGCGGAGTGGTTGCTAGATTGTTGTTGTTTCACGCAGTCTGGATTGAATCTGATTGGGTGGGGAATAGATTCCGCCGCCACTGATTGGTCAGTAAAAACTAATGACAAGGATTTTCCCCAAAACCTCCATCAGGGGCCTCATTTATCATTGAGGTACGCCTTCTTTTACACGGTCTTTTCCGCGATTTCAGGCGTACGCCATTTCCCCCCCCCCACATTGCGATTTATCAAGCCGAAAGGGCGAAAATTTAGTCGCCTTTCTACGCGCTTTTGTAGGACACCTCTCAAGTAGCCGTACCGATTTACACGGTTTTCTACACCCTTTTTAAACACAGGGGGAACTGGCGACGCAGGTGGTGCGTCGGTGAATTACAATGTTTGATGGAGAGAATAAGAGCGACAGTTCATGAACGCACAATCATGTAGGCTAATAGCCCAATTCAGCACCAACATATATCGCAATGCAAGATTAGACGTGTCCTCTAACCGGCTCATTAATGGTCCGATATGGATTTGTTCCCCAAACTGAACCTATGCCCTGTCCCAAACCTTTCCGCGCTATATGTCAGACACCTAATGCAGGCACTCCATCAAACGGCAATAATTGACCAATTAGATTGTCATTAATATGTGATCATGTGGACCTGTTTGCTGTTTGGTAAGCATATAAATGACAGTCCTCCTGTGCGTAATGCGAGCCTAAATGAATCCGGCGCTACTCGGCCTACTGGCCGAGATAGAACTCCAAAGAGGTGACGGCGATGGCGACTGCACCCACATAAGGGCACCATCAGTGAATGAATACGTCTATGTGAATCGCAAAAATATGCACACTATAAATACCCAAATCATATGTGACGCCGACATGCTCATCACAAGTGTAGTGGCACGGTGGCCTGGCTCCACGCATGACTCATTCACCCTGGCGCACAGCAGGGTAGGGACTAGACTGGAGGCAGGCGCTGCGCGTGACGGCTGGCTTGTTGGTGTGTGCATAGCCAAGATACATATTCTTTGTCTTTTTTACTTTAATCTTTATTAGCATTTTCCATCCATACAACGACAATACAATAAAACATAAAAACTTACAATAACAGCTTATGGGTACTTCCATCCATGCAGCTTTATTTTCTTACTCAAATATGACAATTTTAATATTAGTGGTATCATCACACTTCCTTCTATAATCCATCCATTTTTCCCATCTCCCTTCAAACTTTCCTTCCTGCATCCTCAATGCATAAATAAATCTCATAAATCTCCTCCACAACACCCACCACTGCTCCTTGGTTGGGGGTTCCACCTTATACCAAGCCCTCATTATTGTCTTTTTACTAGCAACCAATAGTACTTTCACTAGGTATCTGTCCCCTCCTTGTACATCATTCTGTTATGTTTGCCAAGATGTATATTCAAAGCTGATAAGAATGAGAACCAGTCAAGACCCCACCACTAAATGAGGACCCAAGCCCTCAGCCCCCTCCCCGTCATGAGGTTTACCAGCGGGGCCAAAGGGCCCACACTGAGGTCATGCGCCAGCTATGAAGACACAAACAAGTAAGGTTCACATTTCTACCATTTTATTGTCTGTTGGTGGGTGACTGTGTGAGGTGTGTGAGTGCGTTTGTGAGTGAATGTGTGAGGTCCGTGAGTGTGGTAGTGAGTGACTGTGTGAGGTCCTTGAGTGTGGTAGTGAGTGACTGTGTGAGGTCCGTGAGTGTGGTAGTGAGTGACAGTGTGAGGTCCGTGACAGCATGTGTGAGGGAATGAAGTGCAGTGAGGATGTCCTGTTGGCTCTGGTGGTGTAGTGTGGTGACCTCCACCAACTGCTGCACAACTGCCCCACAACTGCCCCAATCCCTTCTGCCATGTCCCTCTGGGCCTCTAGGGTCATGAGCCTCCAGCACAGCATCTGAGAGGAAGCCCAGCCCTCAGGGACCCTTGAGGCAGGGACGCTGGCAGCCGGAGGTGGAGGCGTGGGCGGTGGAGATGGAGACGGAGGCGCTGGAGATGGCACTGGAGGTGGAGGCCGGTGCGCTGGAGGTGGAGGCACTGGAGGTCGTGGCGCTGGATGTAGAGGCTGCAACCGGCGGGGGCACGACCGTCAGGTCAAGGACCACTGCAGACTCCCCCTCCTCTGAGTCCCACCCCACGTCAGAGTCTGGAGAAACAATTTCAGTCATTTTCTTTGAGTTTGTCTGTTAACTTGATTATGCATTAAACATTTCATTGTGTAGCCATATTCAATTGATATGTTTTTCTGTTGGCAGCCAAATAAATGCTTAAGTGTGATTTACCGGGTGATTTAGATGAGAGTCTTAATTTCCCAGAGGGGAAAATGTTTAATGTGGTCTAACATTATGAAGTGGTCATCTGTGTTATCGTTCCCTGTTTTTGGTCCTAAATCAATCATAGCCTACCACAGAATGTGTGGAATGTTTGCTTTCCTCACAGCCACATAATACAGAATGTCTGTGTAGCCTACGCCACATACAGGATGCACGAAACGTACAGTAGGCTACCTAAACTGTAGGAGCAATCAGACAAATGTAGGCTTGTACAAATAGCTTACCTTCCGAAGATGATTTTCTTTCCTCGCGTGGACCTCACCAACAAGCACATGCACCTCCGTCTCCGAAAAGTTTCTCTTCTTTCCGCGTTTTTCCATAAACGTATTTGTCTTTCCTATGCTCCACGCTATATTATGTCGGTTCCTTCCGGGGTATCCACGTTGTGCGCTGTCATAGTTTTGACCATATATGGTTGGATTTGGGCGTGGCGAGGGCGGAACACGGGGCGCGTGCGCGTCCGCTCTCTTCTACGCCACCGTCGGATTTTTCGTGGAGGAATTGGCGCAGCAGCGTGTACGACATTTTTGATAGATCCGAAAAGCGTGTAAATATTCTCGTACGCGACATTTCGCATTTTCCGCGTTTTCGTCGTACGCCCTCTTTTACACCTGAATTTACACGCTCTTTGATAAATGAGGCCCCAGGAGTCACACTACCAGATAGATAGGGCTGGGTGTCGAAATTCGATACCTTTGTGGTATCGACCGAAACACTGTAGGTACAGTATAGAGGTATCGAAAGACACATTCGATCCCCGTTTTCGATACATTCCAGTGTCCTTTGTCGTCTGTCTAGTATTATATTATTATTATATATATATTAAAGTAGTACAGCTGCTACCTTTCCAGCGCCACCACACAATACATAACATTTGGAATTTATATTGGGGAAAATTATTGTAAAAAGACTCATAATGGTAAAAACATTTTCAGGTGATTGCATTACAAAATGTGCTTTTATTAGTCTAGGTAACGAAAAAGGTATTGTTTTGGTATCGGTATTGAACTCAAGGTATCGAAAAAGGTATCGTATCGAAAGATTTTGACCGATACCCAGCCCTACAGATAGATGAACACTCTTGACTGACTTGACTGAAGTATCACTATAGCTTCAATGATGAAGGACTCTCTCCTGGATGGTGTCATTCTCAGAGGAACCGGCATCTCTCTGGCCTGTGTGCATGTCCTGGTCCACATTAACATATTAATCACGGTCCGTAACACTCACAATCTGACACACACACACACGCACAGTGAGAGAAAAAAACAAAGAGAGAGACACAACAAATGCTAATTTCCTCGCTGTTCACAGACCCAGACATTCAACTACTATCCTGACCAGCAACACACTGCTGAGTAAATCCTGAGAGACTCACAGCCAGCGTGTCGTAGTCAGGGGACCTGGTCCTCACGTCCAGACGAGAGTATGTGTCACTGGAGTCCCTCACATTGTGAAACACACACACACACACACACACACACACACACACACACACAGAACATTGAATTGACAGGCAGCACCTTGGTGAAAGTGAATGTGTGTGTAACAGACACTAAGAGACTCACAGCCAGCATATCGTAGTCAGGGTACCTGGTCCTCACGTTGAGAGCTGTGTAGGGGTCACTGCTGGGGTCAGGCTGGACCCTCTGTGGAGAGAGAGGAATCTGATGGAGATGCAATAAGTAGTTAATACAGAGGGAGAAACATCCTGGTGATTCTACATGAGAGTTTGGAGGGACAGCTAGTGAGGAGGAAGCAAGGAGACAGGACACAAGGAAACAAGGATACTTCTGAGCTTTAAACATTTAAACAAGGAAAGACTTGGATCACATCTATCTGTATGTTCCCTCACCTGAGTGTCCCCAGTGACATCACTTCCTCTGCTGTATCTCCTGGAGAGAGGGACAGAGTGAGTTCTGCTCTCTAGGGACCTCTAGTGGTGTGGTCATAACATAACTGATGTTACACACTGACTTATAATCTAAACTTGGACACTGGTGTCCAATAATGGTCATGTCTTACCTTGGGAAATAATGACATTTACCACCCATATTACAAAGGCATATGGTAACCTTTGCTGCTGATTTACACTTCGTGAGATAGATGTTTATGGACAGATTTGCAGGTGCAGTGTTTTGATTTGTATTAAAGCATTTGGTAATCTGAGAAATAAGTCTTAACTTCTTTACTCCTTAGGCTCTTGATGTTCACAAACAAACTTGACCTTTGTTAGGGTTATGTGGTTAAAACTGGCTTTTGTATTGGAAAAATCATTAGTAGGGTTACTTAGTAGGGTTACTAACCCTAACCCTAACCCTCACAAATAACATATGTTAATCAGAAAGAGTGGTGGCTGGCTAACAGAATGTAGCCTAATGGTCAGGAATATCTTCATAAAGAGAAGATTCACTCAATTGTAGTAGCCTATACCTTCAAATAATCATAGTAAGTTAGTGCAAATGTCCCTCCGGGATGATAGTGAAGTAGCCTACCTACTACTACTGCTACTGCTACTGCTACTACTACTGCTACTACTGCTACTCCTGCTGCCGCTACCACTACTACTACTACTACTACTACTACTACTACTACCACCACTACTACTACTACTACTGCTACTACTACTACTACTGCTACTGCTACTACTGCTGCTACTACTACTACTACTACTACTACTGCTACTGCTACTACTGCTACTACTGCTGCTACTACTACTACTACTACTACTGCTACTGCTACTACTACTACTACTGCTACTGCTACTACTGCTGC
This sequence comes from Borostomias antarcticus, assembly GCF_949987555.1. Classification (NCBI taxonomy): domain Eukaryota; kingdom Metazoa; phylum Chordata; class Actinopteri; order Stomiiformes; family Stomiidae; genus Borostomias; species Borostomias antarcticus. The sequence goes on from NC_140250.1 coordinate 16,319,855, forward strand.
TACTACTACTACTGCTACTGCTACTGCTACTGCTACTGCTACTACTGCTACTACTGCTACTACTACTACTACTACTACTGCTGCTACTACTACTACTACTACTACTACTACTACTACTACTGCTACTGCTACTACTACTACTGCTACTACTACTACTACTACTACTGCTACTGCTACTGCTACTACTACTACTACTACTACTACTACTACTACTACTACTACTACTACTGCTACTACTACTGCTACTACTACTACTACTACTACCACTACTACTACTACTACTACTACCACTACTACTACTACTACTACTGCTACTACTACTACTACTACCACTACTACTACTACCACTACTACTACTACTACTACTACTGCTACTACTACTACTACTACTACTACTACTACTACTACCACTACTACTACTACTACTACTACTACTACTGCTACCGCTACTACTACTACTACTACTACTACTACTACCACTACTACTACTACTACTACTACTACTACTACTACTACTACTACCACCACTACTACTACTACTACTACTACTGCTACTACTACTACTACTACTACTACTACTGCTACTGCTACTACTGCTGCTACTACTACTGCTACTACTACTACTACTACTACTACTACTACTGCTACTACTGCTACTGCTACTGCTACTGCTACTGCTACTACTACTACTACTACTACTACTACTACTACTACTACTGCTACTAGCCTACTACTGTGCAAAAAGTATCTGCCCATGGCACTAGGTGGCACTAATGCATTATCCTTCTGCAAAGTCGGGCTCTGATCATCGAAGAAGAAGACGGGTCTGAAGTTACTATAGTAACAGCAATGTAAACTTGTGCTCCTCTGTAGGAGCTACCTACAAGCTAACTAACTGTGGCATTAGCCTGCTCGCTAGCTAGCGAACAAGCTAGAGTTGGTTTGAGCAGTCATATCGAGGTTGTTCGCTATTTAGCTGGCGTAGCCTGATGCTAAACGTAAAGGTAAGGAAATAAAAGAACAATATTCATATAAGGATGGCAACAACACGACGCCCAGGTTAGACTAACGGTAGCTAGCTAGCTGTTGGCTAACGTTAGCTAGATGTTGGACTAGCTAAATTAGAATCCACTATCGCTTCCAGCTTGCTTGCTGAATCGTTGGGGAAACATTTTTGAAAACTCGGGTACCCTCTTTACAACGTTGAGTGAGCGTGCTAGCTAACTGTGCCTTTTTCTTCCTAAGCAGGTGGCAAAGTAACGTTAAGTTCACTTGACGTTAGGTCAGTGTCCCTGAGCAAGAGGGCAGGATGTCGGGCGACCTTGTTGGGGTGTGGGAAGTGGCTCTGAGTGATGGACTACATCGGATTGAGTTTGAACATGGAACAACCACCGGGAAAAGAGTCATCTGCATAGATGGGAAGGCAAGTCATAAACCCTCAATATACCTTTTATTCACCCCAGCCAGATTAGCTAATGCGTTCTGACTTGTTAAGTTCAGTACTTAGCTAGAAGTGATGTGCACAGCATGTGTGTTTTCAGAGATACATTAAGCTTGCGATTGTACTAGTGATGTGATGTACAGTGTGTGAGAGAGAATGGTAAATGGACTGCACTTATATAGCGCTTTTCCACGTTAGCGGCACTCACAGCGCTTTACAATGGCCTCTCATTCACCCATTCACACACACTCACACACCAATGGTGGTAGCTGCCATGCAAGGTGCTAATTTGGGGTCAAGGACACTTCGACATGTGGACAGTCGGAGCTGGGATTCGAACCACTGACCCTTCGATCGTTGAACGACCCGCTCTTCCAACCCGCCCCAAGAATAGTGTCTCACGCATCAGACATGCTGTAGCTAGTCAAGTAGGCAGATACTCATTCATGGGTCGTGGTGCTCTGGAATTCATATCACCAGCTACTGTTACAAGATCAGTAACATTAGATCGCACATTAAACCACTCCACCGTCCCCTTTGCTTTCTGACTAACAGGAGATCTTAAGGAGGGACTGGATGTTCAAGCTGGTGGGGAAGGAGACCTTCAACGTGGGGAGCTCGGAAACCAAAGCCACCATCAACATCGATGCGGTCAGCGGCTTCGCCTACGAATACACCCTGGAGATCAACGGGAAAAGTCTGAAGAAGTACATGGAGAACCGCTCCAAGGTCACCAGCACCTGGCTTCTCAACTTGGACGGCATCGACTGCAGGGTTGTCCTGGGTGAGTGCTCTGTCCTTTCCACTGCAAGCGAATCCTCCGATTTAAAAGGAAAACGACTGGTGTCAGTAATGTAAAAGTAATGTAAAAGTAATGTAAAGTAATTTCTAAAATGTAGTAACTAATGCTTAGGGGAGGATAGTGCACAAGACTACATGCCAGGGAGGAGTTAAGAATTGAGATGCAGGGCCACTTAAACAGCTTTTCACATGGACCCAAAATGTCAGCTTCCATCAGAGTATGACGACAAGGATTTGTGTGAAAGTACAATCTCCTCTAGTACATAGGCTACTCCAAGGCAGCAATATATAACAGTAGTGTTTTTGTCTGGAAATAAGACCAATTTTCCAAGCATCTACTGTAACAGAGTCTATTACAGTGCTGAAATCCAATCAAAAGATGCCTATCTGAACAATGGCTTGCTATTTCAGTCAGCTTCCTCCTAATCTCTCCCAGTCCTATAAAGTATCAGCTAAATAAAACCTAATGTATTCAATACCCTCTGAAATTAAACCTCCAAATAATTGGATGAAGTGACTAGTAATAGCAGGCCTATCCCGCCCACGGGAGCCATGATCCACTGAAGTTGCAGTAAGTCAAGAGGCCAGTTGATCTCTTTAGCTGCTTAAACCCCTCAGTGTATTCAATGTCTTATATCACCTGAGCAGGTCTCTTTCTGTGCGTCTCACCAGTGGTCACATTCCTAGTCCACTACATTGCAGTCTTAATTATCTGAGCATTTAAACAGATCTCTCTATAAGTGTTCAGAGCTAAGTCATCATGAATAAGTAGTCAACATGGTAGGAGCACGTATGTAATTGGCTCACAGAAACCGGTTGGCCCAGGTGTGTGAATGTGTGCTTACTGGCACTGGTCCAGATTAGCGGCTGTGCCATCTTGTCCCCACTAGGGCTGGGTATCGAGTCGAATTTCAAGAATCGATTCCGATTCACAAGGTTCAGAATCGATTATCATACAATTCGATTCCATTCGATTCAATATCGATTCGGTTAGTGTTACTAAAACCTTATATTTTTTTTGCTGTAACCTTAATTACATGACTGCCAAGTTATGCAACACATCAATACTAGGGCTGGGTATCGATACTGATTTCCAAAAATGAATGAATGAAGGAATCATTGAATGAATTAATGAACTATTCATTTATTCATTCATTCATTAAATAAAAGATCGATTTTGGGATTCAGAATCAATGAATCGATTTTTTAAACACAGTCCTAGTCCCCACCACACATCTCAGATGAGATTGCCTGTCACCTATTCCGAGACCTAATCAGGGCCTGATAGGGATTCATGTTGATCGTACGGACGGCTATTGTGTGAGTGTAAAATGGATCAAAGTGTACTTGGCAACCCTGTTACTGTAAAGCGAGAGTAGTCTACTGTCACCAAGCAACCGTGTGTTTACAACAGGGGATTTCTACAACCGTTGACTTCTGGAGATAATTGAAGGAGTGTTTTTATGTACCACGCTTGTAAAAGCCTAACTGAATGCCAGCTATGCATTTGAGCTTTTTAAAAGTTGGTTACGGTCATTGAAATACCTCACCAGCCTGTAAAGGTTGTCTGTTCTGTAAAGAGCCTACATTACATTGTCACTTACATCACTAACATGGTTCAGGGAAGTGGACGGTCAAAAGCTACTTTGAATTTCATACAATGCATGGTACAGCACAGTAGCTACAAAGGTAGGCTACATTGTAAGGAGTACAAGCAGGCCTAGTAAATAGCACAATGAGACAAAAAGCAGATTGGACAACATAGGCCTACTGTTATCAGACCCAAGCAATATAAGCTTGGTTAACTATGCCCACTAAATCACATACAGCACTATTTGCCAATAGTGTTTGAGATTCCTCCTTAAAGGCTGTATATGGAGGGTAGAAATACTAAAGACTTCCTTGTCGGTTCCTTTTGAGTTTTGGCTCACATTTCCTGAATCTAGTCAAACAGCCCTGGGAAAGAGAAACTTGTTTGGCAGAAATCAGAGGTAGTGTCCAGTCTTCATGCTATCAGAGGTAGTGTCCAGTCTTCATGCTATCAGAGGGAATGTCCAGTCTTCATGCTATCAGAGGGAATGTCCAGTCTTCATGCTATCAGAGGGAATGTACAGTCTTCATGCTATCAGAGGGAATGTACAGTCTTCATGCTATCAGAGGGAATGTACAGTCTTCATGCTATCAGAGGGAATGTACAGTCTTCATGCTATCGTTTTTGTCACGGCAGACAATGTATGATGTCATTTCCTTTAAACTCAAGTCTGTTATTGATGTTTTCTTGCCTTTTACCTTTTTGCACAGAGAAAGACACCATGGATATTTGGTGTAATGGACAAAAAATGGAGACAGCGGTAAGCAAACATATTCTCAGCAACGCTCACGTAATGTTAAAGAGCTGTATTCATCAAAGGTTACAAAAAGTGGCAGTTTATGTATGAAACATGAGTCCTGGGACTAATGTTTTTTCCCCTAAAGATGGATATTTTTCAAATAAAGCTTTATAATTGCCTTATCGATCCATATTTCTTCAAATTAAGTGATCAATGTAAAATTCAACCTAGCTGTCCTTACCTATGCTAAGTGTTGATGGTGGATAGGAAGTAATGCAGAGGATTAGATGATGATTCACGGTGCTCATTCTCCCTCTGTCCTGCAGGGGGAGTTTGTGGAGGACGGGACAGAGACTCACTTCACGCTGGGAGACCATGACTGCTGCATCAAGGCTGTGAGCAGCGGGAAGAGAAGAGACGGCATCATCCACACCATGCTGGTGGACGCCACAGAGATCGCTGAATCCGCCGAGTGAGCGTGTGTGTGTTTGTGCGTGAGATAGAGTGTGTGCGAGTTTGAGCATGTGTGTGTGTGTTTGTGCGTGAGATAGAGTGTGTGCGAGTTTGAGCATGTGTGTGTGTGTTTGTGCGTGAGATAGAGTGTGTGCGAGTTTGAGCATGTGTGTGTGTTGGGTAGGGAGTATGAGAATGTGTGTGTGTTGGGTAGGGAGTTTGAGCATGTGTGTGTGTTGGGTAGGGAGTATGAGAATATGTGTGTGTTGGGTAGGGAGTTTGAGCATGTGTGTGTGTTGGGTAGGGAGTATAAGAATGTGTGTGTTGGGTAGGGAGTTTGAGCATGTGTGTGTGTTGGGTAGGGAGTATGAGAATGTGTGTGTGTTGGGTAGGGAGTTTGAGCATGTGTGTGTGTTGGGTAGGGAGTATGAGCATGTGTGTGTGTTGGGTAGAGAGTATGAGCATGTGTGTGTGTTGGGTAGGGAGTATGAGAATGTGTGTGTGTTGGGTAGGGAGTTTGAGCATGTGTGTGTGTTGGGTAGGGAGTATGAGAATGTGTGTGTTGGGTATGGAGTTTGAGCATGTGTGTGTGTTGGGTAGGGAGTATGAGCATGTGTGTGTGTGTTGGGTAGGGAGTTTGAGCATGTGTGTGTGTTGAGTAGGGAGTATGAGCATGTGTGTGTGTTGGGTAGGGAGTTTGAGAATGTGTGTGTGTTGGGTAGGGAGTTTGAGCATGTGTGTGTGTTTGGTAGGGAGTATGAGCATGTGTGTTGGGTAGGGAGTTTGAGCATGTGTGTGTGTTGGGTAGGGAGTTTGAGCATGTGTGTGTGGTGGGTAGTGAGTATGAGCATGTGTGTGTGTTGGGTAGGGAGTTTGAGAATGTGTGTGTGTTGGGTATGGAGTTTGAGCATGTGTGTGTGTTGGGTAGGGAGTATGAGAATGTGTGTGTGTTGGGTAGGGAGTTTGAGCATGTGTGTGTGTTGGGTAGGGAGTTTGAGCATGTGTGTGTGTTGGGTAGGGAGTATGAGAATGTTTGCAACTGTGCTGCCACAAGACTAGTGAATCAGGGACCAAATGAAAAGTGTCGCTCAACTTCTCACTGTGTCAAGCTGGATTTGGGGCCATGTTATCGTTGAATGTATCGGGGCATTCTGTAGAGCTTACTACACCAGCATCAGGACTGCTGACATCATTCATGTCAATTCTACCTGATGAGGTCACTGTTGAGTGAAGGCGGGGTATCTGCTGTGTCCATAGGAAATGAAAGAGGTCATGTTTTAATTGGACCTTTAAAATGGAAAATCCAATGTTTTAATGTTTTTAATTTGACATTCCCAGGAGGTCCATTCGTGTATCTCGGAGTGATCCTAGTGCAGTGATATTTATAAATATGTACATTCCATGGACCTGAATTACTGTATGCAGTAATGCAATAATGTGCCAGTCATTTGCTTTTTAGTACAGTCTGTAACATCTAGACAAATTAATAACCCAGCATCTGTGATCATGTTTTGTGCTTATAAGTTGATGTCAGTCTATAACCATTTATTCAATTGAGACAGTCAAGTCTGGTGTCACACAGAGTACTATAAAGCTATTTAAGAAGATAGTTGGCTATGAAACAGATTCTATTATGTTAAGATTCAACACAATCAGCTGTGATGTTGTAGAATTGTATTTATTTTACAATCAGAAGTGTTGTATTCAGGTATAGTGACAGTATGCTTGTACAATGTATATTTTAGTTAATTGGTCAAGTGTTTATAATATATATTTGGTTCCAACACATATTTTATTAAATCCATGTGACTTGTGTATTTCCATATGTAGCCTACTCATTTGAGCTCGAACAGGAAGTGTGTGTTGTACAGATGTGTCCTATAACCATGACAGATGGTAGGTTGAGTCTGAGAACAGACATGGCGGAGAATGTTCTAGTTCTTCTTGGAGTGATTAACCAGTTACTGTACATTGTTAAGGCTATGGAACACTGTAGATATTGCCCATGTTGCTCATTCCCACCTGTATTACAACATACACTACTTAACATTGTTGCCAGAATACCCCAAACAAATGAACGCAGAACTATTGTGTCACTGTCAAAATTGTTGCATTGTACTAGCGTTCTGCTCGATAAGGCACATTATTATCCTGTCTTTCTGTCATATTCAAGTGGCATACTCAAATAACCAACTTCATCAAATGTGTAATAAGATAATTAAAACTTAACATTGATTGCCTTTCTCTGAAGGCACATTATCTTAATTTAGGCTATAACCACACCAAGTATTCTATACCCAAGTCAGTTGCTACACTGCTGTTTCACTATGCAGTGCAAACTTAAGACAGGATTATGAAACCACATTAAAACCATGGCTAAATTCTCATGACTTCAAAATTACAATTAAGTTGAGAATAAACAACAGATACATCTCAGAAGCAGAATCAAAAGCACTCAAAATCATGACCAACCCAAAATCAATAGCACTCAAAAGCTAATTTGACAAAATCTCTGCCTAAACTTGAACTGAATTAACCCAGCTCTAATCATTGACGTACAGAGCCACCAATAACTGAACCATCCAAAATATCAATATCATTATGGTTACAGTCCAACATCCTTTCTTGAGACGCATATCCTGCCTCAGCCAATAACACCACAGGGATGTGGGTTTATGATGTAGCCTTTCTGCAGGTGATCAGGTACTCTGGTAGAGCCTGGTGCCCGTTGAAGATGACGTGGGTGTCCCTGCCCCCGTGCACGCTGTCAAACAGGACCAGGGGGTCTGATCCTACCGAGGGGGGCACAATCAGGTCTGGGGAGCCGGCGGTCGATCTTCCAGTCAACACCTGCGCCTCAACAAAGTACAGGTACTTATCTGCCAGGTTCCTCCACAGCTTGTCTGCCCCGGTCACACTGCCGCTGAAATAGACCCCTGCTCCATACTTCTGCTCTGTGGGTCAAACAAGTTACGCTACGTAAGTATGATGCAACTTAGTTTGTATGCACACTGAATCCTTGCTGTGATTTTTAAAATATGATCCCGTGGCATATGAGTGAATGACGTATTTTTATGTTGTATCGTCAATAAGCGATTTCCTAATACTAGACAACAAACAAGAGACTTGTTTACAAACGAAAGGCCTAAAACGTGTAATATGTACGTTAAAGGCATGGGGGCGGAGCAAAGTTACAGGCGTAATTTGGCAACACAGGCAGAAATGCTGGAATAAGACGTGGAGACTGATAGGGGGGAGTCACTGAAGTTGGACGCTATTAGGACGCTATGGCTCAGTTAAACTGATATCAGGTGGTTTTAATTCATTTTGATAGAATGTCAAAAAAAAAGTTATTACAGCTTAAAAAAAAAAAATCCATGTTGTATAACAGGATAAGTTACGTACTGTAGGAGCTAAAACATGAAAAATAAACATTGATAGCTCTTAGTTGAGCCCATATGCGCCATCTCTCCAAGTGAAAGTATAATAGGCTACAAACTTATTAAAGCTATTAACAGGTTATTACATCAGAACTATCACTGCTGTTCTCTGGAAAGCTGTGCTTCACAATTAAGAGGTACTATTAAATCAGTGAAAACTGTTGAGTAAACAGCCATAAAATGGCTGACAGTCCTACCGTCAGGGGGTGAGCATTCTCTCTGGAAGCCCACTCTGCTGACCAGGTCACAGAACTCTGCTGGAATACACTGATACATTTTCTGGGGCTTTGCAGACAACTGCTTCTTCTTCAGCTCAAAGACGTGCTTCAGGTTGGGGTTCTCTACCTTCTCAACCTGGAACATCAACCATGACCACACTCCATTACGAAATCATACTCAAATATCCAATTTTTCACATTTATACATACTTTGAATTATTTTACACAAAAGTTTCCTTTGTTGATTCTTTAATTGAGACTCACTCTGATAATCTGAAACCCTTCAAAGTTGTGCCTCATTTCTGTGTCTGGTTCCACTTGCTTCCTGTGGTAAGATGCTTTGCTGTTTGTTATCAGGGCCAGGGTTCTCTCCTCATCCTTTGCAAACTCCTCTTGGACCCTGCAGCACATGGCGTCCACCTCCAGCCCAACGGCTGGGGCGTGTGTGAGAGCCCCGGTGACCAGTATACTGGCACGGCCAGATAGGAACACCTCCGCGATGGACACGCTCCACCTGGTCTGAAGGGACAGCAGCTCTTTGTGTTGGAGCTGACCGAAGTGCTGGATGAAGTTGTTGTGAACGGCGATGTGGTCAGAAACAGGGCAGAGAACGTTATAGATCCACCGTATGGCCTCCTGGATTCTGTCATCGAAGGCGCTGCTCAGCTCGATATACGGCGTTTCAGGTCCACTCTTGTGATGGCTATTTGTTTCCACGAATCCTGACAGAAATAACAGAAAAATCAATTTGTTTTATGATGATTAAATTATGACATTGTTAAAATATAATCGAAATCATCTCACCTTGATTAGAAGTGCGATGGGAGCTAGCAGTGGACTCAAGGGCCATCAGCTGACCTTCAAATGCCTGTGCAAAATAAATTGATACACAAGAGTATTTGTGAGAGCAGTGATATAATGCTAGTGTCTGTATGTGGGTCTATTTATGTCATCAGTGTGGTTGTGATACACAGTAGACCCCTTCACACTGAATTCCAATAGAAACACATGAACCCCCTCTCATTTTAACAATCACATTGCAATTCAGGGTATAAACAACAAAAGTTAGAGATCATTTTTGTGCAAGTGGTTCACTAACAAGTACCGGTACTTATCTGTGATATCTAGTTGCTTCTGAGGTTTACTCTCCCTTGGCACATTACCTTGTGTGTGTCATTGTCATTGGGATAAATGACAAAGTTGATGTTCATCTTCCCTTGGAAAGTCTTGGCAAATTCACACACTGCCCCCGTCATGATCTCAGCCACCTCCTTCTTCTGGAAGCCCAGGTTTCCTGTTCCAATGGCCGGGAAGGAGATGGACTGCAGCCCGTTTGAAGTAGCTTTTGTCAAACATTTGAAGGTCACATGTTGCAGGATCTATAATGGAGAATATTTTGAGACACTTCATATAATTGATTTCCCCTCTCAGGAAAGACAACCATGTCCATTTAAAGTACCCCACCTAAACTGATTATTCAAGTGCCTCTATGAAGATATAATTCTAGTGTTGTTGAATACTTTAACCATTCATGTCAGCATAGTTTGCAAAAACAATGCAATTTGAAGAGTCAAATTGGTATTGCTGCATTTGTTAGGTCGAAAGCTTTATGCTAATCCAAAGTCTGTCTCTGTGACCTTCCCATGTCGGGATATGGCTGTTTCAATTCACCCCATCTACAATGAATGGGGGGAATTTTTCGCTCCTGAGCTTAAAGGAGTAGTAAAGGGAAAATGCATGTTTAGCCCTGTTTTAAGGTTACTTATGATCATATACAATAGTTCAGATCAAAACATTGACAAAACTAGCACTTTTGAGAAAGTCTGATAATTGCTCTACCACCGCTTTGGTCATACAATGGATGTGGGTGGGCACCTTGAAAAATCTTTCAAAAACATGTTAAACTCTCGATTTCAAAGACAAGAAGCTCACCGAGGGTGTAATTGGTGTCTGTTGGTGTTCTGACATCAAATTCGCCGCAAAGTATGAATCCTGTAGGGTTTTATTGATAATTTTATGAAATCAATTGACTTGTATTTACGCGACCGTTGTAGATGTGTAGATCAATCCGCAGAGGGGATTCAGGAAGCGGAACTACTTACGGTAGCTATTGTTTACACATGTATGTGCTGCGACTAAATAGTTCTATGCTTAATATTTAAAAAAGCCTTTCCAGATGAACTAGAATCTTACTTTATGGCGAATTATGTCAGAACGCTAACTAACACCTCGGTGAGTTTCTTGTCTTTGAAATTGAGAGTTTAACATGTTTTTTTAAATGATTTTTCACGGTGCCCACCCACATCCATTGTATGACCAAAACGGTGGTAGAGCAATTATCAGACTTTCTCAAAAGTGCTTGTTTTGTCAACTTTTTGATCTGAACCATTGTATATGATCATCAGTAACAGGGCTAAACATGCATTTTCCCTTTACTACTCCTTTAAGTCCAAAAAAATGAATGGAGGTGAATGGCCGGCTGAGTTTGGGCGGCTCGTGGACCCACCCCGTTATTCAGACCCGCTCCAAAAGTGAATGGGTTCTAAGTTGGCCCATGCTACACCCCTCCAGCGAGTTTCATAAAAATCGGACAGGTTGTTTTTTGCGTAATCCTGCTAACAATCCAATAAACCAACCAATAAACAGACGAACGCACCAACACACACCACCGAAAACATTACCTCTCTCCCTGCACTGTCGCTGGGGTAGAGGTAATGACATTTACAAGTAACGGTAGCTACAGTAGCATTAATCATACTTGGGTGGCTTTAGGTTCAGTTCTTCCAGCACACAGAGTGTGGTACACTTTACGGCAGTCTAGGTTATATCCTCTGGTCTCAAGGACATCCCCCGTGGTTGCATAGTAGTTTTGTTTTATTTCCTCTTGCATTGTGCCACCAGCTTTCCGCATTATAGCTCTCGATATTTCGCCAACCGATAACTTCAGCTCCAGTGAGGTTGTGTTCACAATCACATCTGCCTGGGAAGATAAAATCATTTAGAGGCTTCCTCTCAAGTCACACATTTCACAATCATCATTTTTAATTTTCTAAATATGAACTTTGCTTTATATTTGTTGATACATACATCACTTCGACCTAATAGCAACTGTATTACATTGTAGCTTAAATAATAACCAAATCTTACCTTTTCATTTTCAATTTTTCCCATTTTCAGGGTCAGGTTGACGTTCCCAATCTGAACTGTGGATGAAGGTTTGCTGGAGCCTGTAGTGAAGGAGGAGGTACCTTTGATGGGACCTTTCCCGTGGTTCTGGACCGTTTGACTGGTCGATCCCATGGACCCCTTCCCCAGGATGCTAGAGCATGCTCTCTTCATCTCCACCACTGACCTCTCATCATTGTTTACCAGATGGATCTCCAAGGGCTTGTATGTGGAGTGACGGCCATCATTGTAGTTTTTCAGGGTTGTGACGATGGTGTCAGCACACAGAGGCAACGGGAAATTGAAAATGCCAGAACTCAGGGCAGGGATGGCAACAGACTGAACATTTCGCTCTTTTACTCTTTGAAGGATATTTTCGACTGCCCTCCGCAATAACGGGATTGCTTGCGTAACAACCTGTGAAGTTGGATTGAATGGAAGGTCTGGACCAACGGCGTGAATAACAATCTTACATGGCAAGCTCCCAGCTTTGGTAATAACTGCATCTCCAGTTCTCAACTGTCCATAACTGTCTATGTGTTGTTGGCTTTCAAGCTGAATTCCCAGGCCGCCGGCATCGCAAAGTGCCTGGGCAAGACCTCCAGCGTGCTGAAGATATTTATTGGCCGCGTTGACTACAGCGTCCACTCTGTGAGTGGTGAGGTCATCTTTCCACACGGACACCGTTACACCTCTAGACAACTGTATGGAATATCTTTTCTCCGGAAGTACAGGCTTGCTGAGCTGCGTCGGACTTGGATCGGAATCCACATCCACGCCATGGATCACAGGTGTACAGCCAAACTTGCATTGAATGGCTTCTGTCAGCGCAGGTGCACATTTCTTCAGAATGCTCACCATCTCCCCAGTCAGGAGAATTTCCTCGGCCATTGCTTGCATTGACAATACAATATCTGGGACCTTAAACAGAGAAATTCCGGGTCACACGTTAGCCTAAACCAGTGTGGTAAACCTATGTGACATCTTCCTTATAGAAGCTAAACCGATATGGAGGCTAGGCTACTTTCACACTGTGAAAACAATTGATTGACATTCTTGGTAGTTTGCAGAGCAACAGCGCCAATACACAAGCACCGTGAAGATAAACGCCAGCCCATAACAACTCAATAATACACAAAGTTCAGTTGTCTCTCTCAAACACCGACATCGCAAACGCACGTCTAACGTTAGCCTACTTACCTGGAGGCAGCGAATGTTTGAGAATGCTCTCGATGTTTTTCAGCTATCTGCGTAGACGGTGACAAAACTCGAAAGTGAAAGAATATGGTGATCACACCCCCTGAACGTTTTAAACTATTGAGTAGGCTATGCTTAGCCAACACGAGTTTGCCTTTCCTTATGTATTTCCTTACTTATCAGACCGATCGGTCGTGTATCATAGTTTTAATAGCGATAAAAAGATGCACATAGCCTTCTGTCGCATAGCCTACTGGAATGACGAAGCGCGTGCACAGTCATGGGGTCAAGTTTCACTGAGATTTCAGAGGAAACAAAAGTGAAAGTGAGCATAGACTCATCTAAACACGCCTGTTAGCATGGTTCACTAGCAACTCAGCATGGCAGATGAATACTCGTTTAGCTTGCTCGTCGAGCTAGAGAATAACCCGAATATCTCCAAACTTAAAAACAAATTAGTGAAGTATTTTCAAAGTAAGAAGTCAAACGGTGGTGATTGTCAAGTGGATTACAGATCAGGCAGAAGTGCAGTAGTGCGGTTTAAAACCGAGAATGGTAAGCTTTGTCATGTTGTTATTACTAGACTTCTAGGCAAACGTTTTTCTTTAACGCCATGCCATTTGCCTCTCAGTTGTATCTCAAGCTACATAAATGATCTCAAGAGGACCAGGGTTCAATTAGTGGTACGCCCTGTAACGAAGCAACAGCGACCAGTGCACGTCCAGTTGGCTCAACTCACCAGTATCAAGGCTTACCCAGCGCTGGGGTCTCCTGTATCTTACAGTAGCCTATCTTATCGACAATAAACACAATATAGCCTACTTTTTCAACGAATGTATTGTCTGTCAGAACAGCTCCGTTTTTCACGGATTGCGCGTGCGTCACAGGTGCTTCTTCGTTCTTTGAGTTTGTAATCCCGATAGTGTATTCAGCCTGTTATTTTGACTATTTTGGTGTTTTTATTGTGAACTTTTAACATTGGAGTCAACGGCCACTTCCGCATTCCCCCTCGGAACCCCCCACCTTTCTGTCACGTGTCACTTAACGTTGGCTCGGTTTTAATTCACGCCTCATTAAAGTCATACCTTACATTATAAAGAATCCCGTTGCTGAAAACCCATTAAAAATAACAGCATACGGCTACTGTTTAAAAATCAAACAATACATTTATTAATCAAGCTACCAATTACTTCACACTGGAAGTAGGCTAGAACAAGAACTTTGAGGTATAGGCATATGCCTTTAACAGATAACAGTCAGCTAGTTGTCAGAAGATTGTCTTTAGCCTACTTAAATGACTCAATCACAGCACAATACACTCTGATGACTTGCACTGATGGATCCAGGGTTGCAGAATTCTGACTTTTTTCGAGTTTCTGATTGGTTTTGCTCGGTTACTATCAGCTATCAGCTACGCATACAAGCCTAAACAATGATGAAATCAGTCCACACATGATAAATCATTAAAATTAAACATTTGTACCTCAGTACAAAAGGTCTCACTTGTAGTAGCAGGAGGAAAAAGTTGATAATTCGGACAACAAGAGGTTACGTGACTGCTTGCCTCCGCACATGTCAGCAAGTCGCCTTTTTATGGCTTTTGTTTTGAATGGCTCGAGATCTACCAGCATAGCGACCTACTGGTCAATCGTGATCAACGTATTGGGCACCCCTGCTGTAGGGAGATGACCACAGCCCTTAACCCCAGTTACCACCCCCCTTCCAGAGGCATATTATCAGACACCTTCACACCTGCTTGGCATGCGGTTAAAAAGAGAAACATCATAGGTGAGGCCAATCTCTCCCAGCTTGGCACAAACTCCTTGAACCACTCTCTTCCGGCAGGAGGCTGTGGTCCATCAGGAACAAAACAGTTTCTTTCCAAGTCACAACTGGCCTCATCGAGGCACAAGACCCCCGAACTGTCACTCTTTATTTTGTACTTTTTTTGTATTGTAGCCTATATTGTATTGTATCACTTCATTATTGTATTTTGCTTCGTCCTGTTTTGTCTTAACACAATGTTTGTTTAGGTGCTCCTACAGACTAAGCCTACTTTGCTAATTAAAATCTGATTCTGATACTGATCTAAGTTTGCATGTAGTGGACTGAGCTAATGTTAGCTGTTTTCCAATTCTTTGGAATTGTTACAGGGCGGACTGTATATATGCAATATAACAGCCTTGATACAACTCTGCTCAAGGAGATGCTATAGACAGTTAAAACAATGTCACTCAGAACAGCTTATGAGTGGACTGGCATCATTGCATTTTCACTAGTTCAGTGGTTCTTTGTTTTTATTAGACAGGCAGAAAGTTCTTGGAAAGCAGGTGCACGAGATTGGTTTGGATCAAGGGGTGCTGAAACTGACCGTTCGACTACCAGATACGGTCTTGAGTGGACAGGTGAGTTATAGTGGCTTGTTTGTATTGATAAATGGGATGTTTTTAACCCCCTGTTGACAGCTTCTAAATTGCGTGCTGGAGCAAGTGGGGAAAGGCGTTTAAAGATCATATTACAGAGGCTAAAGACCACATATTTGAAAACCACAACAAGGCCTCACTTTGGGGAATCACAACTATCGATTCATAAAATCAGATTGATGAAAACAACCATTTAGCAGCCAAAAATAGATTTTTAGAAACTACATTCTCGGTGCCCCGTCCACCGCCATTAAATGGATATACTGGCTCACGCTGGATTTTAAATTTCTTCTACATGCCTCCGAACTACACCAAAGTGATCTCGGTGAGTCAAACGTCTTATAATATGTCGTAAATAAGGTCCAGGTTGTCAAAACCGAGCATTCTCCGTTAACATCAACTGCTCCCCACTGTCATCACACCATCCCACATAGCGTAGCTGTTTGCATTTCAAATTCCTCAAAACCAACGCTGATTGGCGAGATCATTTTCAGATCTGGTACGAACTGATCTCTATGATTTGTCCAGACTGGTCATCCAGACTGATTTGTGAGAGGAACAGAATGTGAGCTCACAAAATCAAGATGGTCTCATGAGGCTAACTCAAGCTATCCCAAAGTAGTAAAAAGTGAAGCCATCTTGGATTACTCCTAGCGAAATCAGGATTTCAATATATAATGCAGCAGATTTTGCGGGGGTAGTAGCGGGCTAGCTAACCTTGGCTATAGCTCACTAATTCTCTACACTAGCTCTATGTAACTAGCTAATGTTAGCAGTCATGGCCCTATGTTGTCATTCTAAATCCCATTTCACACTTCTAATCAAACTATAATCTAACTAAAGGCAGGAATCTCTGTAAGAACCACTCATCCATCCTAACACTCATAACATTGTGATATATTATTCAGCATAACATCGTACCACCGCCTGCACTATAATTCTATAATACTTGTATAATATCCTTACTGTGTTCCTTTTTCAAAGTTATATCAGCCATCCTGGTATAAAATAGGCTTCCTGTGTGACTCACCCATCTACAGTTCTTAACAGCCAGAGACACCACTGGCCTGTCCCACAATGGAGGGATCTCTGGTGCATGAAGGATTACAACTTTAACTGCCACGACAACCCCACACATTAAAGGACAGGTTTGGAATTTAGCAGTACAAGCCATGTTATAAGGACATTTATGATCATAAACGGCATATATCAAAGTTTCGTCAAACAGTGTACTCTCGAGATATAGCCCATTGCAGCTAACACACTTAATGGATCCATAGGTGCATAGACAAAATCCCTCAAAGACAGGAAACTCACCGAGTGGTCACTGGTGTCCGTTGATGTTCTGGACAAAAAAATAGCCACAAAGTATGCTTCCGATATGGGCCATTGTACTGTATATGATCGTAAATAACCTTATAACATGGCTTATAATGCTAAATTCCGAACTGCCCTTTAAGAATCGATGATGTCAATGTCAAATGTAATGATTATGTTTCTATCATTGAAACAGGGCTATTGATAATCCTTCTAAAAATAACGTACTAAAGCTAAAATATGCAATTGTTTCATAAACACTACAAAGGTTCAATAACACCACCTTTTCCATGTTTAGGAAGACTTGGCTGCTGTAAACTCAGACAAGACATGTAAGTAAAATTGTCAAGCTCTAAATGTTACTGTATCTTGCAAGTTCTTATGTGAAGACATACACACTCAACAATATTGTAACCACTTAAAATGTCTGGGTATAGTGTAACCTCTGAAGTTAAAAGGAATTATGGGGAACGTTGGCCTACTGAGAAAAATCAGGTAGCAGGGGAACAGATCTGTCTATATATTCTCCACACATTGGAATGGCCTCCACACATTAGATTGGCCTCGTCTTTTGTCAACAAATATCATACATCTTAAATCTGGACATTGATATAGAAAGTAGCCTGGAGAACCAATGGTTCTGGAGCCTAGTGGCCCATAGGGCAGGAGCTTATCTCCTGCTTCCACGATGCACCTTGATGTACAAGTACACCCCCTGGACATGACGCTAGTATGTCGCAGGGACATTGATATGACTAATATAATTTATCAGGCGTTAGGGAGCCAATGAACAGCCATCTCATGCCATCATCTAAGTGAAAGCCAGAACCTGATTCTCCTCCGCAGTAAATACTAGACTTCAAAAAAAAAAGCTATAGGTTTGTGATCAAGTTAATTTGTACCCTATGTTAGTGAGTCACAAAGTGAGAAAACGGTGATATTGCAAATATATCAATTGCATTATCATATTTAGCTCGCTTGGAAAGGTCTATTTTGTTACCAGGAAGTAAAAATAAGTTTGTATTCTTAGCTGGTGTTGCAAACAACTCCCCTGCAAGTGGAGATGGGCACGCCCCTCCAGCTGAGGCTCAGGAAGAGGCGGAGAGCTCTGGTGCGCCAGCAGAGGAAGAGGCGCGGTGCGCCTCGGCTGTGCTCGGGAACCTTGAGGAGAGCATGACACAGGAGTACCTGGAGATGCTTGTGGAGAACATTCTCAGTAATCTAACATCAGATTCAGACCCCCCCTCTGCATCAAACTTCTGCCTGGAGATCCTGCCCGACACCTGCTTCGCTGTGGTGACTTTCACTAATGGACAAGGTAATACACACATTTGTGGGAGGGGGTAGGTGTTATGAAAAAAATGCTACAATCCAGGCAAATACTCACTAATTTTCACATTTTTCAGTGAACAGTCATTTCATCTCCAAGTGCACCACAAACAGAGTGTTTATGCGCAAAAAGCTATCAGTTAGACCTCTGGAAATCACAACCAAAGTGAAGGTGGAGGACATTCCCCCAGATTGGAGACCAGACCACCTCCTCTTATACTTTAAAAGAGATGGTGAGGCCGTGGAAGATGTCTCTCTGAATGAAGATGAGCAGTCTGCCATCATCACCTTTGAAGATCCTAAAGGTAGTATTATACTGTACTGTTACTTTAACTTACATTTTTCTAATGCTACAGTGCATTACACACGTGCACAGATGTTGAATTATGCAATATATTTTATTTTCTATATATTTCTTTTCTATTAGCCGTTTACAGAATAATTGAGAAGAAACATCACATCGACAAACAACCTATCAAAGCTTTCCCCTTCTATGAATCTCTGGGAACAGCCCTTTATGGTAAAGACAGACCCACATTGAAGCTCCCTCCTGTCCTTAATGAGACTATTGATCAGGCCATTTGGAAATACCTTTCTGGCAATCAGGGATCTGCAGACACCATCAACAATGATCTAGCCAAGCACTTCTGCAAGGTGGACCTCCAACAACCAACGGTCAAGTTAAGCCCTCTCCCTGCTCTCCTCCAGCAGAAAGGTATTAAAGCCAAATACTTAGAGCAGTGGAAAGACACAGTGAAGACTGCTTTCACTCAGGCCTTGTCTAAATACAAATCTTTGGAGCTCCAGGTCGAGGCTTCCTCATGGGAAGAGTCTGAAGGAGAGCTCAACAAGGCTGTGTCAGATGAGGCTGTGGTTGTGGTCCCTGACAAGGTCCGATGTGTTATGGCAGTGGTTGGCCTTGTAGAGGATGTGAGCAAACTTGAGAAACTGGTGAAAGATAGCTTGGGCAGGATTGCCAAAAGAATACAAAGGGAGAAGTCAAGCATAACAGAGGAGATTAAATTGTCTCCATCCATCTACAACATCCTCTCACAAGATGGCCTGCAGGACAAGATGGTCATTGAATACCCAGAGCTGAAGATGACATACAATAGTGAGAATCAGAGTGTGAACTTATTCGGCTTGATGCACGAAGTGTTGAATGCCAACAAGAAGGTTGTAGATGGAGTTGTGGGATTAAAACGGAAGATGTTGGAATGGGACAACTACCTTGTTGAGTTTCTGCGGGGTGAAGACCAAGAAAAGCTCAACAGCTCTCTTTTTACTTCAAAGAGCATTACTGCAGCCCTAGAGATACACAGAAATGGAGTGCAGCTACTTGCAGTCTCAGAGGAGGCATTGAGTGAAGCAGAAGACCATCTGAAAATGCTGCTTATTTCTCAATACATAGACGTTGAAGATTCAAATGTCCTGAAGATGCCAGAGTGGCAAGACCTGATTACCCGTTTGGACCACTCCTCCAACATCTCCTTGAGGAAAGTCCAGATCCAGATATCTAGTATCCTTGGAAGGCAGCAAGTGGTGGTATCTGGCTATAAGGACTGTGTTTCGTCAGTTGAGAAGGAACTTGCTGACTTCTTACACCAACATACTGAAGTTGAAGAATCTCTTGAGGTCAAACCGGAGGCCATTGTCAAATTCATCCAGGAACATAAAAGGAATGCCTGGTCTGGTAGAGTCAATGATACCGTGAAGGTATCATTCAAGAAAGAAGCCATTTCCTTCAGTGGTGCCAGGGTAGATGTTAAAGATTGCAAGGCCATATTTGAAGACTTGGTTGCCTCCACATGCTTCAGTGTGTTGAAAGTGTCCAAGCCTGGAGCAAAGAAATTATTCCAGGATAATAATTCCATGTACATCTCCACAGTTTTGAACCAGACAGGCTGTTTAGTGCAGTTGGTGATGGAGGATGATATTGTCGGAGCTTATAAGTACAACTACCAGCTTCAGACACCCGATGGAGTGGAAATAGCAGTATGTAAGGCTGATATTTCCAGATATGCAGTTCAAGCAGTAGTCAGTGCAGCAGACTCAGACCTGAAGCACAATGGTGGTCTAGCTGGAGCTCTTTTGGCTGCTGCTGGGCCACAGTTGCAGGATGAATGCGACCAGCTTATCGCCAGCAGGGGGCAGCTTAAGCCAGGAGACTGTGTCCTTACTGGTGCAGGCGGACGGCTCCGCTGCAAGAGCATCATCCACGCTGTAGGGCCCAGAATCAACAGTTCACACCCCCAGAAGGCCATAGGGCAGTTGAGAAGAGCGGTGAAAGGTAGCCTAGATTTAGCTGAGGCCAACAACTGCCTGTCTGTGGCTATACCTGCCATCAGCTCTGGGAATCTCGGATTTCCTCTGACATTGTGTGCAGAAACTATCGCTAAAGCTATCAAGGATTACTGTGAGGACAAATTTGGAGAGAACACTTTGAGGAAGATCCATCTGGTGAACATCGATGACAAGACCGTTCAGGCCATGGAGGCGGCAGTGCGGAAGGAGTTTGGAGACCATGGAACAAGTCATCCTCAACCAAGTCATCCTCAACCAAGTCATCCTCAACCGAGTGGTACCATCAGTTTCTCACAGCCCCAGCACGGAGTCCGGGTTCAGAGTACGAGCAGTTCTGACAGAGTGCAAACCAAAGAGGGTCTAACCATAGTCCTGATGAAAGGAAACATCCAAGATGCCTCGGTAAGCAGTCAACTTTGAGTAAATCGATTTCAGTTAAAATCCTATTCTATTTATTTATTCTTAAGTGCACACTGGCTGATTTAATAAACCACATTTTCAATCGATTACATGGCACTGTAAAGATTTTGGTTCTATCGGTTACAGACTGAGGTGCTTGTGAACACTGTGGGTGAAGACCTGGTACTTAACAGCGGAGCAGTCTCAAAGGCCATCTTAAGTGTGGCTGGACCTCAACTTCAGGCACTGATAAATGAACAGGCGAGTAGCGCCACGACCAGGGACATCATCGTTACCGATGGCTGCAACCTTAAGAGCTCAAATGTGTTTCACACTATCGCCCCTCGATGGGACAATGGACAAGGAGCTGCTCAAAAGGTAATACATTGTACTGACATTGATGATCTTTGGTCAAGGAGTGAGAGTTACACTTTTGTGTTTTTCACATATACGCATATTAAGTGTAAGTGTAATTGTGGACTTTTATGACAACAAGGCATGAACACACTGACTTCGCCATTCATGAATGAGACAGAGTTTGCTAGCTAAGAATAGCTGTCGTATCGGATGTTTTGCAGATATTGAGCAAGATCGTGGAGGAATGCTTGGGTCTCGCAGAGCAGCAGCAACTTGTCTCGATGACCTTCCCTGCAATCGGCACAGGAAACCTGGGCTTCCCCAAAGACCTTGTGGCCTCCCTTATGCTGAACGAAGTCTTCATGTTCAGCAGTAAGAAGCACCCCAAGAACCTGAAAGAAGTAGTGTTCATCCTGCACCCAAGTGATCCAAAGACTATCCAGGTAAGAAAAGTAGCAAAACTGTTAAATAAATGTGTCTACCTTTGCTCCTTGTCTAATAGTTTGCCTACTAATTGTGACCACATCCATGTCTTTATTGAAATTGAAGTTGGGAGGATCTTATAACCCTACAATCGGATAGATGGATATACAATATATGAGTGAGAGAGAAGCTGTTTTTTAGTTAAGGTAGGCTTGATATTGACATGCTTTGAGTTAATATAGCTAATTATTGTTTTCCGTCTGGGTTTTCTTTCCAGGCTTTCAAAGATGAGTTTAACAGAATGTTCACAACCACATCTGCATCTTCAGGGGATTCAGCAGCAACATCCACCAAACAGACTAAAGGTGCAGCTTACAAACACTTGCACAAAATGGATTGTCTGTAGACTTTGAATTACAAAGTGAGAAACATTTGTGTTCTGTTGTGTTGATTAAGATATTTTAGATGTTGACTTCTTAAATTCTACTGCCAGGTACCTTTTCCAAGGTCACGTCAAGCTCAGGAATGTATGAGACAAAAATGGGAGGGATGGTTATACAGGTAGTCACAGGAGACATTACCAAGGAGACTACTGATGTCATTGTCAATTCCTCCAATAAAAGCTTCAACCTCAACTCAGGTATGCAATGTACTGTAGGCTTATCTCCAGCTCAAGTCAAATGATATTCCCTGTTTTAAATGATATCAGCAATAATACTGGCAGCAGTACTTAAAGGCTGGATGTGGATATACACTATATAGACAAAAGTACTGGGAGACATACACATTACTCCTACAGGAACTTTTATGACATCCCATTCTAAATTCATAGGCATTAATATGGAGTTGGTCCCCCCTTTGCAGCTATAACGGCTTCCAGTCTTCGGGGTAGGCTTCCTACAAAAACATTTGGATGAACTAGAACGGAGATTGCGAGCTAGGCCCTCTCATCCAACATCAGTGTCTGACCTTGCAAATGCTCTTCTGGATGAATGGGCAAAAATTCCCACAAACGCGCTCCAAAATCTTGTAGAAAGCCTTCCCAGAAGAGTGGAAGCTGCTATAGCTGCAAAGGGGGGACCAACTCCATATTAATGCCTATGAATTTAGAATTGGATGTCATAAAAGCTCCTGTAGGTGTAGTGTGTAGGTGTCCCTATACTTTTGTCCATATAGAGTACTTCTGTTGCACATCTGTTGCAATTGCAACACAGGCGTAATGCAAATACTTTGTATGTGATTATTACTTTCTTGATGTAGTTTTTTGTATTCCCATATGAATTCCATGTTACTCCAGGGGTTTCTAAGGCCATTCTAGATGCAGCTGGCCAGACTGTGAAGGCAGAATGCCAACAGCTGGGTAAGAGCCTATTATTTACCACCACTCTGAAATATAAACACTTTATACACATTTACATGTCGTTATTAGAATGAACATTATTTCACATACTGTAACTGCTGGTGTGGGAATAGTATTGTATCTAAAGGGAATAATATAGGGGCTCCCTTCATCCCTTTTCTATCTTAAGGTACCCACTATCCAAGGCGTGTTCTAATCAGCATAAAACAGCAATGTGCTATGTATTTCCAGGAGCCCAGGCTAACACAGGCATGATAATGACCCAGCCCGGCAACTTGCAGTCAAAGGCCATCATCCACCTGCACATTGGCAAGACAGACCCACAGGGGATCCACACATCTGTGAAGGATGCACTTCTAATGTGTGCTAAGGGAAACTACACTTCCATCTCCATGCCTGCTCTTGGCACTGGTGAGTTTAGGTTTCAAAGGTATCAATAGTCTGGCAGTCTTGAGTTAGTAGTAACTGTCTCTAAAACTTGTTGATATAGTCATTTGGTGCCGGAAATCAGAAAGGTGGAGCTTATGGAAAAGGCCAGAAAAAGTCATGTTTGAATCCCTCAAATGTTATTAATTTCACTTGACTAATGCAAAGCTAACTTGTTGTCATGTCATTCTAGGCCAAGGCAATGTTCAGGCGGGCCAGGTGGCGGACGCCATGTTGGATGCTGTCGTGGATGTAGTGAGCCACACGTCTCAGAACACCCTGAAGCTGGTCAGGATAGTCATCTTTCAACCTGCTATGGCCAAAGAGTTCTACAGCAGTATGCAGAAGAAAGAAGGCACCGAAGACACTGCTGATAAAAAAGATAGCGTTGCTGACAAAAAGGATAGTGTCTTGGGAAAAATAAAATGTAAGGGCTATCTACATTGATGCCAATTTCAGTGTTAATGCCAATTTCTTCTCCTTTGTGTATATTCTTTTGCTTATAGAAATAATTTTGACAGCTATACAGTATATTCGCGATATGTAAGATTAAAGGATAAGTCCTTCATCCTTTAATGAACACTCACTCATTCCTGATGGTCTTCTTTTCATGTGCGTTTTCTCATAGCGTTCTTCAGCTGGGGGAGCACTCCTAAGCCACAGAAGGACGAGGACTTCATCGTCCAGGGCAAGCAAGTGGACCCGGCGTGCTTCCACATCTGCGGTCACTCACAGGCTGCAGTGGACTACGCCAAGCAGTTTATTAGCGACCTGATATCCAAGGAGCAATTCAAGAACTGCATCACGGACAATGCCATCCTTAACCTGACGCCCTCCGACCGCCAGCGTATCCTGGACATGCAGAACACCATGGACGTGAGTGTGAGTCTGGAGTACAAGACATCTCAGGTAGGGATGAGACGGTATACCGTAAAACCGTGAACCGCGGTATAAAATGTCCAATGAACCGTGACATTCCCTGTGTTTACGGTATTACGTTTACGGTATTACACAATAATGCGCTGCTGAAACTTCACATTTCAAGTTGCTTGCAACAGTTAATTTTGTAATTTAATATAAGCTTGTTATTAATAAACTGAGCTTAATCACAATAGTGTGTATTTTCAATCACTGTAGTTCCTTCAAAGTAAAATACTTCTTCTTTTTTTTTATGTGTTTTGGCAGGTGAAATACCGTAAACCGTACCGTGTAACTAGATACCGTACCGTACCGTAATGCAAAAATCCATACTGTCTCATCCCTAATCTCAGGCCACCATCACCATCGAGGGCATGAGCAGAGACGTGCTCAAAGCGGTCAGCGAGGTCCACGCGATGCTGCAAAGAGCCCGTGACGACGAGTACTTCAACAGGAAAGTGGAAATGGCCGGTAATGTGGTAGAGTGGCAGTACCAACAGCAGGGAGGGCAGTTCCAGAGATTCGACCCCATCCCGAACTTCCATCTCGAGCAGGCTTTGCAAGGGCAGCATACGCACGTCGAGGTCACACTCCAGGGTCAGATATACAAGGTCCTCATTCCAGACGGGCCTGCTACTGATAGCCAAGGGAACAGTCTCAACATCAGACGCGTTGACAAGATAGCAGGTACAGTACTTAACACTGCCGTTACCTTTTAAACTACTGGAGAGCATCTGATTTCTTTTACTAACTGCAATAGGTGTTGCTACAGTGCATCCGGAAAGTATTAATATCCCTTAAGTTTATCCACATTTACTTGAAGTTAAATAAAAAAGTAAAATATCCTATGTACTAAGTATTCACTCCCTTTGCTATGACACTTAAAATTGATCTCAGGTGAATCCTGTTTCCACTGATCATCCTTGAGATATTTCTACAACTTGATTGGGGTCCACCTGTGGTAAATTCAATTGATTTGGAAAGGCACCCACCTGTCTATATAAGGTCCCACAGTTGACAGTGCATGTCAGAGCACAAACCAAGCCATGAAGTCAAACGAATTGTCTGTTGACCTCAGAGACAGGATTGTATTAAGACACAGATCTGAGGAAGGGTACAGAAAAGATTCTGCAGCATTGAAGGTCCCAACAAACACAGTGATGGAGCTTGAGAGGATCTGCAAAGAAGAGTGGGAGGAACTTCCCCAAAATAGGTGTGCCAAGCTTGTAGCATCATACTCAAGAAGACTTGAGGCTGTAATTGCTGCCAAAGATGCTTCAACAAAGTATTGAGGAAAGGGTGTGAATATACTGTATATGCACTTATATTTGAGTGTTTTATTTTTAATAAATTAGAAAAAAATAAAGCTTTGTCATTATGGGGTATTGTGTGTAAAGTTTTGAGCAAAAAAAATCAATTTAATCAATTTTGGAATAAGGCTGTAACATAACAATGTGGAAAAAGTTAAAGATATGAATACTTTCCGGATGCACTCTATGTACAGTAAGACAGTTGGAAATTGCTGGGGTCATATTTATTCTCTCCCACCACCAAGGAAAATAGATTTATCAAAACTTGCCAACACATCCTAATATCCACAACCTTCAGATATGACACTTTTTTTGTTTTTTTGTTTAAAGGTTTTAAAAATAACAAGAACAAATGTTTAATGTAATGAACTTACTAGTTTAGATGGTGCCATACCACTGTTCCGACATCCCACTAGTCCGACGTCTCACCAGTCCGAAACATCCCATTGTCGGTCGGACTCTTGAGCCGTCGGAACAATGGCATGTCTGACGATCGGTGAACAAGCTTCGGACTAGTGAGACGTCGGATCAATGGCACGTCGGAACAGCGGGCAGTCCCCGTTTAGATTGCATACTGTAATGTGCTGTATCATATTTGAAAGCCCATATTTGGTTGTTGTTCACCCCCAGCCCGTCAGGATAGTCTTCCCTCTCATTGGGACACCATGCCAGCCAACACATCCTTCAAGTCCTTCACTATCCAGCCTGGCAGCACGGAGCACAACGCCGTTGAGAACCTGTTCAAGGCAACCTGCCCAAGAAACATTGTAAAGGTAACCCCTTTATTGAAGAGTTTTTTCCCCCTTTCTTTCTTCATAATCTTCACTTGAAGATTTACTTCAGTACTGAATTACTGTATCTCTCAAGATGGGTGGGTGTACTACATGGAATATTTTTTAACTCTTTTGTATAAGTAAATCCCACTTAACCATTTTATGTAAGCTGCGGTACTGTATATACAGTAAAAATCAACCCGATGTATCAAATAGACCGACACAGAATATTCTAAAAGATATTGGAATAATTACAATACATTTGGCAGGGGCCTGACATGCAACACATTTCATTCTGTTTTCATGAAACGTGCATAAATGATCAGTAAGCATGTGATAAAATATTGTCAAGCTGATAAAATGGTTTACGATTCTCTAACTGAGGCTACCTATCAGTTCCTTTATGCTGCCAAGTTTGCCGGCTAACTACTGTAGCAGTTAGGCTAGTTAGTCAGTACAGTAACTTATGACAATAAGAAGAGCTACTTCAGTGAGTTGTCAGGCAGTCAATATTGTGATTTTACACCGTTGGAGAGCTTAAAATATCCCCTTTCAAACATAGGGCAGGTCCATTGCTATCAAAAATACTATTATTATTCATAAATCCAATGCTCTAAATTGTTTTGGGATTGTATCATATCGTGAACTTTGTATCATGAATCGTACCATGTCGTGAGTTGTATCGTCCCATCCCCAAATATCAAAACATTTTCACAGAGATTGCAAAAAGAGACACCATAGTTCATGGATTAGTTGTATTTCAGTACTTTGCACTATTTAGACTTAGACATTAGACATTTAGACTCTCAATGTCACCCCCAGTTATATATGAGGTATTGATGTTGACCAGATGGAGAGGATCCAGAACCCAAGCATGTGGAGAGGAGTCCAGATCAGGAAGAGAGAGATGGAGCTGAGGAATGGGCACCAGAACAACGAGAAGCAGCTGTTCCACGGAACCTGCTACACGACCATCAACCACATCAACCACAATGGCTTCAATCGGAGCTACGCTGGAAAGAACGGTAAGACCCACTGACCTTCATTAAAAGAGACACAGGTATTCAATGTATTCAATTGGACTTCTCTTCAAGAGTCATTTTAAGGAACCATCTTTCTCTAAACGACTGTTCGTAAAGATCCAATGGGCTATATGCACATCTCCAGTACTTCCTGAAATTACTGTAGACATGCTTCTCTATTTCCTGTCCTACACTATTGAATGAGGTGATTAATCAGGTGTGCCTGACTGCAGCACAATGATCAGGCACACCTGAATAATCATTTCACCCAATAGTGTGAGACGCATGAAGCATGTCTAATTTCAGGAAGTACTGGAGTTGTGCATATAGCGAATTGTCAATAGCCCAACCAAGCCATATCTTTTTTCTTTTTTTTTGCAGCTGCTGCATATGGGAACGGTACTTACTTCGCAGTCAATGCCAGCTACTCTGCCAATGACACATACTCTAAACCAGACCCTCAAGGCCAGAAGTACATTTATCTCTGCCAGGTCCTGACTGGAGATTTCACCAGAGGACAACAAGGGATGATCGTACCTCCAGCCAAAAACACCACAACACCTCAACATTACGACAGTGTGACAGACAACATCTCCAGACCATCCATGTTTGTGGTCTTCCATGACTGTCAGGCCTACCCAGAGTACCTGATCACTTTCAGATAGACCTGGGTGGGCCAGCTAACATCCTACTTATCCATAGCCTGGGAATATGACTACAGTCTGCCTTATATTTTACAAATAGCCTAATGATTGTACTCACATTTATTAATTTTTTACAAATGTTCCTTAATATTTTTGTCACTTCTACAAACTCAAAACACATTTCACGAATAGTGAAAACATTTTGTTTGATGATGGATATTAGTTTATGTAGAAAGTAAGTAGTATATTAACATAGAAATAAGCTTGACTGTTCACTGTACTTTAAAGCATAGTTTGTTTGGGGGTGTTTTTGTTTTGATTTGTATAAAGATGATGCTAGTTTAAGGTTGTACTGTAAGTGCATTCTCTCAGGTTAGTAGTGAAGGCAGAGGAGCAATGCCATTACAAAACCTTTTTTTGGCGAGTGAAAGAGGATGCCAGGGAAGTCCCTGCCTTCAGTGCCTTGTGTTTGAAATGATGTGATCCCAACACGTGTCTTTACAAATGTGGCTATACGTTTGATTTAACCTCTGGGAAATTAAGTAATAAAGTTAAACAATGAAAAGTATCCATTTGTAATGACTTGGCGCCATCTACAGATTTAATGACTGCATTGCATGCAAAGGCACGACAGGGCTAGATATTAGTTCCTACATTTTGAAAGTGGAATAACCTTTATATTAAACTAGTGTGTAGCCTAGCACAAATTGCCTATGTGAAAATTACTTTAAAGAGGGCCTAGGCTAGAAGGTTACACATTTTGAAAATGAGTCGCAATGAATTTGTCAAACAGGCTAGGCTACACTAACCAAAGCGTGTTTTTAACAGTTAGGGGATTTTGAATTGAGTTGCCGACCAACAGGGCCATGTCGCCCTGCCTCCGCCTCCGCGGGACGCGCTGGAGACTGGAAAGGTGAGAGGACGAGGAGTGCCTACCTGCGACGTGGGCTGGAAACACGGAAGTTCAGTATCTGCCACATAAACCAGGAATAGCACTAGGAGGACACGAAAAGGGTTAGGGTTTGGGATTACAGCCTCTCAAGGGTGAAACTGAAATAGCTTGCTTCCTACTCTGTATTTGAATGCGCGATGTAGATTTGGGACACATTTTTAACTCGCCACCAAATAAATAGCCTTATCAACTGATTTGACTTGAAAACAAAGCGCGAAGAGGACTGGAATGCGCCGACGTGACGCGTTACTGTCGGAGTGCAGTGGAGCTCAACAGAACCAGAACCAAGGCCAATCCGGGCTAAGTGCCGAGCAGCAGCTGCTAGTGGCACCCACCGGCAAAATGAATCCCGGTGGAACCGCCGGAGGAGGAGTCGTTCCCTGGAACCGGGAGTTGAGTCCGACCGCCGTCAACCAAATCCTGATGGAATTCCTCATGTATTTGGGGAGAGCGATGCTGGTGTTTTATCCCGTTTACCTGACAGGATACCTCGGACTGAGCATCAGCTGGGTTCTGTTGTGTATGATGATGATCACTTGGTGGAAGAAAAATCGCCAGTGGAAAGATGTCCGCATTGGCACGGCTATAGAATTTTTGGATAACGAAGAGCAAGTGATCAACAACGAGTTGAAAACCCTGAATATGGCAAGCTGGGTTGGTATTAAATTGAGGCTGTTATATCACAGGTGTTCACGTAGAAGGTTAATTTCTAAAGCAATACGCCCAAGCAATTAGTCCCCTACAGATTACTGCAATGTTCTAGGCTATAACATTATGGCAGGTTTTGTATGCATGTATGGGGTTGCCATACCTAATCCAGAGCTTCTTTTAAGTGGATACTCACTCTTATGGGTCATAACGCAGTAAATATTTAAGGTGTGTTTACATCTCTGTTACTGTTACTGTGGAGATCATTTTGCACGAGCTTTCACTCATACTCAAGCAACACCACACCCACGCCTATCACGAGCAACAGGCCTACCTGTGTAGACACAAGGGTTCATGCCAACAGGCCTGCGTAATTCAGGTTTTTGTTAAGTTTATCCTAGTTTTGCATATACTTTTCTTAGAGAGAGAGAGAGAATGTGTGAATGTAAGCGCGCGCGTGTGTGTTCATGTGTCTCCCTTTCCATATTTACATCATATATTATAAATAGCCTAACTTGTCAGACAATCCCTTCATTAGTCATCAGATCCTACCAATACATTTCCTCTTTAATAACCTTTGTTGCCATTTATATGTTAAGGTAACTGGGGCTCCAATCAGTACAAACCATCTCACACTTAAATTGGAATTAACTGAGACTTAAAGTTAAATGAGATTTCAGAGTAGATAAATTGGAAGAATGTGAATCTAATTATAATATCAATGTAACCGATAGACAAGTAAGTGTGTCATTGACAACACTATTTATTATTTCCAATCCACAGCTTTAAGGTAATAGGCAAGGGTACGCCTGAGAGTTCCTGAATTACTTATTAAAATAATAATAATAATAATATATTTATTTATGAAAAACAACATTTAATTAATTAATTAATTAATTACTTATTAAAATAATAATATATATATTTATGAAAAACAACATTTAATTGACACTGACCAATCTTTGCATACTGTACCTTCTTACTGACAAGTACTGCGCATGATCCTGATTGCATTTGCCCAATGATCTGACAATGCATCAAATAATTGAAGTTGCCCAAAAGATATAGAGCATCATTATTATTTGACATCTTTCTTATTTGGGTTGATGACACTTTGCTTTTAGCATGCTTTGCTTGTGTACTTAAGTCCAGAATATAGAAATCATTAGCAGATTTTGCTATTGAAACACTATAAGGATTTCTCTTGTCTTTCCCAAAGGTCCATTTCCCAGATGTGGAGAAGGTTGACTGGCTAAACAAGGTAAATGACTTTAAATACTTTTTTTTATCATCCTCTCCATCCTCTATTGTTCACAAGCCGCTGTTTTAACTGAGCTGTTTAGGTAGTTGAGTTGTTGGGAAACAAGGGGGTGTGGTGCATCAGTACCCTGGGAAACAAGGGGGTGTGGTGCGTCAGTACCCTGGGAAACAAGGGGGTGTGGTGCGTCAGTACCCTGTGAAAGGTCCCCGTACCTCAAGGGGGTGTGGTGCATCAGTACCCTGGGAAACAAGGGGGTGTGGTGCGTCAGTACCCTGTGAAAGGTCCCCGTACCTCAAGGGGGTGTGGTGCGTCAGTACCCTGTGAAAGGTCCCCGTACCTCAAGGGGGTGTGGTGCGTCAGTACCCTGTGAAAGGTCCCCGTACCTCAAGGGGGTGTGGTGCATCAGTACCCTGGGAAAGGTCCCCCGTACCTCTATGCCCTCAGGTCCTGCTACAGGCTTGGCCGTTCTTCGGCATGTTTATGGAGAAACTCCTCAAAGAGAAGATCCAGGCGGCCATCAGGCTCTCCAGCGGGCACCTCAAAACCTTCACCTTCACCAAGGTCCACTTTGGCCACAACGTGAGTCCTCTTGTCTCCCAACAGATCAGACTGAGCTGAGGCCAGGAAAAATAAGGGAATGTGTTTCTCTGAAGTCTGAGTAAGTGTCTTGTAAACATGTAACTCCTTTAAACATGTAACTCTTTTATGATAATACATGCTTACCTGCAGCCTGTCAGGATTACTGGGATGAAAGTGTACACCCACGAAGTGGACAAGAGGGAGGTGGTCTTGGACATGAATATAAGGTACTTTTCATTTTAAGTAGCCTTTCATAATAAGCGATGTTCCATCCGTTCCAAGGTCATCACAGTAGATTCTGTGTAGAATGACAATATGTTTTTGTGTCAGATTTTAATGAGATCTGATTCTGATTTGTTGAGATCTGATTCTGATTTGATGAGATCTGATTAAAATTTGTACAAACACTTTTAAGTTTTACACTTTGTGTTGGTTTCTTCAGAATAGATGCTCAGTTACAATATGATGACCTGGTCCAACTGGACATGCACTCTAACCATGTTGTCTTTCTGAAAGTTACGATGGGGACGTGGACATTGACACGGAAGTGAAGCCGCCTATCACTGCCGGGGTCAAAGGTCTTCAGGTGGGCCTCAGATGCTACTGTGCCCCTGTACCTGCTTAGGATGTCTGTGGTTCAAAACTCAGTCTCACCCAGTTAGTATGGGGATGCAACCGGTCAAGTCACTGTAGCCTGGTGTTGATAAGAAATTAAATGGAGAGTATTTATCTTGAGAAAATCCAACTCAGAAACTTCAGTACACACATCTGTATGCCTTACTGCATGTAATGTCATTGTTATATAATCATATCATTCCTTTTCTTTTTTTTTTTACATTAATTACATTACATTACAGTCATTTAGGAGACGCTTTTATCCAAATCGACTAACAATAATTGCATTTAACATAGGAAAAGCCAATGTACTACTACTTGCCAGAACTCACAAGTGCATCTTCTTTCTAAAAGAAGTGACTAAGAGCATAATCTAGTGCTGAAGGCAAAGTGCAAGAATATCAATCTAAAATACAATAAGTGCTTAAGAGGGAGGATCGTTGTAGTACTTGAGTAACTAATTGAGTGTAATTGAGTGTACTGTAATATGGAGTGTCAGAATATTCCAGGTTTTAGTACAAGGACTTTTTATTATCTCCAGCTTCATGGGATGCTGCGGATCATTCTAGAGCCTCTGATTGGACAGGTCCCGCTGGTGGGAGGAGTCACCATGTTCTTCATTCGGCGTCCGGTAAGCTCAGAGAGATATCGTTGATATTTTAATCCAAGTCCACAGATGAAAGATTTAGCCCGATGTAATTTTCTTTCTGTTTTGCTTTTATTTTTTTCAGACACTGCAAATAAACTGGACAGGAATGACCAACCTCCTAGACACTCCGGCTCTGAGGTTTGATTTTAAAGTCTTTAAAAAATTCTGTGACAATGAAATTGAATCTGCTTCATTCTCATGGTTTGTGGGACGCAAACTCCACTAAGTACATAAAAGAATGTCTTGTGTTGCTCACTCACTTTGAACCAGATGTGGCCCAAGCACACTTTGAACCAGGCGTGGCCCTGCCTCCAAGCTTTTTTTTATCCTCTGGTGTTAAACCGACCCCAAATTATAATAATTATAATTGTGACAGGGTCAAACAGCTGTCTACAAATACGTGGTTTTCACAGAGGACCTCAATCACTTATTCCTTTTGATTTATCATAAGCAATATAGCAATTTTTATATGTTCACAATCTGGCTGTACAGTTGTGCCTGTACTAGGAGTATAGCAGTGGGGGCCAGAGCGAGGAGGGAGTTGCAGTAGTCCAGGCGGGAGATGAAAGGAGCCTGGATGAGAGTGTGTGTGTGTGTGTTTGTGTTTGTGTGTGTGTGCGCATCTGTGTGTCCGTGTGTGTGCGTGTGTGTGCAGCTGAGCACATGCGCCGTTTCATCAGTGAGAAAAGGGAGGATCCTCCTGATGTTGTAGAGCAGGAATACAGCCAGGTGATTGGATGAACTATCTGTCTATCACCGTCTATCATGGGCTAACGGTCCTGTCACATGCTGTCGTCTCACCTAAACCACGCCCTATAGCTGCCAGTAGATCCTCATCATAGGACGGTGATTGGTCCAACTAAATTCTGTTCGGGTAGAAATGGATTTCTATCGAGCTTATCCAGACTGATGTGTGGAGAGAAACAGAATGTGAGCTCATCAGATCATGTAATGGGGCGGCACGTAGCTCAGGAGGTAGAGCGGCCGGCTGGGAACCGCAAGGTCCCCGGTTCGATTCCAGCGCCCGGCTGTGTGCTGAAGTGTCCTTGAGCAAAGACACTGAAGCCCAAAATCGGTCACGTGTGGCACAGTACTAGTCACCTCACAGTACTAGTTTGCAAGGGTTTCCTCCAAAAAGAACCCAATACGAAGAACATAGAAGAACAGATGCTCTTCAGTTCGCTCCCTTACCAGGAGTTGGACTGAGCACTTGGACAGTGTGTGTGTGTGTGTGTGTGTGTGTGTGTGTGTGTGTGTGTGTGTGTGTGTGTGTGTGTGTGTGTGTGTGTGTGTGTGTGTGTGTGTGTGTGTGTGTGTGTGTCGCCGCTCATTCCCGTGTGTGTATTTGTGTGTAACTAACATAGCAAATAAAAGACCTTTCATCCATATCCCTATAACATATCATCACATATCACGTGTCATGTCATTGACCTTTCACCTCTCACCTCAGTCACCTCTCTGAGGGGGCCATCATGGACATCATCGCCTCCCTCATGGTCCTTCCCAACCGCCTGTGCATCCCGCTCATAGACCAGGTCAAAGTGGACCAGATGAGGTTCCCTCTACCCCGCGTACGTAACCTCTGGTCTGTTAGTGACCTCGAAACAAGTGCACTTCATTCATGTTTGCGTCTCTAGACAGATGCTAGCTCGGTTGTGTTTGCACGCTAGGGGAATGGCTAGCGCTGTTGTTTTAGGTCGTTGATTCACGTTTAGGTCAATGAGGACGTTTTGACCAGTGTTTTGTGTGATGTTCAGGTGTTTTGATGATGAAGAATTTGACATCAGACCGTTTTTCTAATTGTGCTAGTCTAGTGTTCAAATGTGATGTATTTGTGTAGGCTACATAATTACACCTGTAATTTGTATAACTTGTATAGCACTACTGTGTGCACTGCAGAAGTAGAGGTTGTACCTGTTTTTAAACTTTGACCCCACTATGGACACACCCACTTCATTTTACCCTTGTATATACACCCTGCCCCCTCACATGTTCAGCATCGCACCTGAAGAAGGCCATTTTGTCCGAAACATTATGCCCTATTTATTAAAACTCACCGTGGGAGCTACTTCCAGTGTGCGGACATTCTCTCTGTCTTTATGCTCAGCTGTTTTCTCACCGTGGTACTTTTGACCTTTTGACCTTTGTCCCTTTCTCAGGGGGTGGTGCGGGTGCATCTGCTGGAGGCCAAGGACCTGGTGGCGAAGGACACGTTCATGATGGGCCTGGTGCAGGGCAAGTCTGACCCCTACACCATCCTCAGGGTGGGAAACATCCAGTTCAAGAGCAAGACTGTCCACAAGGACCTGCACCCGCGCTGGAACCAGGTCTACGAGGTACAGGACCGAACCAAGGCTACGGCTCTACCTCTACATATTATTCACACCTGCACACACACACACACACACACACACACACACCCTGTGACAACCACGGGGCAACCGGGGGGGGGACTTAGCAACTTAGCACCCGACCAAGCAACGAGACAGACTCAGGTGGCAAGTTATACCAGAATGGGCGTTTATTCAAAAAAGAAAAAGTGCTCAAAAGGAAGCGTATTCCTCGTGGACGTCGGCTGCGTAGATCCTCCTCTCCGGGGTTCTACCCTGCGCAGCAGGAAGAGAGACAATCCCGTCAGTCTGGCCGTTCCAGAAAGTGTGGAGTAACTAGCTCTGGTACGTCTCACCATGACTGTATGTTTCTCCCCTTTCGGTCGCCTCCAGCTCCCTCTTATCCCGATGCTCCTCAGCCACCCATCAGGAGCAGGTGTGTGGTTGCAGGTCTCTCCCTCTGATGGGGAACGTGGCTGCAGGTCTCTCCCTCTGATGGGGAACGTGGCTGCAGGTCTCTCCCTCTGATGGGGAACGTGACTGCAGGTCTCTCCCTCTGATGGGGAACGTGGTTGCAGGTCTCTCCCTCTGATGGGGAACGTGGCTGCAGGTCTCTCCCTCTGATGGGGAACGTGGCTGCAGGTCTCTCCCTCTGATGGGGAACGTGGCTGCAGCTCTCTCCCTCTGATGGGGAACGTGGCTGCAGGTCTCTCCCTCTGATGGGGAACGTGGCTGCAGGTCTCTCCCTCTGATGGGGAACGTGGCTGCAGGTCTCTCCCTCTGATGGGGAACGTGGCTGCAGGTCTCTCCCTCTGATGGGGAACGTGGCTGCAGGTCTCTCCCTCTGATGGGGAACGTGGCTGCAGGTCTCTCCCTCTGATGGGGAACGTGGCTGTAGCTGTGTTCTCCCACTACTCTGTGTATCTGTCGCTGGCCGTGGTGCTGAAGTGCGTTGACCAACTCCGGGGTTGTCACAACACATACATACATGATACATACACACATACATACATACATGATACATACATACATACATGATACATATACACATACATGATACATACATACATACATACATACATACATACATACATACATACATACATACATACATACATACATACATACATGATACATACACACATACATGATACATACACACATACATGATACATACATACACACATACATACATACATACATACATACATACATACATACATACATACATACATACATACATGATACATACACACATACATACATACATACATACATACATACATACATACATACATACATACATACATACATACATACACACATACATACATACATACATACATGATACATACATGATACATACATACATACATACATACATACATACATACATACATACATACATACATACATACATACAGTAAATGCATACATACATACATACATGCATGCATCCATACATACATACATACATACATACATACATACATACATACATACATACATACATACATACATACATACATACATACATACAGAAAACTCATGTATGTAAAGTGCAATGGCAATAAACAAATACATATATACATGAATACATAAATAACTGTGTGTCTATGGGGGCAGTTTGTAGTGCATGAGGCCCCGGGGCAGGAGCTTGAGGTGGAGCTGTACGACGAAGACACGGACAAGGACGACTTCCTGGGCAGGTAAGGAAGTCCACACCACTACCTCCTTTAGACATGTCCTATCTATGCTGGACCTGTGATCCTGTTCAAATGTGTTTGTGGTAAAAAATGCTTCAGTGACTAGATGAGTGAAGGCAGACTGTCTTCCACGTGAATCGATGTATATTTGGCCAGGTTTATTTGCACCTACTGATAGAACAAGGGCTCACCTCACAGATATCACCTGGACTTTGGAGAGGTGAAGAGGGAGAAAGAGATGGACCAGGTGAGAGTGTTACGTTTGATGGGCTGATGGATCATTATACCATTTTGCTGAATAGATTCATAATCTGTTAATTTGCCTTTGCAGTGGTTCCCCCTGGATGAGGTACACAGTGGAGAAGTGCACTTGAAACTACAGTGGCTCTCTCTACAAACTGACCAGAGCCTAGTAGTGGAGGTGAGTCACTTCTGGTAACTTTTACCCACACTCCCCTACACACCTGTGTATCAACTTCATAGATATCAAGTTATTCTATATTTCACATCCAGATGCATGATGGGTGTGCCTGTGCTATGCTGGCTGTGTACTTGGACAACGCCTCAAACCTGCCAGTGAGTACCTTAATGAAACACTCAATTTAATCTCTTTCACCTGTGATATTTCCGCTGAAATGTGCTCCCTGTGTCTAACTGTGAAAGTCATAGCAGAGAGACAGCATTACAGTATTTTGTATTTTGATTCTTCACCTGAGATCCATTTTTTTAGCTGATTATATTTTTTTTTATTTTTTTTTATGCTCGCCAGAAAGACCACAGCGAGTTCAGCGACTTTGAGAAGCACGGGAAACACTCCAAAGAGGCCAGGGTGAGAGACTGGCCCGACAACAACACTGACACAAAATGTCCCCCGTGTGGTTGTCACGGTGTCCTCACGTGGCTGGTATTTCCTGTCTGTCTGGTGATGTTTTTTTATTTGGGTGTGAGCAGCTGGTTTCTCAGACCTGGTACACGTTCAGGAGGGTGTAAAGTTACAGAACATTCAAATAGAAATGTAAAAGTGTCATGTGGGGCGCCCCGGTGGCTCATGGGTAAAGGCGCGCATCACATGAAGGTTAGTCCTTATCGCAGCGACCCAGGCCCTGTGCTGCATGTCCTCCCCTCTCTCTCTCTCTCTCCCTCTCTCTCCCTCTCTCTCTATCTCTCTCTCCCTCTCTCTCTCTCTCTCTCTCTCTCTCTCTCTCTCCCTCTCTCTCTCTCTCCCTCTCTCCCCCCACCTTTCCTGTCAGCCTACACTGTCCACAAATGCCCCAAAATATCTGTTTGTTTTTTTACGTGTCTGCCGTGTAGCATAAGGGAGGCTTGATGTATTACATTTCTGTCCACAACATTGTGAGCGGTGCAACTCTCTATCCCCCCCCCCCCCCCCCCCAGTTTGTCCTGACATGATCCTGGGTGTTCAACTTCAAACGCCTCCCTCAGCTCTTCTCCCTCTGCCGGTCATTCGTTGACATTGCAGCAACAATCAGACCTCTCGGGTATCTGTGCTGGTGCAGTTGATTACTAGATCTCTCTCCACAGCGTGTGGCCCTACCGATTTGTGCCTCCCTCTTTCTGAAGTGTAGAGATCGATCCCTAGTGTGCTAGATGCCGACCTACACCCTCTGTACTTGACCTTCACTGGCTTCTAGTACATTCCTACATGCTAATGCATCCCACGTGTCTGGGGTAGGTCTGTGCTAGCTAGGCACTCATGCGTGGAATGCAGACTCATGCCTGCTGGTATGGGAGCTAGAACATTCCAGGATGCTCCCTGTCATAAAATAAGTATTGGACACCTGGCTCAGCTCTCCAGAGTATGTTTACCTTTGCTGATGCTGTGTGACACACGCACACACACACACGCACACACACACGCACACACACGCACGCACGCACACACACACACAGACACACACAAACACATACAATAAAGTACATACAGGTGCATGCGAGCACACACACACACAGGCAAACACATTTAAAATAAAAAATAAAAAAAATTAAAGAAGAAAACAAATCATTCTCTTTATAATTCTCTTTATTATTTTCCACAGCTCAAAAAGAAGGGTGTCAATCTAAACTCTTATGTGGAGTTCTCCATTGATGAACAGAAGCAGAAAAGCAAGGTACAGATTACAGGGTGTTTTGCTCAGTAGGGCTGGGTATCGAGTCGAATTTCAAGAATCGATTCGATTCCGATTCACAAGGTTCAGAATCGATTATCACGATTCAATTCGATTCAATGTCGATTCGGTTAGTGTTACTAAAACCTTTTTTTTTTAGCTGTAACCTTAATTACATGACTGCCATGTTATGCAACACATCAATACTAGGGCTGGGTATCGATACTGATTTTCAAAAATGAATGAATGAATGAATCATTGAATGAATTAATGAACTATTCATACCTTCATTTATTCATTCATTCATTAAATAAAAGATCGATTTTGGGATTCATGAATTGATTCTCAATCATTTAATTCAGAATCGATTAATCGATTTTTTAAACCCAGCCCTATTGCTCAGGCTGACTGGACCATGTCCTCATCATCCAACTGATATATGTTGAGACGTGTCTGCATTATGTGTATTAATAATGCGTTTTGTTTACTGTTTACTGGGGCATGTTTATGCTTATTTCTGTACCAAACGTCCTTTTTTTGCTTTCGTACGGTTTGTCTGCTCTCTGATTGGTTCACTGTCATATCCTTCTCTCTCCTATAGGTCGTGTTCGCATCCAAAGACCCAGTGTGGGAGGAGTGTTTCACATTCTTTGTACACAGTATAACCAACCAGAAACTAGTTATTGAGGTACACCATCTAAGTAGCCATGCTTTTCTTTGTCAGTGTTTGTTGTGAAAGGCCATGCTTGTAGTCAGTATTGAAATACATTAAAGTGTAGTGGTGTCTTATATTTTAGCTGAAGTTGGGCTGTGTCTCTCTGTGTCCTCTGCTTCCAGGTCAAAGAGCATGAGAAGAAGACGTCCCTGGGTAACCTGAACATCCCCCTCAGTCGTCTGCTCAACGCCTCGGACATGACCCTGGACCAACGCTTTCAGCTGGAGCGCTCCGGAGCCAACAGCCAGATTCAGATGAAGGCCGTGCTCAGGGTAGGGACTGCGATAGAGACATTCACATCCGTTCATTCTCTGATCAAGACGTTGTTGTCATTGGAATTATTGAATTTGCTTCCTCTTCAATCCCAGATCCTGAACATTGAGAAACCTGAACCTAAGGTCAGTGTTGCTCCTCCTCCCCAACCCCAACTACAACCACAGCCCTTACAGAGCAACCAAGATGGTGGACCTACACCCTCTGCGTCTGCATCGCCGTCCATTTCACCCTCCTCTCCCACCCTCCCCGCCCAAGCTCCGTCCCATGGAGCGGGTTCTACCAACGGGTTCCACGGAGACAACGTCTCCCACCGTCACGGGCCCCTCTTGGCCAGCGATGGACGCCGGACGGCTCCTCCCACACCGCGAATGCGGCTTTTGGACTCTCACAGCCTGCTGTCAGAGAGCTCCGTCGCCTCGTCACACTTTGACCTGTCAGACGGCGCCCCCTATCCAGAGTGAGCCGGGTTCGAATGTCAGCCTTGTTTCTGCTGCTTCCTGTCTACTGTTTACCTCGTTGTGACTCGGTCTTCTGCCTGCAGGGCCATCATGAACCATCAGGGCACGTTTGGTGAGATCCAGCTCACCGTTCGTTACGCTACCCTGAGGAACAAGCTCGTCGTCTTGGTCAACTCCTGCAGGTCGTGGGATTTTTGTTGCTTCAGTGCATAGTCACACACTGCTCTGTGTGTAGGGCCTAGGGCCCCATGGGTTTCTGTGATGCAGACAAAAGGCCAAAGAGATGTGCGCACATCCAACCTTAGTAGGCCAGGTGCTGGATCTCAGAGTACATACGTGAGAAGAGAGGAAAGATCCGCACACTGATATCTCCTGGTTCACTTTATAGGAAAAAAGCAACGTTTCGACCCCTGCATCCATCCTAACTTTGAAGTTGCCTGATGAAGACCTAAGGGTCGAAACATTGCTTTTTTCCAATAAAGTGAACTGGGAGATATCAGTGTGTGGATCTTTTCTCTCTCCAAATTTCTGTGATGAATTCAGACATATGGAACACGGAAAAGCACAGAATCTAGAGAGTTTGGGGAGAGTGCAGCAAAATGTGTTAGTTAAGTAGCTCTTTAATTCCACTTGAAATAAATATAATTCATGGGGAATATACTGCAGGTACAAATACACAAATTTGAATCCTGAAAAGACTGAGAAAATTTTGCTAATTTCATACGACACTATTTCATACAAAGCTACTCTATACGGTAACTCCTCCCTAGTCAACACCAATTGGTTCATGTGAATAATCAGGCTTTGGTGTTGTAGTCTTCTCTGTCCTAATCCTAATCCAGGTCATTTGTCCATCCTCTCCCCAGGAACCTGTTCCGCTGTAGTGAGCACGGCTCGGACGCCTACGTGCGCCTCTACCTGCTTCCTGACCAGACCTGGAGGCACCGCAAGAGGACGCAAGTCAGGAGGAGGACGGTCAACCCTGTCTTCATTGAGAAGTGAGGGTCTCACAGTAGCACCTCTTACCCTTTCTGGGCATTCATTATTTGGTGTGTTAATGGGATTTGGGTACAATTTATGATTTCATTTCATTTTCATTTCAAACCTTTATTTAAACTCGTGGGGCAATTGAGGTTTCCCTCATTTCCAATGTCGACGAGCTCACAAGCAAACACAAACATCAACAAAACATAAGCAATTTACAACAATACAGTTAAGATCCAAAACAGTGACAAGTTGAGGAACAAATGTCTAGAGCCATGGCTCTGGACTCCGTATCGGAGGGAAGCAGCTCTAGCTTGATGATGAGCTGATTGAGATTAATTAGATTTGACCTGATGCATAAAGACTGATTTGACCCCCACCCTGACACTGTAACACTTTCATCTGCACCTCCCAGGTTTGAATTTGATGTGACTCTTGAGGAAGCAAGAACCAGGAAGTTGGACGTGGCAGTCAAGAATAACAGGATGTTCCACACGCGCGAGAGGAAAGAGATTGGGATGGTAGGAAAAAACGAGTTCAAAGTGCCCATGGACCCATTGTGGTTGATAGGATAAAGTGGGTTATAATATCCAGTAATCCGGCCTTAAAACATAGAAATGGAAACTGTGGTTCTGTTCCAGGTTCTGATAGATCTGTCCCCGCTGGACCTGGCCAAAGGCTTCACAGAATGGTGAGGAATGCAGCTCGTCCTCCTTTTAGAGACAACTTGTCTCCCTTTTTTTTTTGCTACATGTTCTAGTTCTAGTCTACTATACAGTACAGCAAACTGAGCTGGTCTATTTACTGTAGATATAATGGGATGTAACAATAAAGGGATCTCATGAATCTGTGTCTGTTGTAATGAAATGTGTAACGATATTGTAACGATACATACTGTGAAGTGCATGCTGTCTAGTTTGACTCTGTTTATCTCCTTCCTTGTCTCTCCCTTTGTGAAGGTATGAGCTCACTCTACCTGGACTGAAGAAATCCAACTAGGCTAAGCGACGTATCAAAAGCCACAGTGGAAATCCACCTGTACACATTGCACTCACACAACCGCCAAATGAATACATAACATTCTGATCCTACAGAAAACCCAGTTCCCTTTACAGTTCTGACTTCTGCCCTTATAAGACTGCGCTGTCCTAACCTGGTTCTAAAATCACATTAGTGCCACATACTGTAATAGATTGAAGTGCTACTTCAAAGATCCTGCAACTACTAGAGGCTTGTTACCAACTGTTACTATCGGTACTCAATACCAGTTGTATGTTACTGTATGCCATTGGTCAGAGTTCCACATTGTTATTTTTGTTTCTTGGAAATCAAGTATATTTTTATATTTTTCTGATCGGTTCTGTTAACTGGAGAGGTCAATGTTCTATATGTTTTATTAACGCTGAGGTTTTTCAGGGAGCCTTTTGTCTTGCGGGTGGCGGTGGTGCGTGCGCACAGGCATGTTTGTCTCTTGCAATAGGAATGCACAGTATGTGTGGGTTTGTCCCTGTGCATACAGATGATTAAAAATAATCTCATCGTTTTAAATGCTGTGTGTTCGTGTGTGATTTAAAAATTAACTTTTCTCTCTCACTCTGGACAACGACCCGAAGCCACACTGAAGCACCAGCAATGAGCTCTGAAGCGTTTGGCTGAATATGATCAGATAATATTGCCCGTAACACCTCAGAATTCATCCCACTGCTTTTGTCAGCATTCACATCATCAATAAATACAAGGGAACGTGCTATCTTTAACCAACTAGAACAACCTCCTAGACCCCCCCCCCCCACCTCCACCAGTCCGGGTTCAAAGCTGGCCACTCGACAGAGACCGCCCTCCTTGCAGTGACGGAGTCACTCCATGCCGTGAGAGCGAACTCTCTCTTCTGTCCTGATACTCCTAGACCGGTCAGCATCATCCTCTGGGTCCTCTCCTTTTTTCCCTCTACACTACATCTCTGGGCTCTGTCATTCGCTCGCATGGCTTCTCCTATCACTGCTATACCGATGACACCCAACTGGTCCTGTCATTTCCCCCTTATGACACACATGTGGAGGCATACATAGCTGGGTGCTTGGCTGACATCTCGGAGTGGATGGTTACACCACCTGAAGCTCAACCTGGACAAGACTGAGCTGCTGTTCCTCCCGGGGAGGGGCTGCCCACACCGGGACCTGAGCTGCTGTTCCTCCCAGGGAAGAGCTGCCCACACCAGGACCTGACCATCACCGTGAAAGACACAGTGGTGAGGCAGTGAGGCTGTGGTCGTCAAAGACTGAAACTGTTCGACACAGGAACATCTTTTTCCCCTCGGCCATCAGCCTCATCAACAAGGCTCCCTCTGACTCTCTCCCCTGCCCCCTGCAATTGTTGCACTATACTGAGTACTGCAGTCTCTTTTGTAGGTCAAATGCACTGATAGTTTTGCACTATATTTGTATTTTGCACTCTCCTGTCCTGTTTTTGCACTGGTCCATTGTTGTG
This sequence comes from Borostomias antarcticus, assembly GCF_949987555.1. Taxonomy (NCBI): domain Eukaryota; kingdom Metazoa; phylum Chordata; class Actinopteri; order Stomiiformes; family Stomiidae; genus Borostomias; species Borostomias antarcticus. The sequence continues at coordinate 16,363,691 of NC_140250.1, forward strand.
TTGTTGTTGGCTCCACAATGTCACAAAAAGAAATCCTGTGTATGTCAAGTACAAATGGCAATAAAAGGATTGTGGCTGATTGCTCAGCCCTCATCCTTCCACTAGTCATGCATCATCCCTCCTCCTTACTCCTCCTTACTAGCAAAACAAAAAAAAGTAAATTTTGGTGATGTTTTGAAGTGCACCACAGGTGCGCCGCAGGTCAGGTAAACCTAGTGCCCCGCCCCCTAGGTCATGTGTGGTCCTCACCTTCCCCCTCGTTTCAGACTCCGCCCCCTGGCCCTAGTGTGCTCCCCAAGATGAACGTAGCGCTACGATGCCTCTGGGAAACTCATTGTCTGCCCCGCAGGCTTCACCTGTTCCCAATTGTGTTGGAGCCTATTTAGGATGTGTGTTCCCTGTCTTCTGTGCCAGAATGTCTTTATGTGTTCGGGAGAGGGTTGGCGGTCGGCCTCGTGATCGGTTTATGTTTGAAAGTTTTTGCCTTGCCTCAGTTTGGACTTTTTGAATCGTCTGTGCGTTTGCCTGTTTCTGGCCTGGATTATTGTTTGTTTTTTACCCAGTAAAGACTTGAGTTGTGAACACCGTTTTGGAGTCCTTCTTTCTCTGCATCCGAGTCCCTGTTCAGCCGCGTCACACCTAGCTAACAGTGTGATGGGCGATGGTAGCAAGACAAGCACCAAAGCAGTTAGATGTGGGGACTGGAGAATGAGAGAACGGCAAGAAATACTTTCATTGACATTTAACATGGAGCTTGTGACACACTTGCTGAGTTGCTGTGCAGGGGGTTGGGTCAACTGAGTGGTGAGTTCCCCATCTGGGAGCCAGCCCTGATGGAACTGTTACAGTACCTACAATCACCTGCTGTCCACCCTTTATTCTAGAGGTCAAACGCCCGTCAAATCAGCCTCAACGAGAGGGAGAGAAGCAGCCATTTTGCTTGGATGTGAACTTGCAGCTCAAAAAGAGCAATCAATATCGTGCACAAGTTGTAGGGTCAAATTTCAGTGTGTCGTCTGAACAATGCCTTTTTCGTGGTGTGACAACTGAAGACTCACACCTGATGAAGGCCTAATGGCCAAAACGTTGTGCTGCTGAGTATTACAATAAACTCACCTTAGGAGCTAATTTCAGTGTGCAGACCTCTTTTGTTTTCACAGCTGAAGATTGCCACATTCGGAGTCGACTGACTTCAATAGTGAGTAGGCTACTGGGTAAAGACAAGGAAGGCTTTTGACAGGTTTAACTTAAAAGCATCATCACTGAGATATGCACACATCAACTAGCTGGGAGACTTCAGACAAGTAGGAACTTGTTTGCCAAAGGGAGAAAAACACAGATGTAGTGCAATGCTGTCCATGCATTATATACAGGCATTGAGGCAGTCAATTTCAACACAGAGGTCTGGTGACAAATGGAAGGCCAGCCAGTGCAGAACCCCCTCCCCTACCGCTCACCGCAGGCTTACGGAGGACTTTTCAACCTCTCATTCCAAAGCAGCAACTCGCTCAGTCACTCGCTGTCTCGGAGCTGCATTTCTGCTATGAAAGCATCTGCATGGACAGTTCATTGTGGCTGAGCAAAATGTCCTCAACATCGGTAGGCTGGGGCTTTTCTTTCTCCGGCCGCAGTGGTCCATCTCCTGCACGCGCAGCTGTAGCTCTGCCCCGCCCCTTTCCTCTGCCCCGCCCCTTTCCTCTGCCATGACCGGAGCTCGGACCGGAAGCGTTGCCTAGCAACCACACTAGCAACCAAGACTAGCAACGACGCGCCGCTTTTGAAAGCTGAGACATCACCTCCTTGTTATCAAAATAACCAAAATAATTCCTCCCTTTGGGGACAACCTGCCAGCTAAATGATTTGTAACCAAACATTTGCGTTTCAGTAAACGACTAAACTTATTTTCGAAGGAGAAGATACTCAATTAGCTCCTGCCGAACTGTTTTGACACGTCGAGGCGCTTGCAAATAAGTGCAAGTTAGCCTAGCACGTATTTAGCAAGTGGGTTGCTAACGGTAAAGTTAATTTAGCTATTTAGCTACATTAATGGAAAGGAGGATGGACCTAAAGTAGCCGGCTACACGTTTTCAGTTATTATTATATAAAATGCAATATATAATAAATACAGAAGCAATCTAGTTAGGCATTTCTTTACATTCCTAAACATGGAGGCTCAGGTATGTTTTTTACTTTAACGTTACACATGACGTTTTATACAGGTGATGCAAAGTTGCAATTATTTGAATGTGTTGGACTATGGCTATTATGGTGCGTTCGTTTATAACTGGGAGGTGGCAAATTGCGACTTGCTACTAGGAATGATTAAATAAAACACCGCATGAACTCGCACTTCCTCGTCGCATATTCGGATATGTTTCTCAGCCCCCAGTTGCCGGCTGATGTCAATATCATATCATCATCGTATCATTCGCTATAGCTCGAATGCACACAGGTCGGAGGTAGGTATTTTGCCACTTGCGACTTGCCACCTCCGACCACAAACGAATGCACCATTAATCTTCTTTCTCTGTTCTTCTCTTGTGTTCCACATGTTCAAAAGAAAATATTTGGGGAGGCTGCATTCTCATTTTTGTGCATCCAAATCATTAGGGATGCAACCTCAGCAAATATTTTCAAATCGAGACTCGTCTTTTTTGCATTTAAATGAATGTATTATTCATTTAATGAATGAATTATTTTTTGAATGCATATTGTTAAATGTTAGTTGATTAATATATATCACTGTGTATGTGTATGTATATACACTTTTCTGTCTCTACTATTCGTTTTTATTATCTATTTGTATAAATCTTAGATTTTACATTTATTTTGTTATGATGAGCACTTCATGCTACTTTTGTAGGAAAAGTGCTTTATAAAGACATTATTATTATTAGCATCATACTCATTATGACATTATTATTTTTATTATTATTATTATTATTATTACTCAGAATGCCTTCCATAATAAGAAGCTGCCCAATACCCCTGAGAGTCCAGTGCGCCTCCTACCACAGCTTCCTCAGGTGTAGTACATCATTCAAAATCAACTTGAGCACTTTTTTGTTTTGCAGCAACAAAGGCCTAATCATGCATTTCTAAATGAGTCACTTATTTGTCTCACAGAAAAACAAAGAACAATAGGCCTTATGTAGGGCCTATACTGTACGTTCGTGGGCTGTTCACACACTGTAAATGTCATATAAAATGTTGCTGAGATGTATATGCATGACTAACATGATCCCAACACACCTCAGGTCCGCTCCAAACCCCAGTGGAAGGAGACCACTCCTGCTTTTGTCCTGCAGTCGCCAGTGAGAGGGGAAGCCTCTGTGTTTGGAGCAGCAGCTAGACTCTCCAGTGAGTAGCCCATATGAGATATCAGCAGGCTACTAGACTCTCCAGTGAGTATCCCATATGAGATATCAGCAGGCTACTAGACTCTCCAGTGAGTATCCCATATGAGATATCAGCAGGCTACTAGACTCTCCAGTGAGTAGCCCATATGAGATATCAGCAGGCTACTTCTAACACCAAGACCGGTTACAACATTCAAGCCAAATGAAACTTTTTATTTTTTATTTTGGGTAAACTGGGGGTAAAACAGGGGTAAAACTGGCCCCCTCTGACTACATATTTTTGAATTTCATCATTGAGTTACGATTGTAGCTACATATTATAGAGGATGTACTTTTCTCTGGTTACTATTGTTCACCTTAAAATAGAGCCACATCATGATAAACCCATGATCTCCATAACATTTCTGTGTGTTACTTTTGCTTGACCCTTGGGTCCACCAGGAGATGAGCTCGGTGGGGGGTCTAGGACGAAGCGCTGCCAGAGCCTCAACAGGGGACTGGAGGACCCTCAGAGCAGAGAGGCGGGCCTGTCGTCAGAGTCCTCCAAACATCACAGCAGCAGCCATGCACAGCCCAAGAAAAACCGCGAGCACTTCCGCAGTGCCCTGGTCAAAATCATCCTGTAAGTATCCTGTTATCCACACCTGTATGCATAGGATGCACCGTCCATCCCTCCCTCCCCTTGACAAGCTACACCAATTTCCATGCCCGTTGAACACTTATTAGTTCCTTCCTAATTACAGGCAGCAGGAGTCCTCCCTGGGTAAAGCCATCATGGAGGACAGTCAGCCCCCGAGCTCTGGACCCCCCTCCTCCACGGAGATGGACATCCTGGTGAGAAACCCACCATGAACGCCCCATTGCTTAGAACCCTCTGTGGTGGTCCAGAGTACTTAAAATATATATATATATATACAGTATCAAGCATCGTATGATTGATCACTATACTATGAAAAGATAATTATTCATGTGGGTGGCAATGTTACATGATCACTGGAGATAAGCTATACGGTATGCAAAATTCAAAGAACGGGCAACTGTTGTGGTGGTTGTCAGTGGCTCTTGTTGCTATGTACAGTAAGTTGTCAGCAGTGTATTGTAATAATAATAATAGATCGGTTTTATATAGCGCTTCTCTAGGTACTCAAAGACGCTTTACATAAGAACACACAAAACAAACAGGATTGTAGGATTATTTTAGAGAGCACTAGCCTCACTGCAATGCAATGCGCTAGAGGTAGTAGTGTAATACTGGGTATGGTTGTGGCAGTAACCAAAAAGGGAAAGAGTAATTTAATTTATTCCTCATCCGAGTTTTTCCTGGCTCAGAACGGGTCTTTGAGGGGTGATGCGCACACATTTTTTGGGAAATGTGTGCGAAATATTCTTTGCTGTCGTTCTGACTGAGCTCACTTTTCACAATTGCGGGAAATCTCCTGACATGACACAAAAGGGATATGAAGACAAAATGTTTAAGATACTGATAACCTGTCTATTAATGATCTCAATTACTAGTGGTCCAAACCATGGGCAATGCAAGAAAGAGGGATGGGCTGCCCTTGAAACAAGCTATCAAACACATTTGGAGAGGATTTGAATTACTATTTGTCTTCTCAATTTTTTTCATTTTGGCACTGGTGATTTTTCTTTGGCTCTGGCTAAAATCACTTTGGGGGGGGTGACAAAAAATCCTCTAGATGCAGGAAAAATCCTGCTCATAGGAGGTCAATCATATATGTTACATACCGTATCTACCATGGCCTTTTTTTTTTTTACTTCCTAACTGTCTGTCCTATCAGAGATATTACTATTACATCCGTCATGGCATTGACACGGAGCACGTGGCGGCCATGGAGGACTCGTGGCTGGAGAATGTTCTGGACCTGGTCCCGGAACACCTGAGGGGTGACCCGAGGCTGACCAGAACCATCGAGCTGCTCTCTGACGAGATAAAGGAGGACTACCTGTTCAGCGTTAAGAAGGCCATCGGTACATTACATTACATTACATTACAGTCATTTAGCAGACGCTTTTATCCAAAGCGACTAACAATAATTGCATTTAACGTAGGAAGAGCCAATGTACTACTACTTGCCAGAACTCACAAGTGCATCTTCTTTCTAAAACAAACAAGTGACTAAGAGCATAATCTAGTGCTGAAGGCAAAGTGCAAGAATCACAATCTAAAGTACAGTGCAATATAATAAGTGCTTAGGTGGGAGGATTGTTGTAGTACTTCTTGAAGAGATGAGTTTTGAGCCTGCGACGAAAGATGGGCAGCGACTCTGCTGTCCTGACATCAGTGGGCAGCTCATTCCACCACTGCGGGGCCAGGACAGAGAAGAGCCGTGACCGTGTCGATCGACCGCAGGAGCCTCGGAGTGACGGGGCAACCAGTCGCCCTGAGGTAGCAGAGCGTAGTGGTCGGGAGGGGATGTAGGGTTTGACCATGGCCTGGAGGTAGGAGGGGGCTGTTCCTTTCATTGCCCTGTAGGTTAGCGCCAGAGTTTTAAACTGGATGCGAGCCGCTACAGGGAGCCAGTGTAGGGAACGGAGGAGGGAAGTTGTGTGGGAGAATTTGGGGTGGTTGAACACCAGGCGAGCAGCAGCTTTCTGGACAAGTTCCAGAGGTTTAATGGCTGACGCCGGTGCCCCCGCGAGGAGGGAGTTGCAGTAGTCCAGGCGGGAGATGACCAGGGCCTGGATGAGTACCTGCGCCGTTTCATTAGTGAGGAAAGGGCGAATCCTCCTGATGTTGTAGAGCATGAATCTGCAGGAACGTGTGACGGTACTTGAACCTCAACACGTTCCAGGCCCATCGGTCTTTGTGCTGACCATCAGTTAACGTGCATGTTCAGCGCAGCGTGTCCTTTGCAGACGACCTACGTGTCGATACTGCACGTGAACAAGATGCGCATGACTTTTTCACTGTGTGCTGTTTGTCACTGTGTGGACAGAATAGTTGGTCGCTGGAGGAGGTTAAATACTTGGTTTGAAGAGGCTATGAATGAATGATTTGGTTTATTTTGGACATTCTTAATGGACCATAAACAAGCTGTTTCAAATTGTGTGAAAGTACAGCAAAGAATTTAAAAGTTAGAATTTAAAAGTTATTGAAAGACAGACATGTCTTTGTTTGTTTGCAGTGGACTTTGTCCTCAGAGACCCACGGGAGCACGATGAGGACAAGGTGAAAGACCTGCCCCCTCACAGAGCTGAGTAAGTCTGTGCATGAAGAACATTCTATATTGTATTCCACTTTAGAAAAGAGATATATAGGAGAGTGCTGCAATGGGTCCGATAGACAGCAGGGGTGCAGGTGTCACCTTTGCCACCAGGGGGCGACTGTAGCACAGTCAGTGGTTCGAATCCCAGCTCCAACTGTCCACATGTCGAAGTGTCCTTGAGCAAGACACCTAACCCCAAATTTCTCCCAATGAGCAGGTTAGCACCTTGCATGGCAGTTACCGCCATTGGTGTGTGAGTGTGTGTGTGAATGGGTGAATGAGAGGCCATTGTAAAGCGCTTTGAGTGCCGCTAAGGTAGAAAAGCGCTATATAAGTGCAGTCCATTTACCTACATTTACCTTTAGGTGAAAATAGCTGTTTTTAATCCAAAATAGGTCATTTGTATGATCTGCATATGTATGGGTTTGCATGTTTGTCACCTTTTTCACCTGTGATCGGTTTGCACCTCTGAGACGGTGAGTAAAAGTAGAAAATCAGTGCTCATCAAAGGATGATATAACAGTAAAAAGTGACTTCCAGCTTACTCGGAAAGGTCCCAGTCAAAGGAGTCTCCTAATGCACTCTGATAAGTTAAAAATCCTTTGTCTACCCTTTTTCCTACCACACCCTGATGAAGACGTAAATCGAAACGCATTGGTCTCCTGCACAATAAAGGATGTTTAACTTATCAGAGAGCCTCAGGATAGTCCTTTGACTGTGTCTCACACCTTTTTGAGTAAGCTGGACAGTCACTTTTTATTGTTTTATTCCACTTTACTTTGAACCACAGTTGAGTCCATAACATTACAGCGCCACTGTTCACCTGTTCACTTCCTCTGTGTTATGGGAGGAGTACTAGTGTTTAGTGATGCACCTACATGGCCCCAGATTCCTCAACGCTCCACATTTTCCCCATATAAGAATGGAGTTGGTGCCCAAGCCTTGGAACAAGACCTTCCTTCACGCCCAGAAGAGGATGAGAGAAAAGCTGTTCTCTATCAACCCCACCATGCTGCAAGTGCTGGACCTGTGGCATTTGTCTTTCAAGTAAGTGTACTTAATAAAATAAAAAAAAGAAGCATAGTTTCACTGCAGTTTATGTACACTAACCATTTTGTTTCGACGCTCCCAATCGGCTACTCTTCTTGTAGGAAGATGCGTCTCATTGATGTGGCGGAGTTCAATAACAGAGAGGAGTCTATGGAGCTCTCCATCTTCCAACACCTGGTTACCAAGCACATCGAGTGCGCCAAGGATATTCTTCTCAAAAAGTGTGTATAACTTTACTCTGACCTCTTCTGAACGTTGTATAATGCAGCCTTTCGTGGTCAAACCATTGTGCTCTGTACTGTAGGCACTCAAAACAAGGCACCAAGTACAAGTATCTCAAGAAGAAGGAGATTGCTAACTATTTCATTCTTCCACAGATGGTTTCCTGAGGTCCAGCAAATCTACTACCAGGGGAACAAGCGCAAGCTGGTCCCCAGCAACACCAACGCCTCGAAGCTGCAGTCCTTCTTCAACTGCGTGGCCGTGCTGATGACCTCCCAGCTCCAGAGTCTAGCGCTGGACTCAATGCTGGACTACACACACCTCATAGCTCAAAACCCGGTAATATGATGGCTACAGCGGCATTGCTGAGCAGTGCATAGTGCTGGTAGGCCTAGTGCTCACTTTTAGATTTGGACAGACACATAACCCACAACTAGTAAGCCATAAAATAACCAGCTATATCAGCACAACCGTTGCATACTGCATATTCATTCAACAACATGCACATGCAGCACCTGCTTGGTCAAAGCTCCTAGCTACAGTGTCAACGTGTATTTCTACTGTTCACTCTGTCAAGTAGAACTGGCAGTAGTACTGTACCCACAGGTAAACAGATTGTCTTTGTTTGCTCGTTTACCCAGCTGTCGGTGCGAGCCTACGAACACCCCGGCTTCGTCCTGCGCCTGGTCCTGGACAAAAACGAGATCAAGTTTGAGCCTGACTTCACAGACTTTGAGGTCATCCTGCTCAACGTCTACGACGCCATGCTCAAGTCCGTCAGCCTGGTGCCACGAGTGGAGACGAAGCTCTACTCTGAATGGGTAACGGGATTGGGCTGAAGCTCTACTCTGAATGGGTAACGGGATTGGGCTGAAGCTCTACTCTGAATGGGTAACGGGATTGGGCTGAAGCTCTACTCTGAATGGGTAACGGGATTGGGTTGAAGCTCTACTCTGAATGGGTAACGGGATTGGGCTGAAGCTCTACTCTGAATGGGTAACGGGATTGGGCTGAAGCTCTACTCTGAATGGGTAACGGGATTGGGCTGAAGCTCTACTCTGAATGGGTAACGGGATTGGGCTGAAGCTCTACTCTGAATGGGTAACGGGATTGGGCTGAAGCTCTACTCTGAATGGGTAACGGGATTGGGTTGAAGCTCTACTCTGAATGGGTAACGGGATTGGGCTGAAGCTCTACTCTGAATGGGTAACGGGGTTGGGCTGAAGCTCTACTCTGAATGGGTAACGGGATTGGGCTGAAGCTCTACTCTGAATGGGTAACGGGATTGGGCTGAAGCTCTACTCTGAATGGGTAACGGGATTGGGTTGAAGCTCTACTCTGAATGGGTAACGGGATTGGGCTGAAGCTCTACTCTGAATGGGTAACGGGATTGGGCTGAAGCTCTACTCTGAATGGGTAACGGGATTGGGCTGAAGCTCTACTCTGAATGGGTAACGGGATTGGGCTGAAGCTCTACTCTGAATGGGTAACGGGATTGGGTTGAAGCTCTACTCTGAATGGGTAACGGGATTGGGCTGAAGCTCTACTCTGAATGGGTAACGGGGTTGGGCTGAAGCTCTACTCTGAATGGGTAACGGGATTGGGCTGAAGCTCTACTCTGAATGGGTAACGGGACTGGGCTGAAGCTCTACTCTGAATGGGTAACGAGACTGGGCTGAAGCTCTACTCTGAATGGGTAACGGGATTGGGCTGAATCTCTACTCTGAATGGGTAACGGGACTGGGCTGAAACTCTACTCTGAATGGGTAACGGGATTGGGCTGACTTTTGTTTTGGTGTGCGTTTGTGATTTTTGCATGTTTTGAGGTATGATCACTATGCAAGGAAAGACAAATATCTCATTAGGCCGTGGATCCACTGCGTTTTTTTTTTTTGCAGAGCTCAATCGCGTCTTTTCTAGGGCTGGGTATCGATTCGAATTTCAAGAATCGATTCAATTCCGATTCACAAGGTTCAGAATCGATTATCATGATTCAATTCGATTTGATTCAATTCAATATCGATTCGGTTAGTGTTACTAAAACCTGTTTTTTCTTAGCTGTAACCTTAAAGGACTATGCTCGTTTTTGACAACCCGGACCTTATTTACGACATATTATAAGAAGTTTGACTCACCCAGATCACTTTTGTGTTGTTCGGAGGCAGGTAGAAGAAATTTAAAATCCAGCGCGAGCCAGTATATCCATGTAATGGCGGCGCACGGGGCAAAGGGAATGCAGCTTCTCAAAATCCATTTTCGGCCGCTAAACGGTTGTTTTCATCAATCACATTGCATGAATCGACAGTTGATATTCCTCTACGCGAGCCATTCTTTCGGTTGGTTTTCAAATGGTCTGTAGCCACTGTAATATGATCTTTAGAAGCCTCTCCCCCACTTGCTCCAGCACGCATGCGCACAGGCCAGCGCGCAGCCTGCTATTCTCCGGCTCACGTTCTCTGCGCTACGATCGTAGTTGGTGCCGAGAATATTGTCGTCGTCATTCGTCAGCAACAATCCGATCGTAGCGCAGAGAATGTGTGGGAGCATAGCCAGTGTAAAGATCATATTACAGTGGCTACAGATTATGTATTTGAAAACCGAAAGAATGGCTCGCGTAGAGGAATATCAACTGTCGATTCATGCAATGTGATTGATGAAAACAACCGTTTAGCGGCCGAAAATGGATTTTTAGAAGCTGCATTCCCTTTGCCCCGTGCGCCGCCATTACATGGATATACTGGCTCGCGCTGGATTTTAAATTTCTTCTACAGGCCTCCGAACAACACAAAAGTGATCTGGGTGAGTCAAACTTCTTATAATATGTCGTAAATAAGGTCCAGGTTGTCAAAAACGAGCATAGTCCTTTAATTGCATGACTGCCAAGTTATGCAACACATCAATACTACGGCTGGGTATCGATACTGATTTCCAAAAATGAATGAATCATTGAATGAATGAATGAACTATTCATTCCTTCATTTATTCATTCATTCATTAAATAAAAGATCGATTTTGGGATTCATCAATCGATTCTGAATCATTCGATTCAGAATCGATTAATGGATTTTTTTAACCCAGCCCTAGTCTTTTCCGCTATTTTAAAATAGTCTCTGTGGCAGAGTGATCCCAGGTGCCTACTGGTTTTCAGTGTGGACGGCTGCAGAGCGCTCCGAAGCGCTTGGAGTTGAGAATAGTACAACCTCAGAGGTCTGGGTCACGTCTGAGCTCTCGCTTTTGCCCTTCGCTCCCTCTATCACGCCCAGTGGATCCACGACCTTAGCTACTCCCGTATAGTACGGATGGACTCAACCCCATCTACCCCCGCTCTCCTCCCCCCCCAGCCGGGCAGCCGGTCCGGGGACACCCTCAAGCCCATGGTGCTGCCCGAGATCCTGGAGGCCCAGCAGGAGGAGGTGCGGCGCGTGGTCCGGGCCGAGAGCGCCGGCCCCCTGGAGCATGTCCGGCTGTACGACCGCTACGCCCCGCTGGTGTCCCGCCAGGCCCAGGAGGACGTGGAGCTCTTCCTCCGCGACAAGCGCTCCTTCCAAGAGATCATGATGGAGGTGACCCGCTACCAAGCTCTGGCCGACGAGATCCAGTACAGCTCCAACAAGGTGCCCATGTAGGCCTAGTACTAATGTATCCTAGTAGCCTAAGCACTATCAGAGTACTCACTGTACTAGATGTCAAAGAACTCTCATATGCTAGCCGACCTAAGGCGCAAGGTAGCACAGCTTCATAAAGGTACTGTAGTAGAACAATTGGTATGTTAAAGGAGTAGTAAAGGGAAAAATCATGTTTAGCCCTGTTTTAAGGTTACTTATGATCATATACAATGGTTCAGATCAAAAAGTTGACAAAACTAGCACTCTTGAGAAAGTTGATAATTGCTCTACCATCGTTTAGGTCATACAACGGATGTGGGTGGGAACCGTGAAAAATCATTCAAAAACATGTTAAACTCTCGATTTCAAAGACAAGAAGCTCACCGAGGGGGTAATTGGTGTCCGTTCGCCCTGCTGCCCTACCGCTCTGACATCACTCTGACATTCGCTGCAAAGTATGAATCCTGTAGGGTTTTATTGATCATTTTATGAAATCCATTGACTTGTATTGTCGCGACCGTTGTAGATGTGTAGATCAATCCGCAGAGGGGATTCAGGAAGCGGAACTACTTACGGTAGCTATTGTTATTGTTCATGTTACCTAGTTTGCGGAAGTTTACACACGTATGTGCTGCAACTAAATTGTGCTAAATATTTTAAAAAAGCCTTTCCAGATGAATTAATCGAATCTTACTTTATGGTGAATTATATGTCAGAACGCCAACTAACACCTCGGTGAGTTTCTTGTCTTTGAAATCGAGAGTTTAACATGTTTTTGAATGATTTTTCAAGGTGCCCACCCACATCCATTGTATGACCAAAACGGTGGTAGAGCATTTATCAGACTTTCTCAAAAGTGCTAGTTTTGTCAACGTTTTGATCTGAACCATTGTATATGATCATAAGTAACCTTAAAACAGGACTAAACATGATTTTTCCCTTTACTACTCCTTTGAGTCCTTGACTTGGTGTTTTACGTTTCACCCCTTACCTCTCCACAGAGGTATCTGTGGTGCTTGGGGGTGAAGTTGCTTTGTGAGAGATGTCAAAGATGCCATGGCTGATTTAGTGTTCTAGTTTTATACAGGGCGAGTCTTAGCAGCCTATACATGATTATTCTTGAATGCAAAGTCAACATGTAAATATGAAGTGTAGCGCAGCTCTTGTATTTCAAAAGCTCACGTTTCAAACCCGCATTTAATAATGGAGTGTGTAAATCTGGCCAGCCAATCTGGGGCGCCAGGGTCAGTGTCGCACTCAATCTTGTCCTCGCCTCTCAAGTTGACCTGAGCTGTGTTCGGAATCGCTCCCTCGTTCCCTCACTCCCTATTCCCTATATGGGGTTCATCATGTAGTGAACTACTTAGGGAACGGAGATAATGTCGGGTACATGCGCTGTTCCCTGGAAATCAAGGTGAATTATGGGTAATAAATAGTGGACTATATAGGGAACGAAAATTCTGTGGAGAATTCGGACACTACAAACAAAATGGCTGACGCCCTACATAGTGCACTATATAGTGAATAGGGAGCGATTCCGAACACAGCTCTGGTGTGGCGCTGCAGGTGGTCCGTCTGGGCATGTTCGAGATCCACTCCCACGATCTGGTGCGCTCCCTGGTGAAGCACGCCGAGGGTCTGCGGCAGAATCTGGTCAACCACATGCTAGAAGATCACCGGGAAATCAACAGCAAGTGAGTAATGTGACCGTCCCGGCAATTTACACGATTCTGTTCTCTCTCAAATTTGTCTGCCCAAACAAAGCACAAACAACCCCCCCCCCCCCTAAAGCTGGCCCCTCTTCTGTGCTTCAGAATGCTGTTTAGGTGGAGTTAACTTCTCAAGAAACACCCCTGAGGGCATAAACACAAAACTTTTCACTTTTGGCCAATTGAAAACTTTTAAGCGGAGACCTTAGCTCACCCCTCTTCATAAACTCAAAACAAATGTTCCGTGGAGAAAATGGAGCATGCAGTCCTGTTTCAAAAGGCCCTCAGCCTCGTCGCCACAGTGCTGACCCTTCTCGACCCCTGTGCTGTCGAGAGGTCCCCGCAGTGCAATATCATTCACACCAGCCAGACTCATGCGCTCCATGCCGCGCCGCCCATAACATTAACTCGAACGCTCTGTGGCTCTCAGGCTCTGCGATGAATTTGAGAAGATCGGCGAGAAGGCGCTGAGCACGCCCCTCAACACGCAGGAGCTGATGGAGCTCAAGGTAACCCCGCTGTGGCCGTTGGTGCTTAACGCGCTGTGTGTGACTAATCTGCCCTACCTCTAGTCCCGTCATCAACGTGCGATTTCTGTTCTTTTACGAGTCCTGTGTGATTCGGGGCTCAATTTCCCGTACTGCGGTTCTGGGTTTGTGCAGAGGCTGTTGGATTGTTGTGGCTCCCCTGTGTCTCTCACACAGCTGTGTCAATGAGGTCAATCAGCTCTATTCTCAGTCTGGGCACAGTTTAATCTACAGTCCACTTCTTCCTGGGCAGTTAACTGGGAAATAGAATTCAAACCACCTGGGTGATTACATATGCTGGTACATTTTAAATTGTTCTGGGTATTTGTATTGAAAGAACCGGCATTCCAACTTCAGCCAACAGATGTACTGTAGCACGTTAGGATTATTATGACACTCAAACTGCACTATAAGACTTGTCTTTTTCTTCTTATTTTTTCGCGTTTTACTGTATTGATCCCTCTCCAAGGGGAAGTTTTCTCCTGCTCTTCTATCTCAACCGTCGGTCGTCGGACGTTATGAGCCTAGCGTTGGAGTAGCATGCCTTGCTCAAGGGCACAACGGTTTGCAGCCCCTACCGCCTTCTCATAGCATATCATTTAACAGCTACTCGTTTTCTCCTCTCCCCCTCCCAGGCATATGTGGACAACGTGGAGGCTTCGGTGATACCCGTCCTGGAGAAGAAGCTGTCGGACTCCAAGAGCCGCCTGTGTTTCCTGGTGGACTACGTCACGTTCTCCCCGGTCGACATGCGCCTGAACAGGCAGACCTTCCAGTGGCACACCCGCATGCCCTCCATCTTTGAGGAGCACCGGCAGATCATCAGGGACAAGACGGAGCAGTTCCAGGGCAGCTTGAGGGTCAGGAGAGGGATGGGGAATCTGGGGGATGCTTCATTACCTTTTTGTTGTCGGGGCTTTTTAATTATGGGTTGTATAATCCCAGTGCATAGCAGGTTTGGGACAGGGCCCTCAGCCCCCCCCATCCGCCCGTAGTCATTTTGAACAGCAAAGTCTCGTGTGCGTCTCTCCAACGTTTGGTCTCAGTCCCGTGGTTTGTCTCCTCACAGTTGCGCTGTGAGAGATTCGTGGAGGAGCTGGAGAGCTACGGCAAGCAGGCGGAGGAGTTTGTCACGTTCGGCGACCTGTCCGACCTCGGCAAGTACCTGAAGAAAGCCCAGAGTCTCAACGCCAAGCTGGACGCAGCCATGGAGAAGGTGAGAGACGCTGGGAGGACTGTCGGGACCCGGAGCCTCTCACCAGCACCCTGACATCATCCTCCAAAACTGATGAGTCCTTTTGTCTCATTTTAGTCAGTCAATGTTCAGAGTATGTGGAGAATTGAGAAATCAAACCAGAGTAGACAGATGAATAATTGAAAGTCAATGCCGTTAGACCATTACATTCACTTTACAATTTGTCAAGATTAGATCAGTAGTCTTTAAATTGCTAGAGTATTTCAATTACCTTTTCTCACTATGCAGTAGATTAACTTCGTGTATAGAGGGCAGCAGAGCCAAGAGGATAACTGCATGATCTCTGTCAGCTGTCTGATGTAATTCTTTATCATCTGTTGGCACACTCTGCTTTCCTGGACACTTCCAACAATGTGATCCTAGTAATCCTTTAAAGAATATATACTTTCTGTCTCCCGTCCTCAGAAAGTTTCAAAGCTATATCAATAGTTTGGGATCTTTTCTTTAGTCAGCCAGCGTTATTGAGCACACGCTGCCACTTCTCTCCCTCTTCCCTGCAGATCGACGGCTTCAACCAGGAGGAGGAGGCGTTCGGCTGGTCCGTGTCCCAGTACCCCCTCCGCAAGAAGGTCCAGGATCGCCTGCTGCCCTTCCTGCGCCTCTACGAGACGGCGTCCGACTTCCAGCACCAGCACCACCAGTGGATCCACGGCCCGCTGTCCTCCGTCAACCCGGACAAGGTGGAGGGGGACGTGGGGAACTATTGGAGGGCCCTGTACAAGCTGGAGAAGGGCTTCCAGGACACGCCCAAGGCCCTGAACATCGCCAGCAGGGTGAAGGCAGAGGTCGAGGGCTTCAAGGAGCACATCCCCATAGTGCAGGTTGGTGAAGCAAACACTTCTACTGGATTTGTGATGGATTCAGAAGTCATGTGCTACTCGAAACTGCACAGATACCGTATCATGGCAAAGACATTGTTCCAAATGAAGAATGACATACTCCCACACACACTTCTTCTCTGCTTTTAATCTGCCAACGTTTCGGTTAGACCTTCATCAGGACAGATTTTTGTAACAATGAGAATATGAGTTCATTTTAAACACCACCATACAAAAGTGATTGGATAATTGGATGTGTGTTTCCCATCCCCATTGGTTAGTGAGATGACATCATGAAAGGACATCACTGCAAGGAGAAAATTGTTCCTCCTTATACTTCACGAACTGAACAGTAACTTAATTGACCGACTCAACCCAAGTCTTTCGGATGTCACTGTACAAATGTACTCCCACGGAATGGAATGAATCGTTAGAAATTTCAGAAGCAGTACAAAACATCAACGGCACACCTTTCCCCTTTTCAAATCAGATATACAATCAAAAAATAATCATTCATTCATATACTGCACTGTAACTTTTATTCCTGTATTTAATTTTTCCTGCATTTTGTTTTAAACGTCCTTTTTTGCATTTTGTTTTATATTACCTTTTATGTGTTTCTTGCACTTTGTCTCGATGCTTTTAATGTCTTGTGTAAAGCACTTTGAATTGCCTTGTTGCTGAGACGTGCTCTACAAATAAACTTAAAAAGGTTAAAGTCCCAATGATTGTCACACACCCGAGTGTGTGAAATTTGTTCTCCGCGTTTGACCCATCCCCTGGGGGAGCGGTGAGCAGTAGCGGTGCCGCGCTCGGGAATCATTTGGTGATCTAACCCCCCAATTCCAACCCTTAATGCTGAGTGCCAAGCAGGGAGGCGATGGGTTCCATTTTTATAGTCTTTGGTATGACTCGGCCGGGGATCGAACTCACGACCTCCCAGTTTCAGGGCGGACACTCTAACTGCAAGGCCACCATGCTGGCTAAACTCGCCCTGCCTTTTTCCCAGGTGCTGTGTAACCCGGGGCTCCGCGACCGCCACTGGGACGCCATGTCGGCGGCGGCGGGCTTTCCCCTGCGCACGTCGGAGGAGGGGGCCTGCGTGGCCGGCTTCCTCCCCCTGCGCCTGGAGGCCCACCTCAGCAGCTTCCAGGGCATCAGCGAGGCGGCCAGCAAGGAGTACTCCCTAGAGAAGGCCATGGAGAAGATGGCGCTGGAGTGGGCCGACATGGAGTTCGCCCTGCTGCCCTACCGGGAGACGGGCACCTCCATCTTGTCCTCGGTGGATGACGTTCAGACGGTGCTGGACGACCACATCGTGAAGACCCAGACCATGAGGGGGTCGCCGTTCATCAAGCCGTTTGAGGCGGAGATTCGGTGAGGAACGCTTCACGGTGCCTCATCGCTATTCTACACTGTTGTGATGGTAGAATCATACTCTACGTTAAAGCCTGTTACATGGCCGTCAGTTAGAAACATACACACGCACTTCAGAAAACAATAGTTTAGCCATAGTGCAGAAAAGACACATCAGTACTATACACAGACAATGCTAGTTGGGAGCCAGCAGACCTCTAGGGTAGGTCATCCAGGGAGACGAGCGTGACCCCGGTGTCTCCGCCCCCACGCCCTCAGGGACTGGGAGGGGAAGCTGCTGCTGCTCCAGGAGATCCTGGACGACTGGCTGAAGGTGCAGTCCACCTGGCTCTACCTGGAGCCCATCTTCAGCTCGCCCGACATCATGGCTCAGATGCCCGAGGAGGGCAAGCGCTTCACGGCCGTCGACAAGACCTGGAGGGACACCATGAAGCAAGTCTCCCTGGTTAGACACGCATGCACACACACACACACACACACACACACACACACACACACACACACACACACACACACACAAACATCTCGAATGTCAGAATTATTATGGTGTGTGGACTATATACTGTATCGCTGTCTGCTGGTGTGCGTGCATGTGTTTATGTACTTACTGTATGTACATAAACATAAGTTTATGTACACCATGGAAAAGAAAAAACTACGGCAGCTCTTCTGGTACAAAATTAAAAAGCCTTTATTCTTGGGCTAGTTCATGATGAACATATAAAAACGCCTACATGTTTCTGCCAGGAGGCCTTCGTCAGGGAAGATTGTTTGATGCCTTCGTTTTTTTCTTTTCCATGGTACTGTATTATGACTCCCTGCTAAAGAGCACCTTATTGGTTCACTTGCCTCAACCCACTTGAGCACTCAGTCTGCTGTTTTATAAGTTTCTGTATATAAATACTTATATTATTATACTCATACTTACCCTCAGGTACTTGTCTGCATGCTCAGTGCTACTGTAGGTCAGGTCAGGGCTGTCCAGAACTAGAGCTCCATGATCCATGAGTTGCCTGCTCAGTTATTATGGCAGACCTTATGTTTTAATAAGCACCCGCCCCCGTTGGAGCCCTAAGAAGCACACACACACGCGCGCACGCACACACACACACACACACACACACACACACACACACGCTAGCCACAGTCACACCAGCGCCCCTAGAGACTCTCTAAAGGGTAATTGGCGTCCTCAGTAGACCTGAAATGAGCCACATCAATATCAGGCAGCGTCCTCCAGAAGCCCTGGCTGACTGCGCCATCAAATAGAAATTATGGATTTTGTCTGGAAGGAAGATGCTGTGTGGAGTCACAAAGAAAATGAGGTCGCCAAGGGACAGAGAGACCCAATGTCTTTTGTGTGATGTGTGTGTGTGGGCTTGTGTGATGTGAAGTTATGCGTGTGTGTGTGTGTGTGTGTGTGTGTGTGTGTGTGTGTGGTTGGTACACAGTACAATGTACAGTATGTTTGGTAGGTAAACGATTCACAACGTCTAATGAAGCTATTTGCTCACAGTCAGGAAAATATGAACATAGCTATTCGTAAAGATGATCACATTAGCATTTGGGAAAGGAGCATTTTGCTTCATAAAGAAAAAAGCAATGCATGTATATGTAAATGCATCATTATATAACACAGGGTAGTTAATGCAGGCTATGGATTTCTGGATATGTCTGCAGTGGATATCAACAGTACATGAAACAGCCTTTTGAATTGGCATCTTTGTACTCAAACATCTTTTACATCATACATGAAACGGCACTGCAACAAATTATGCACAAGGCCAGGATACAGTTCCATGTAGCTGTACAGGGAGGGGTCAAACAAACAGATCGGTCAATATTTTCCAGAGTGTGATATCAACACCAGCCATTAGGGGCTGCTCTAGATCTACCAGTCCACAGCTCTGCCGGCAGCATCATGTCTGCTTCCTTAGTCATTATTTACTCTCCACTTTAATGTGTCACAATTATCCTCTCCCGTCTACAAAATGGTAGATAAAAACGTCGGGAAAATTAATTGACAAGACATGCTTCCTTGGACCCTGCCGCCTTATTCCACCGGCATGCCATGCCCTCCAGAACCCCCTGCGCCGCCATGCCCTCCAGAACCCCCATGCCCTCCAGAACCCCCTGCCCCGTCAGGCCCTCCAGAACCCCCTGCCCCGCCATGCCCTCCAGAACCCCCTGCCCCGCCATGCCCTCCAGAACCCCCTGCCCCCCCATGCCCTCCAGAACCCCCTGCGCCGCCATGCCCTCCAGAACCCCCATGCCCTCCAGAACCCCCTGCCCAGTCAGGCCCTCCAGAACCCTCTGCCCCGCCATGCCCTCCAGAACCCCCATGCCCTCCAGAACCCCCTGCCCGCCCTCAGATGGACCTGAGAGGAGAGCTCCGTTTCGCTTGGCGCAGCTTAAACCCACGCATCTCTGGGTTTCTTGTAGATTGTGGAAGAAATCAGAGATGCACATTACGTTAATCTCATCTGGGCGGTAGGTAGGTAGGTAGGTAGGTATGTGGGTAGGTAGGTAGGTGGGTAGGTAGGTAGGTGGGTAGGTAGGTAGGTTGGTAGGTAGGTAGGTAGGTAGGTAGGTAGGTAGGTAGGTAGGTTGGTGGGTAGGTAGGTAGGTAGGTAGGTGGGTAGGTAGGTGGGTAGGTAGGTAGGTAGGTAGGTAGGTAGGTAGGTAGGTAGGTAGGTACGTGGGTAGGTACGTAGGTAGGTAGGTACGTGGGTAGGTACGTAGGTGGGTGGGTAGGTACGTGGGTAGGTGGGTGGGTAGGTAGGTAGGTAGGTAGGTAGGTAGGTGGGTGGGTGGGTGGGTAAGTAGGTAGGTAGGTAGGTAGGTAGGTAGGTAGGTAGGTGGGTGGGTAGGGAGGTAGGTAGGTAGGTAGGTACTGTAGGTGGGTGGGTAGGTATGTAGGTAGGTACATGGGTAGGCAGGTAGGTAGGTAGGTAGGTAGGTAGGTAGGTAGGTAGGTAGGTAGGTGGGTAGGTAGGTGGGTAGGTGGGTGGGTAGGTAGGTAGGTAGGTAGGTAGGTACTGTAGGTGGGTGGGTAGGTATGTAGGTAGGTACATGGGTAGGCAGGTAGGTAGGTAGGTAGGTAGGTAGGTAGGTAGGTAGGTAGGTAGGTAGGTGGGTAGGTAGGTGGGTAGGTAGGTAGGTAGGTAGGTAGGTACTGTAGGTGGGTGGGTAGGTATGTAGGTAGGTACATGGGTAGGCAGGTAGGTAGGTAGGTAGGTGGGTAGGTAGGTGGGTGGGTAGGTATGTAAGTAGGTACGTGGGTAGGTGGGTAGGTATGTAGCTCAGCAGTTAAAGCACATTGACTGAAAGGTTACTTATTCAAAACCAGGCCAGACCACTTGACAACCAGTGCCTGCCATTGTGCCCTTGAGCAGCCCCAACACTCAAAACATTGCACTATAAGTCGCTTTGGATAAAAGGGTCTGCTAAAGCTAAATGCATGCGTAAACCTAGGCATAACACACAGTCATGCACCACACACACAATCAAACGCACCCACGAGTACATGCACCTGTGCACTGTGACAGTCAGGGGCGTTGGAGTCATTATTGAGCTGTCAGCGCGTGCGGAGCCGGAGGAGGAGCCGGTGTCTGGCTGTGACAGGTCTCGTCCCTCCCTCTCAGGGTGAAACCCCCCCCCCCCCCCCCACGGCTCAAGTCAGAGCAGAACTATACTGAGATCTAGTATGTCGCTCTCAGGGAGTGCAGATGCAGGGCGGTGTCGTGTGTGCATTTGTGTGCGCGTTTGTGTGCGTTTTGTGTGTCTCTTTATGTGTGTGTGTGTCAAGTTCACTGTTGGTTTATTTTTCATATGTACAGTACAAATGACAAAATGAACCAACTTGAACTTGACACACAGACACATACAGGGGCCAGGTACTGTACAATGACGTGCTTACTTGAGAATGGGTGCATGTGCGTGTGCGTGTGCGTGTGTGTGTGTCAGGATATACAACGCAGTGACTTGTGTTTCATGTCTGCTGTTCCACACAGTTTGCACTATAGCCATCTCAATACTGATGATGTAATTCCCACAGAGTAAAGTATTATATCTGTTTGACTAATAACAGCTTCATTATAACACACTATACAGTACCACGCAGCAGTGTTACTATTCAGAAAACGAATGAAAACCATCTAGCAGATGGAATATCTCCCTAATCATTTCACATTGTTCTGACACATGAGACTGAGTCTGAAGTAGGATTGTGAAAACTGGTTGTAAAAAGCGCCAAACCCTGTATAGTCCTAGCTTTGTTCCCCAGACCTGAAACGACAGAAAGGTTTGCACAATCGCTCCATTCAAACTCATCAAATCAGCCCTTCTTTCCATTTCTCTGTTTTCTCATCAAATGAGGTAGATGATCTGATTTAATGTGTTTTTAATTTTTGGTCTCAGTCTGGGTCTCGGTAGCCTGTGGTCTCATCTGGAGCGAGGCCACTATCAGCCTTAAAATCCAATAAAAAAGAGATTTCATCTCCCCAGAATGGAGTCTCCTCTATCACCCATTAGCATGGTCAAATGACTCATCTCCATGGTTACAAAAGGTGATTTAAGGAAGGCTTTGGGAGGAAGGGCCCTTAACACCACTCCCTTTACTTGCTTTTAGAGTCTGTTGAAAAGAAAGGGCTATATTTTAGTATGAAAGCCATCGTTAAAGTTCAATTTCCAACCACTGCCTCGGATTCAGTCACCATAGGTAATAAGAAATCAATAGCAATCAGGAAATAGGAAAAGTTTATTATTATCCCCCTCCAACATGCTGTCTGGGGGCCACACAGCCCACTTGGTAGCGAGGTGGTGGTCCAGGGGATAAAGCCATGTTTGGAATCATTCTGTAACAGTTCAAGAACCGAGCATCTGTTTTTGATATAACCTTTACACAAAGACACATACATGACATAAGGTCAACAACCTGTAGTAGGCCTATGTGCTTTTGATTCCCATTGATAGTTGCTAGTAACTGATCGATAGTGCTTGTTGTGCTCTAGCTGCAGTTACTCAGCTCACTCGACTGTGTGGCTTAGACTCCCCAGAGCCTGATTGTGTCTGCACATCATGCAGTCTGCAATCTTATCATATCTAATCAGATCAAACACCACAGACCTCTGGATCTCATATCCAGAGCGTCACCATATCCCTATGTTCATAATGCCCCACCTGTTATAGACCTGTTATGCCTAAGATCCATTAGATGCTATGTGGACATTTGCTATTTGTAATTTACCTTTATTATACTATGTTCTGTTAATCTCCAATTGTATTATTTTATTTCTTAACTGCCTTTGAAATACACTGTTTCCCAGGGCTTGCAGGGAACTGACCCTGTGGACATTTTTCTCCTACCCACGGTCTGCATCGTCCAGCGATGACCATGACAAATTGCTTTTCTCCCTTATCGACACACGAGACACATTCCAAACCTCCCAGCCCAGAGAGGACTTGTCATTGATAAGAGAAGAGGCCTTGTTACCTCCTAACCCCGCCCGGAGTCCAGTTAGGAGTTACGCTCCTCCGGCGCATTATCATTCATCCTGCGGGGGTCCGGGACACTTTATTCCAGAGCCCTGGCGTCCAGCAGAGGGCGCTCTGCTCACTCACGCTCCTTTTACTTTACTTGAGTTTATTTGAGCAGGGACGGTGCATACCAATCCACCGTGATAGACATAGACATGAAGCATGAATACAACGGTAAATATGCCAGCATTAGCAGGGTTGCTAATTTTCAGCTGCAGTCCCTGGGCTTGATGTTAAAGCCTGGTAAAAGACATACTATAAAAATACATTTTAGAACTTATATAATAAAAATAGCAAATATTTAAAAGGTAATTCATGCACAACCTAGATAAACAATTAGCTAAGTTAAAGAGAGTGAAAGTGTTAAGAGTGCAAGGAAGATACAGAAAATATTACGACAAGATTTGAGACAATACAAGGACATTACAAGATCAAGCAACGCAGAGTACAGACGGGCAAGCAGGCAGACAGGCATGCAGGCAACACACACACACACACACACACAACATATCTAACCTTGAGAGATTAGATTGAGAGTGGGCCTTCCAGGACCAGGGGTGACCAGAGTCAGCCCCCCGATGAGAAGCGGTCCAGATTGTGTCCTACATTTCAAACCTTTATTTAAACTTGAAAGGACACTGAGGTCCATGCACCTCATTTACAGCATCACCAAGTGAACAATGCACACATCAAATAAACATCACATCACACATCAAATAAAACAATTACAACTCCAATCACCAAAGACAGAGATCATGTTTTTAAACTCTGTGATTGAATGGAGAGCCTCCATGGAGCCCGAGGAGAGGCTGTGGTAGTTTAGACCTTCAGCCTCTAGTTTTTAGCTTTGGGGTCACGGCCGGGATAAAGACACTGGTGATTTAAACCAGCCTAAGAACGCACATGTGAACTGGACTGCACCCGGGCGAGGCGCCAACCTGCGCCACAGAGGCTGCCCTCTTGTGGTTTTGCTTCGGATCAGGAAGTGAATTTCGCTACATTCGCTCCACCGACGTTTCAGAAAATCCACATGTAAAGAGGTTTAAACCTGGCACCAAGCTGGACAGTATGGGTGTGAAATCCACCGAAATGTGTTATTTTGGGGATCCGCCCCGTGAATTGGATCCGCTCCAAAATCGAATCAGATCCAGGGTACGTCGGGTGGAATATATGTAGGTACAGTATAGGTTAGTAGGGACGTATAAGTATGAACGTCATCGGGTTGTTTGTTTTTGAGCTATGGTGTGAACAACATGCCCATCCAGCCACATACCCACCCACAGACACACCCACAGACACACCCACAGACACAGCCACAGACACAGCCACAGACACAGCCACAGACAGCAGTGAACCCCCCCCCACAGTACGTGCAAGTAAGGAAAGGCAGCAGTTTCTCCATGGATATGGATGTGGTAGAGGAGCTAGAATAACTTATCGGAGACTCAGGGCCGTTCTTTGGTATGAAACAAACATGTCCAACACAAACTGTCCTGCAAACGAGGGCTCAGTTCCATGAAAGCTCTTTGATTCTCATCGTTATGATCAAAGATGAAAGATGACTGTGCATCTGTGAAGCTTTTCTTCTCTGTGTACATTAGAGCCCCTTCTCTCCCTCTGTGACAGGACAAGCACGTGCTCGCCGTGGTGGCCATTGATAAGATGCTGGAGAAGCTGAAGAAGTCCAACGAGTTCCTGGACCTGATTCTGAAGGGCCTGAACGACTACCTGGAGAAGAAGCGCCTCTATTTCCCACGATTCTTCTTCCTGTCCAACGACGAACTGCTGGAGATCCTCTCCGAGACAAAAGACCCCACCAGGTAAAGAGGCAGAACCCTGTTCTGAAGGCCGGGACACATCAACCAGACGGTACACGACAAAAATGAGTTTTAGACAGATCGGCCTGTCTTCTGAAGGCAGGGTTCTCGCCCATAAGAGAACCAGGGTTCTTATAGTTTGTGAGACCATCAATGCTGAGCCCCTAAGAGAACCACTTTTAGCTCGGCTGAACTTGTTCAATTTACAAGAGTACTAAGCTTATAATGCAGTCAAAAATATATATGTTTGTAATATTATATAATAGAAATAATAACTATAGTAATAATAATAATAATAATACACTTTTTGTATTGTACCTTTCATACAAACAAATGCAGCTCAAAGTGCTTTACAACAGAGAGTATTCATGCACGGAGTGCTTCACATAAAAATAGACATAAAATAAACCAAAACAGGAAAATAAGATAGAACACAAATCTAGCCTTACCCTAGGTTACTTTGTCGTTCAAGCGACGGGTCAATAAAAGCGGACCTTTATCTAGGTTACTTCGTCGTTCAAGCGATGAGTCAATCGCGTAAGATGCACCTAATCCCACAGTACTTGGTCATAAACGCACCGAATCATCTGTCATCTTCTCAGAGTACACGCTCACTACTTGTAAGTATAGACGTACAAAAAGGTATTTGTTGGCATATCATGTCATAACGATTCCCTGTGATAGTATTGTAGGTTACATTGTTATCTGTATGCTGTATGTTGGGGCGGCACGTAGCTCAGGAGGTAGAGTGGCCGGCTTGGGATCACAAAGTCCCGGGTTTGATCCCAGCTCCCGGAGTGTGCCTTAGTGTCCTTGAGCAAGACACCCCAACACCGCTAACACGGTACCTAATACTGTCGCCTCACAGCAAGAAATCTGGGCCTTTCTGTGCAGAGTTTGCATGTTCTCCCCGGGTTTGTTTCATAATCGGTTTCCTCCCAAGAACCCGATATGAAAAACATGCAGAACAGAGGAGAGAACAGTCTGGTCCCTGACCAGGATTTGGACTGAGCCCCTGGCGAGGCTGCCCACTGCTCCTGGCTGCCCCTGGAGGTCGGCTGGGTTGGGTTAAATGCAGGGAACAATTTCCACCGGTGACCACAGATGTGTGTGTGTGTATGTGTGTTGTGTGTGGTTGTCGCCGCTCATTCACTGTGTATTTGTGTGTTGATCACCGTGTGGCGAATTAAAGACCCCCGAGACCCCAAATTATTATAATATGAAGATTGACATCTAACACATGAATAAGCAATTCTCCGTATCCGGGTTTCTGGTCCTGTTTGAATTTTTCTTGGACCCTGTCGGCCTGACAGTGTTCATATTTGGCACGGGTATCCGCAGATGGTGACGGGGCCAGATTTTGGAGTAATTTATGTTTTGTCTAATTTTAACATGAAATATTGCTCCGAATGTGCCCCTACCAATCACGGTGCGCTGCTCCAGCATTCATGTCTACTGCACCCAAGTCAAGCCAGCCAATAGAAATACTGCTCTGAATAGAACCCCGCCCTGATATAAACACTGCTCTCTGAAGGTTCTACCTCACGCCTAGAATTATTTTGCCGTTGGTCAGCTTTGTCCAAAATTATTACGTTCTGTACGTTCCACCCTATACACTGTAGGGACTTGGGACACAGGGGACTTGCCAATCACACACACGGGACTTGCCAAACAGAAAATGTCTACTAGCCGTGATGTAAATTTTCATTATATTCTCCTCCATTCACTTATGCTAACAAGGTCAGCGATCTGAACAGTAGTTGTTGCATGAAAATGTCTTTTGGTCGATGTAGCGGTCAGTAAAATTGACCAAATGTCAAGAGGTGGACGTAATTGGATTCCTCTTGGCCTACAGTATCTAGCAATTTGCTTTTGAGCAGTTGGAGTAGATTAGTGTCGTTATAAGCACGGAGAATAACCGCCCTTTGACCACTGTTCAGTTGGGA
Source organism: Borostomias antarcticus (assembly GCF_949987555.1). NCBI lineage: Eukaryota > Metazoa > Chordata > Actinopteri > Stomiiformes > Stomiidae > Borostomias > Borostomias antarcticus. The sequence goes on from NC_140250.1 coordinate 16,390,141, forward strand.
CTCAGGAACAAAATACATTTCCCCATTCATTCTCTATGGTGCCCTTTTCCACTACCCGTATCTCGGGTACTAAAGGGCCAATTACTGATTGAGTGTTCCAACGGATATCAGAACAAGTACTTAGCATTGTAGCCTAGGGTACAGTATATCATATTGATTGATCATACAGTTCCACTACTTGAGTGTTATGGCTTTATACTGTATTAGGCCTAATCAAGACATTTCATTGAAAGGAAGTTTGTGTGTGGGGCACTTTGGTATGTCACAACTCTATCTGTCAAAACAAATGGCCTTCATGGACGGACAATTCCGCAAAACCATTTTTCTAAGCCATCCCATGAAGACGGTTCAAAAGAGAAGGAAAAAGCGGAAATGAAGGGGAGGGGGGGGGGAAAGCAATTTAACCAAGTATGGGCTTGAAAAACTAATTTCAAGCCTTGAAAATCCTGTACTTACTGTGGGAATTAAATTCTGGAGGTTGTTCTTCTTCCTGCACACGCTGGCCTACTTAACTCCACCCTGGCTGCCTGAAGCGGGTCCCATTGCAAGCCTTGTCTTTCGCTGAAGGAATTTCATCAACCTGCCGTCGCCTTTTTTTAAAAGGAGGGGATTTTAAGAAGCGTATGATTTTGATAGTGATGATTTTTGGGGAGGTGAGGCGCTAATGCTGCTAAATGAAAAGAGGATTGCTCGCACACGTCTGCTTGCCTTTTGTGCTTGTCAAAAGGTTGACTACAGTATAAACATTGTGTGTGCTTGTCAAAGGGCTGCCTATAAACGTCAAATCAGAGCGCTTTCCCCTCATCCACTCTACTTTGTTGCTTTATTTATCAGCCTGCTTTGTTTCCTTTCTTTGTTTACTTAGTATTTGTATTGTTCAGATCCTTTTTGCCGCGCTCCCAAGTATTCAATTCAATACAACATCATTTCACATATATACTACATTAGAGGGTATCCCAAACTAATTGATTACCAACCAGCTAACAAAAGGCTCAGAGGTAATGGGCTGCCTGCGTTCTGTTTGGGATTCGATTTGTCTTTGTCTTGTATTCCCAGGCAAACCCCACCGTTAAACTGCAATCAATAGTCGATTATCATCAGAATTAGGCCAGTTGCAAGTGAATAACAAATATACAGGCCTTGGAAGGCGGGTTTCTATGCAAGTGGTTGTGTTGTTGCTGCGGTTGGATTATTTCACAGAGAGGGAGATATGAGAGAAGGACTCTTACTGTACAGAGAGGGAGATATGAGAGAAGGACTCTTACTGTACAGAGAGGGAGATATGAGAGAAGAACTCTTACTGTACAGAGAGGGAGATATGAGAGAAGGACTATTACTGTACAGAGAGGGAGATATGAGAGAAGGACTCTTACTGTACAGAGAGGGAGATATGAGAGAAGAACTCTTACTGTACAGAGAGGGAGATATGAGAGAAGGACTATTACTGTACAGAGAGGGAGATATGAGAGAAGGACTATTACTGTACAGAGAGGGAGATATGAGAGAAGGACTATTACTGTACAGAGAGGGAGATATGAGAGAAGGACTCTTACTGTACAGAGAGGGAGATATGAGAGAAGGACTCTTACTGTACAGTATGTTGTGTTACTGGGATATTCTCTCCTCTCTGGTGAAGTGATGCTCAGGCAAAAAAAGGCTGTCGCTACTCTGGAGGACAAAAAAACAAATACTGTTTACAGTTTGATGCTACAGTATCTGACATTTATAGTAATATCTTTACTATCAGCTGCCACTCAGATTTATAGGGGTTATCTAGACGTTTTCCAGCGTTAAACAAAACACGTTTCCATCCCAATCCCTGGATTTACAACCCACGCGGTTCTAGGGCCTGTCTGTTCAAGTTCAAGTGGTTTATTTGTCATGTGCTCGGGGTTCAGGAGATATGAATTGCGTACCTGAGAGCTTCTTTTCACCTAGACAGTCAGTAATAAATAAAGACAAGCAAAAAGAAAAGCAGCAGCAATATAACGATGCCCCCCCCTCCGCCCACCCTGGACCCTAGGGTACAGCCACACCTGAAGAAGTGCTTCGAGGGCATCGCCAGAGTGGTGTTCACGGACGTGCTGGACATCACCCACATGAAGAGCAGCGAGGACGAGGTGGTCCGGCTGCTGGACACCATCTCCACCTCCAAGGCCCGGGGGCGCGTGGAGAAATGGCTGCTGGAGCTGGAGACGGGCATGAGAAGTTCCCTACATAAGGTATCGCAACCCTCTCAGACCAGGCTGACCCTTGACCCCTCTTCATCCTCTCAAAACAGGCTGACCTGACCCTTGACCCCTCTTCATCCTCTCAGACCAGGCTGACTTGACCCTTGAACCCTTTTCATCCTCTCAGCCAGTCTGACGTGACTCCTCTTCATCCTCTCAGACCAGTCTGACCTGACCCTTGACCCCTCTTCTGAGGTAGAATTATTTTGACGGGCAAATCTGTTTCTATGTACAGATCATAATCCCATCATCATTGACTGAATCCTATATAATAAAATAATGATTAGCTATATGTTATTAGGTATAGTGATTACTAGGAACATCAAATCAGATTCATGTGGACGGTATGATTCCTAAGGATTAAACTGGCAGAAGATAAAAGTGTAACTGATTTCTGATATTGTTGATTCTGGTTGTCCATCCCTGCTGCCCGTCAGGTGATAGGGGAGGCCATCGAGGCGTACCCCAAAGATCTGAGGATCAACTGGGTGCGAGCGTGGCCTGGCCAGACTGTGCTGTGTGTCTCTCAGGTCTACTGGACCAAGGACATCCACCAGGCCATCATCTCAGGACAGAAGGTAACCAGGGCCGCAGAGCCAGGCTTAGCCGGCTACGCTGTCTTCCAGTCATGTGCAGGGGCGGACTGGCCATCGGGAGCACCGGGAGTTTTCCCGGTGGCCTGGCACGCCAACTGGCCTGGCACGCGGTGAATGGCCTGTCCTTGCTTCCATGCATAATGGTGACATACTGTATATGTGAATCGCCACCCCATAATATTCAGGTGGCTTGCGATGTGAGAGGTTGGGCTATGCGAAAATACTTCCTGAGTCCCTGCTCCTCCTCTGTGATGGCAAGAACCTATGAGCTTTGCCTCACCGACACTCCTGTGAACAGCTCCGCCTACTTTGACGCAAACTTTGCACGTTCCTGGCAAACGCCTATTGCTTTAGCGTCTTATGACAGTGCCAGTGAGTTTGCGCTACCATATTCGGGGCCTTCAAGTGTCTAAAGCCACTTTTAGCTTAAGTCGAATTTCCCAAAATTTCCTTAGTTTTTATTATAGCACCTATTAGCTTAACTTCTGTCAGACCAAATGAGGTTGAGTTACTTTACATTACATTTACATTACACTCATTTAGCAGACGCTTTATCCAAAGCGACTAACAATAATTGCATTTAACGTAGGAAAAGCCAATGTACTACTACTTGCCAGAACTCACAAGTGCATCTTCTTTCTAAAACAAGTGACTAAGAGCATAATCTAGTGCTGAAGGCAAAGTGCAAGAATATCAATCTAAAATACAATAGGGGCTTAAGAGGATGGATTGTTGTAGTACTTCTTGAAGAGATTAGTTTTGAGACTGCGGTGAAAGATGGGCAGCGACTCATTGTCCGGACATCAGTTCGTTCCACCACTGCGGGGCCAGGACAGAGAAGAGCCGCGACCGTGTAGATTGACCGCAAGGGCCTCGGAGTGACAGGGCAGCCAGTTGCCCCGATGTAGCAGAGCGTACAGTAGCGATTGTTTTACTATATCACTCTTAATCCCAACCACACAATCTACTGAGAGGTGTTGGGCTGTGTGTGTGTGTGTGTGTGTGTGTGTGTGTGTGTGTGTGTGTGCGAGTACTGTAGGTGCATGTGTACATGTATCCATGCTTGTGTGTTTGAAAGTACATATATTTGTGTATGTGCAGTGTTTCCTGTGGAACTGATCTCTTGGTGTGGTGGTGTGTGAAAAAAAGACTCTTTCCGATTTCGAAACGGAAAAAGCGGGGGATCGGAGACCACCCTTCTTCCTCCCTTGTTCCTCTCTCCTGTCCCCTTCCTTCTCCTCTCTCCTCTCTTGCGCTCCTCTCAACAACCTCTCTCTCCTCTTCTCTCTCACCAGTGCCTCCACTCTGTGCCTGTGCCACAGTCCTGTCCTCTCCTACCACAATCCCTGCCTCTGCCTAAAAAAAACAATTAACTGAAGAGTAGGTCTATAAAGATGGCCTAACTTATCTCGTAAGGCTGGTAAAGTCCTAGAGCTGAAAATGTAATTAATTACATGTAACTGGACGGGATAAAACAGTAAACCCACACAAGCACTTAATAAATCATATGGTTTATAGACATATTTTAATCAGATGTATTGTAGGTTACCATTAAAACAGCAGCTGTAGATAAATAAATAAAAAGGTAAGATAGTCTTTAAACATGCCTAAATAATTTGTTGCTTTTTCTGTTATTTTGATTGGCACATTTTAGGTGGCTGGAGGAACATTAACGCAAGCTAGTGTAAGTTCAGCCAGCCAAAAAGACGGTCGCACAATCCATCAGGCAGCGCTGCGCCTGACTCGCACGAAAGTTGCAGAACCTACTCGCGCTTGTGGTGTATGTCTCCTTGACAACGCTCGCTTGGAGGGCTGACTGACAGACAGCAGCGCGTAACTCAAATGGAGCAGGCTCCGCTTCGGCTCAAACTGTATTTTCAGATAGCGTTACGTAACGTTAGCAACACAAGGCCAATTTATCATATTCATTTTTTTACTTGTCCAATCAGACACCTGCATGAGGCATTCCTCTTGCCCGAACAGAGTTTACTGGTCCCTGGGAAGCGGGCAAAACTGTTAGCCTACAGGTAGCTTGCCTTGTTGCTGAATCCCCCTGATGTGAATCATGGCTAGCCGGCAATAACCTAGCCTACCTGACTGGTCTCATCATTCTCCTCTCTCTTCCTCTTCAATAACCTAGCCTACCTGACTGGTCTCATCATTCTCCTCTCTCTTCCTCTTCAATAACCTAGCCTACCTGACTGGTCTCATCATTCTCCTCTCTCTTCCTCTTCAATAACCTAGCCTACCTGACTGGTCTCATCATTCTCCTCTCTCTTCCTCTTCAATAACCTAGCCTACCTGACTGGTCTCATCATTCTCCTCTCTCTTCCTCTTCAATAACCTAGCCTATCTGACTGGTCTCATCATTCTCCTCTCTCTTCCTCTTCAATAACCTAGCCTACCTGACTGGTCTCATCATTCTCCTCTCTCTTCCTCTTCAAAAATCGTTGTATGTCCATCTGGAAAATTGTATCAGGTTATAGGATCCGCTAGTTGTCATCAGGGAATTATAAAACCAAAGGCTTTACCAACGTGCTTGAGATAGGCAGGAGCTGTCGGCACGTCTAACTGTAGCTATAACGGCACTTAGATTACTAACATAAATGTATTTTAGACAGTAGGCTAGGCATTTTGAGGAGTAGGCCTAGGTGCCAGCATCAGTGTTTGGCCCAATTCAAACACTGGTTAACACTATGGTAATATTTGAGCGTCAATAGCCTACCTATCTTTCGTTGTAACCTCATGCCGCTCACTGAAGAAAATATCCCTTCACTCGCCGAGTCTTCCGATCACCTCAGAAAGGAGCAGCATGGAGCAGCACAGAGCGCGCGGCCTATAGGCTCTTAGTCTTATTGAAAATATATAGTCCTAATGTGGGCGCGACAGTGGTTTTGAAAGCGCATTTAGGCAGAAATATTTAAAAAGTTTACGATTTTTAATTTAAGACTTTTATATACATAGCCTAATTTGTGTTATTGTTTTTTGTATCAAATGTTTGGTGTGGCGGCAAGGATCTTGCCGTGGCGATGCACCACGGCAAAACCTTACCAGCGGAAACGCTGGTATATGTGTGAACCAATAGCAGAAAAACTACAACCTTTTACAATACAGTATCAGGGCGTGCCACTAACCAAATGTTCTCTTTCTTAGGCCCTGGAAGCGTATCTCCAGAAGAACAACACTCAGATAGATGACATAGTGACACTGGTCCGCGGCAAGCTGACCCAACAGAACCGGGTCACTCTCGGGGCTCTGGTGGTACTGGATGTCCACGCCAGAGATGTGCTGGCCACACTGGTTCAGAAGGGCATCAACGACGAGAACGACTTCGATTGGCTCAGTCAGCTACGTTACTACTGGATGGTATGCGTGTGTGTGTGTATATTTGGGTTTACCAACAGTGTGTACTTGAATGAGCGAGGGTTAGTATGGTTAGTACTATATATGTTTGTGTTCATCTTGTCCTGCACCTTGGACTGAATTGCAGCTTCAATGGAAACGGCCCTTGAACCGTTTTTCCTAAAGCATCTCAACCAATTTCCTCATCTAAACTGTTTCATGTCAGTACAGTGTTTTGAATCCATGACGTTCTAACCGATTTGTTTTCAGGAGGACCGCCTCCAGACCAAGATGATCAATGCTGGCCTGGCGTACGGCTACGAGTACCTGGGGAACACGCCACGTCTGGTCATCACTCCCCTCACTGACCGCTGCTACAGGTGCAGTACGCACCACCATTACATTTGTCACCACTAGCCAAACTAGCCCACAAAATGGCGGACAAATTCACCATTCAAGGTTCATCAAGAAATGACTCTTCCCTGTGAGGCTCAAATGATTATTACAGTTTCTAACTGCCACTGTTGGAAGTTTTGACTTTGGCTACAGTGTGGTATGCTACACATTCTTTTTAAAACGTTCCCTTGCATGTTTGTATTTCACATGCTAAAGTGAAATGTGTGTTAGTTATACTTGAGGAACAGATGGACGAAAGTACAGTATAACACTATTGATTCCACCTTCAAAAAGAGTGAATGTAATACTCCTTTACGGGTCTGACCAACAGAACTCTGTTTGGGGCCCTCCACCTCTACCTGGGAGGGGCCCCTGAGGGCCCTGCTGGTACCGGGAAGACAGAGACCACCAAGGACCTGGCGAAGGCCGTGGCCAAGCAGTGTGTGGTCTTCAACTGCTCCGACGGCCTCGACTACATAGCGCTAGGGAAGTTCTTCAAGGTGAACATATACACACCCACACTCGAGGACGACAGTTTGGTTTGGATGTGAAGGCACTTTCAGTCGGTTCATTCATCTATTTCATGCATTTACATTTTGTCTGAAAAAAGCTCAATATCCATCAAGCTCACTTATTAACAGCCAGTGTCATAGTATAGTCAAGTACAACACTGTATGTGTGTGCTCTGGCTATTGTGGTTTGAGGCTCAGATGTTAAATAACTTCTTGAGTTTCCAGTCTTTGAGATCTCAGTGGTAATTCTGCTAGACATCACATTCAGGGAAAATTGAGGTTAAAGTTATCACTGCCAAGCTTGAGTAAGCGCATGTCGGACAGGATCGGTAGTGAGATGCACCAGTACTCTGTATTGTACTTTTTTTCTTCTTTTTTTTTTTTAGAACAGAAAGATGTGGTTGCCTTGGCAACAGTGAGCAGAGTGTGTGTGTGTGTGTGTGTGTGTATCGTGTGTCTAGGACATAGCTTAATGCTCTTTTTGATTTTTTAGGAACCGGCAGGTTAGTGTTCATAACCCTCCATTTTAGTGGTTTCACTTTGCTAGCTTTGTCACTGCAAAACGCGTCTGTTGAGGTCTGTCGTGTGTGTATGAAATAAAGAGCATACTAAAGTAGTTCTGATCAACATTTGTCACACACAGGCCTAATAGATTTGTTTGTAATAGATTTGTCTAATAGGTTCACCAGCGTGAGATTTAGCTCTCTCTCAAGCCGAGCCGTCCAGATGACAGTTCTCTGGTCCAGGTCTCAGAATAGTTGATCTCTCTTCCTGTGAGCTGACTGTGCTCCGCCCCTGTGCCCTGTGCCCTGTCAGGGGCTGCTGTCCTGTGGAGCCTGGGCCTGCTTCGATGAGTTCAACCGCATCGACCTGGAGGTGCTCTCCGTGGTGGCCCAGCAGATCCTCACCATCCAGAGAGGTGTGTGTGTGTGCGTGCGAGTTTGTGGGTGTGTGTGTGTGCGCGTGTGTGCGTGCGTGCGTGCGTGTGTGCGTGTGTGTGTGTGTGTGTGTGTCTGCTCATTTGCATGCATGTCTGTCCCGGAAAGGTCAGTAGTACTACTATTTCATATACGTACCTGTACTATGGCTCCTCATACAATGATTTACGGAAAAGAAACAATCCTTTCTGAATAAATTAATTACATTCACACATTACATTCTGTAATAATGGACTAGAATAGATTCAAATATTTTTTTTAATTACAGAATTTATAGCAGATTATTTGCAACTTTAAGGGCTCCTGTTAATGGTCTGCATATGATCAATCTATCAATAATCTTGTTGATGTTTAGGTCACAGATTAGTTTGTGGTTAGTTGAATGTTTGTTGATAGTTAATTGAGCATCTAGTCAGACTATCTTTGGGAATATCACTCCAAATTAGCATTTCTTGTGTGTGTGTGTGTCTGTGTGTGCGCGTGTGTGTGTGTGCATGTGTTGTGCGCGTGTGTGTGTGTGTATGTGTGTGTTTGTGTGTGCATATGTACGTGTGTGTGCATGTGTGTGCGTGTGCGCGCGTGCATGTGTGTTTGTGTGTGCGTATGTAACGTGTGTGTGCGCGGGTGCGTGCGTGCGTGTGTGTGTGTGTTTGTGTGTGCGTATGTACGTGTGTGTGTGCGTGCGTGCGTGCGTGTGTGTGTGTATGTGTGTGCGCGCGCCTCAGGTATCACGTCCGGGGCAGAGATGCTGCTGTTTGAGGGGACGGAGCTGAAGCTCGACCCTTCCTGCGCCGTCTTCATCACCATGAACCCCGGCTACGCAGGTCGCTCCGAGCTGCCCGACAACCTCAAGGTGACCCGGCTCTAGAGACCGTACTCAGATCAGCTCTGGGGCCAAGTACTGTTTCAAATCCTTCAATTACTGTATCGTTTGAGTCGGCCCGGTGTGTCGGGTGGGCGGGGTTTGGCGCTTTCGGCAACACCCCATCGGTTCCCTTGTACGAGACAAGGACAGTCAAGCACGTGTGTTGAAACTGAGGAGGGGGCGCTGCAGCTGTAGAAGAGCTCACGCAACGTCCCGGCGCCCAAGAAAGGACGTCCCAGCACCCTCAACCACTAGGGCTGGGTTTAAAAAATCTATTAATTGATTCTGAATAATTTTCATGATTCATGAATCCCAAAATCGATATTTTATTTAATGATGAATGAATAAATGAAGAGATGAATAGTTAATTAATTCATTCAATGATTCATTCATTCATTCATTTTTGGAAATCAGTATCAATACCCAGCCGTAGTAGGCCTGTTGATGTGTTGCATAACTGAGCAGTCATGTAAGGTTACAGGTAAAAAAAAAAAACAGGTTTTAGTAACACTAACCGAATCGATATTGAATCGAATCGAATCTTGATAATCGATTCTAAACCTTGTGAATCAGAATCGAATCGATTCTTGAAATTCGAATCGATACCCAGCCCTATCAACGACTACAGGCCAGTCACCCTGACATCTCAGGTTGTGAGGTTCCTGGAGAGGCTGGTTGTGCAACACGTCAGGCCCTGGGTGAGAGGCTTCCTACACACCTGGCTGTTTGCATACCAGGAGGGCATTGCTGTGGAGGATGCTGTTATTTGTATGCAGCGTGTGTGGAGGACTCCCTAGTGCCCTGGACCCACAACTACCCCCCTGACGGACAACGTGTCAGACTGCGGGGATGCTGGGGGTGTGCAACACCGGCGCCCCTCAGGGAACCGTTTTGTCACCGTTGAACAAAAACACCTCTGACTTTCAAGTCAACTCCGACAAGTGCCTCCCGCAGAAGTTCTCAGACGACTCCTCCAATGTTGGCTGTCATCGACAACATGTGGTTATGTCTCCCTGGTGGAGGGCTTGGTGGGATGGTGTGACACCAACCATCTCCAGATCAACATCAAAACAAAGGAGATGGTGGTGGAGTACAGGCGGAACAAGAGGACCCCAACCCCCATCATCATCCGGGGGGGTGGAGGTACGAGTACATGGGAGTCCAAATGAACAACAAGCTGGACTGGACCGACAACACCGAGGCTCTCTCCAAGAAGGGGCAGAGCAGAGGAGGCTGAGGGCCTTTTATGTTTATTACAAGCTGCTATAGATGCTTTACCGGGCTGTCGTTGCCTGCGTCCTTTTCTTCGTCGTGGAATGTTTGGGGGGGGGGGGGGGGGGGGGCAGTAGCCGCCAGGCTCTCCAATCGGGTGGACCGTGGCAGATCTGGAGAGCTGGAGCTGATTGGCTAAGCTTTCTACGGATTTTGCACATTTGTGCTTTGCACATGGACTCTTTGCACTCATTGAATTATGTATTCCTGTTTTTTTGTTCTTAATTATTCTTAACCATTGTCCATCCTATTGCTTTTATGTTGCGGTTCTGACTTTCCTTACGGGAACAAATAAAGGCTTTCAATTTTAATTAAGTAATTGAAACGATTTCAAAGACTTTTTTGACACATCTGATTTGGACAGTGTGTCCTAGCTTAACCTGCCACCAGAACAAGTAACGCCCACTAAGATCATGCAGTTTATCATTATTTTTTTTCCTTTTCTATTGTATTTTATTCAATTTCCGGTAACATGGAGGTTGTTTTATTTTTCTGTGTTTTCGTTTCATCCTCATACATCGGGTATACAATGTAAGGCTGCTGAACAGCACATTGCCTTCAATTCTACGTTTCATCCTCCCAGGCTCTGTTCAGGACGGTAGCCATGATGGTGCCTGACTACGCCATGATCGCCGAGATCGTGCTCTACTCCTGCGGCTTCGTCACGGCGCGGCCGCTGTCGGTGAAGATCGTAGCCACCTACCGGCTGTGCTCGGAGCAGCTGTCCTCCCAGCACCACTACGACTACGGCATGCGGGCCGTCAAGTCCGTGCTGACCGCCGCCGGAAACCTCAAGGTAGGATAACCCGCGACGCCTCAAACGCGCTTCTCCTTGTCACAGAGCAGACGCGGGCCAAGCGCTCGTTAGATGCTTGTAAGTCACTTTGGATGAGCGTCTGCTAATTGACTGCAATTGTAATGTAAATGTAACGTAGCATCTTTCATCTACTGTATGTATTTCACCCAGGTCTGGTGCAAAGGCAGTCACTAGGTGAGAATGGCCTGTGAAACTACGCTGTGAGGCAGTTGTCTCTGATTTACCACCACCTCTCTCAACCCCCACAGCCGTGCCACACACCGTGTCCTAACTACACGCGACGCGAGTGAGCGTCAGCGACAAAATGTGTTCCATTGCTTTGTTTTCTATTGTTATGTCCTAACTGGACGCGAGCGACGCAGCACGATGTTTTAACTGCCCTTTTGACCCTCGCCCTGTTCCTATTTTCCTCCTGTCGCTCGCGTTGACAGGCGTTCGAAAGTAGAGTAGCTAGACACTAGTCAGTTCGGAATATAGACAAATGACCTAACAGAACAGGAAATTTAACGGTTTTCAGTTAGGACAGGAAGCGTGCGATGTCGCGTTCTATGGCTCGCGTCGCAAGCAGTTAGGACATGGATGCGTCCCCATTGTTAGACTGGCGCGGCTCTCCGTGTTTCCTCTGGAACCACCGTGGGTAATGAGATAACAGGGGTGCACTGCTCTGCTCTATAGGTGACCTGCTCTCACTTTCACATCCCTGACAACAGGGCTGAACATTAACACCTGCCACCGGCCAAATGCAGGTAAAATGTCCAACTGGCGACTAGATTTGGGAAGGCTATCTGAAAAAAATATATACTTGGCCGGTAGATTTTTTCATCTACAGTCCCCTTGGCAGGTGACTCACCATGGGCCAAAAAGTTAATTTTCACCTCTGCCTGACATTAAGGAGAGGAGAGGGAGGGCCAAACCTCTTTTGATTTCCCATTTTGATTCCAATGCCCCTTTCCTCTTTACATCATCATGATGCTTCCTCTATTCCTCCGTCCTGATTTGAGCAAGATGTTATGGCTAACTATTATAGAGACAGCTGGTGCAGTTTACCCCAATTTGTCTCCCAAACCAGGTACTGGCACGTCTTCCAACGCTGCTTAAACGAACATAAAGCCAAATCTTGCTCTTGGCGAGGGACAATAACATTGCCGTCACAATGTCAAAAGGGGAATTTATGTGAGAAACGTAGGTTCGTTCCAAAATGCCTTATTTCCCAAATGCAGAGGGGGACAAAAACGGCGCAACAAAGAGAGAGAGAGGGAGAAAGACAACGTGAAGAGGGACTTTCAGAGATAAAGACCTCATCCCTGAACTCCGTCTGCGCCATATAAATAGCACATGTGCTTTTTCTCTCTCTCTCTCCCCCGGTGTCCCTCTCTTTATCCGGGGGCGCTGGCGATGCATTCATGTCACTTCTACACCAGTTTCTGTGCTGGCTCCTCGGGGACCCTAGCCTGTCACCTCGCTCAAAATGACTTTTAGAAAACAGGGGGGTGCATTTAGCCCCTGAGCTAAAACCGGTGAATACCGCTGACGGTGTCAACATTCCTGAAAGGGAGCTAGTGTCAGTTGTAGACACAAGAAAGGCTCCTGAATGATGCCTTTCCCCGCAAGGCCCAAACGCACGTCAGGCAAACCTTTCATTATCTGTCTTCACATCAGACCTCTTTCTCTTCCTTCCTCTCTCCGCCTTTCGCTTTTCTCTCACTATCTTTTTCCGGTCTTTCTCTCTCTCTTTCCTCCTCTTTTCCTTGCCTGCAGCTGAAGTATCCTGAGGAGAATGAAGACATCCTGTTGCTGAGATCAATCATTGATGTCAATCTGCCCAAGTTCTTGGCACACGATCTGCCGCTCTTTGAGGTGAGAGTTTAGATGAAGTTACTTCCACCTTATGATGAAGTATACAGCTCAATGTGATTCCTGTCAGCACGTGCACATGTAAATTCCCAATTACTTCACTCCTTATGAGGGCAATGCCAGTCAATTGGAGCCATTTAAATTAAAATTGCACCATGCTAGGTTTACGGTATGTGTGTGAACTGAACACGTGTTAGCGCATGTTGGTGCGTGAATATTTTACGTGTGTTTAGGTGTGCAGATGTTATATTCCTCTCACACCTTCTTCCTCTTATCTGATCCCCGCAGGGCATCACCTCTGACCTCTTCCCTGGGGTCAAGCTCCCCAAACCGGACTACCGCCTCCTGCTGGACGCTATCAAGGAGAACAGTGGCAAGATGAACCTGCAAGTGACCGATTTCTTCGCCGAGAAGATCCTGCAGATCTTTGAGATGATGATCGTCAGGCACGGCTTCATGCTGGTGGGGGAGCCCTTCGGAGGGAAAACCTGCGCCTACCGCGTGCTAGCAGCGGCCCTGCACGACATCTGTGAAAACGTAACCTTCCTTTCCTCTTTCCCTACTAACCCGATGTCCTCGGTGTCAGTTCCTCTTGAGATAGAATAGCGGATTTGAGGTGGCACTTGGGATTGTGTGGTTACTTGGCGACTGGCCAATTGAGGTTTTGGCTGAGTCATGTTGAATGTTGTCTGTTAAGGGGCAAGTGTAACTTGAGAGTCCTGTGTGACTAGTTGTTGGGCAAGTTAACGGTACTGTACATATTTCAGGTTAGGATTCCATGCCTATATCACTTAACTCAACACGTCAATTCAATTCCCATTAAAGATGCAGTATGCGGTTTGTGATTTCCTGTTAGATTTTGAAAGATTTTGAAAAATGCAACAGACAAAATCCCCACCCCTCCCTTCAGGCCTGCCTCCAAACCGGGGAAAAACAAATAACACTCCCTCGGCAGGTGGGTTGCTTGACAGGCAGGTAAACCATCCAATCATTTCAAGTTGGCAATGCAAAATGATTGGACGCACATATTACAGTCCTGTGAGCTTCATAGATTACAGATTTTTCAGTGTCAGAGCACTTTATTTATTGATTGCTGTTGGAATGTGATGAGAATTGCATAAAATATAACAAAAAGTGCATCTGAGACAAACAGCACCTTCCGAGACATAGTGCACCTTTAATTGTCTCTTAAGAGGGTGCAGGGAAACCCAGGAAGTAGAGAAGAACACTCTTATCCAGTTGGGCCCTTTTCCCGTCGTTAGAGTTAGTGTTTTTGTTGTTGTTATTGTTGTTGTCTACAACAATACTAATCCACAGAAAACCAAGTGCAACCACACAGCCGGCTGTTCACATGCCTGGAAAAGCTCCTAGGTTTCCCACCAAGGAGACAGCAGTACTGTATGAGGGACCGCCCCGACGATGCCACATTCCTCCCCGTGAGGGACCGCCCCGACGATGCCACATTCCTCCCCGTGAGAGACCGCCCCGACGATGCCACATTCCTCCCCGTGAGGGACCGCCCCGACGATGCCACATTCCTCCCCGTGAGGGACCGCCCCGACGATGCCACATTCCTCCCCGTGAGGGACCGCCCCGACGATGCCACATTCCTCCCCGTGAGGAACCGCCCCGACGATGCCACATTCATCCCCGTGAGGGACCGCCCCGACGATGCCACATTCCTCCCTCCATGCACGTCGTCGGCCCCCGTCATGTCAGCCCCCGTCACGTCATTCCCGCTTCTTGTTTTCGGCAACCTTCCCCGCATCCCTTTTAACGGCGTCTGACAGCCTGTCTCTGAAACGCTGCTCGCCGCGGCGTGCAGACACTGAAGGGCTCTTCATCATCCAGACACTGACGCCAGGCATTTGATGAGCCTCGACGCAGGGAATGTAGTCAAATGAGGTGCTGGGCTGATCTACATCGCTTCAAGCTTCCTCTCTCGATTGGTTTCCACTGCCTTCCAGGTTCAGATGGGCCCGGGTCTGTTATCTACAGTAGCAGCAGGTTCTCCATTGCTTAAAGTAAATGTGTTTTTTTTAGGCATCCCAGTGTGTTTATGTGGTTGTGGGGGAGGAGGCATGCGTGAACTAGGGGTGCGTGATATAAGCTCAAATTCATCTCACAATATTTTCCACTCTCCAGACGATATCGATATGATATTGCAATATATGAGGGGAAAAAACTCACACCCAGGTGGTGAAGTAATGGTGCAGGTTTATGAGCAATCTCTACTGCCCTCTGCTGGTGTGCAGTGGTATTGGCGACACTGGTACCCGCTGCTTAGACCGCTACACCACCACGGACCCTGGGAGCCCTGATTATGACAGTGCACGCTAACACAAAACAAAACATTTTTGCACTAATTTGAGCGCAAATATTGTTTATTTGAGCTACAAATCAAATGATCTTGATTCTTGAATTAATAGTAACATTAAAATAAATGTAAAATGACAACACTTTACTGTAATGCAGCCTTTAAAGCCAGGAAAAGACAACACTTATGCCATATTACGATATCCACGATATCTAAAATCTAAGAGGATATCTTGTCTCATTGCGGTATGGATCTGTATATGGATATATTGCCCTGCCCTAGTGTGAACGCATACGTGTGTGTGTGCATGTGGTCCATAACAGGGTCTGATGGAGGAGAACCGGGTCCAGATCACAGTCATAAACCCCAAGTCCATCACTATGGGTCAGCTCTACGGTCAGTTTGACCCCGTCTCCCACGAGTGGTCCGACGGTATCCTGGCTGTCAGCTACAGAGCCTTCGCCACCTCACAGGTACGCTATTTCCATTCACAGTATAGTATCTTGAAAATAGTCAAAACAACATACCCAGGCTCGTACATTCACATGCACCGACAATCTGTTCTGGTTTTATGGGGACGTTTGATCCAATTTCAGTAAGTAAAGACAAGACCTCATGCATACAGTGCAGTAGTGAGCTTTTGCCTGCACTAATACACTCACCAGTACAGTATTTAGCCTTTGTCTGCACTAATACGCTCACCAGTGCAGTAGTGAGCCTTTGCCTGCACTAATACGCTCACCAGTGCAGAAGTGAGTGTATTAGTGAAGTAGTGAGCCTGTCACTCTTTCAAATATATGCCTCTTTAGATATCATTATTTAAGAGAGTTAGCCACATGAATTGCTCATTATTGCTTATTCTGTGGTACAGTAGCTCATTTATAAGAGAGAAAGAAGATTAGCATTAATAATCCTTTCTGGAAAAGAGAGTAGCTATCTGCAAAGGGTAAAGAGAAGTAGTGAGCCTGTCTCTATTCCCCATCTTCATCTTTCCCATCACCCTAAACACATCACCCTTTGCAGATAGCTACTCTCTTTTCCAGAAAGGATTATTAATGCTAATCTTCTTTCTCTCTTATAAATGAGCTACTGTACCGCAGAATAAGCAATAATGAGCAATTCATGTGGCTAACTCTCTAAAATAATGATATCTAAAGAGGCATATATTTATAGCAGCAGCTCATATTCATCTATGGAAACAGTTTTCAGAGACAGCTAACTGATGCCAGAGTCAGTGGATGAGATTGAGCTGTTGTTATTCACATATCAATGATCCCCAAATGAATAAGTTCTGCAGGAGGTGACATGCTGGGCTGTGAGAGCACCTGGTTGTTTTGATGTGTGAGAGTCCATTCAAAGTGACAGAAAAAAAGACATCCAAATCAAAAAGGCAGATTCGATTCTGAACCACATTCTCAGTCCACAATAATTGACAGGTAGTGTAGAGTAGTCATGACGCCTTATTGGTTTCCGTCGCAAAATAACATTGTTATTTTCGTAAATTGTTTCTTTTTGAAATTGATGTTTTGAAACTTCTGTCAGAGGCGAAAATTTGTTTTGTCAGTTTATAAATTGAGGCGATTGTTATATCCTTAGATTTACTGCAAGCGAATCAAGTAAAATCCAGATTTGCTTTAGCACTTGAATTCACCAGTGCTGGCGCACACACACACACACACACACACACACAGCGCCCTGTTGCTATGATTCCGCTGCTAAAACAAGGTCCTTTCACATACCTCTTTCCACTACACATCCTCTCTCTCTTTCCACTACACATTCTCTCCCTCTCTCTCTCTTTCCACTACACATCCTCTCTCTCTCTCTCTCTCTCTCTCTCTCTCTCTCTCTCTTTCTACTATACATCCTCTCTCTCTCTCTCTCTCTCTCTCTCTCTCTCTCTCTCTCTCTCTTTCCACTACACATCCTCTCTCTCTCTCTCTCTCTCTCTCTCTCTCTTTCCACTACACATCCTCTCTCTCTCTCTCTTTCCACTACACATCCTCTCTCTCTCTCTTTCCACTACACATCCTCTCTCTCTCTCTCTCTCTCTCTCTCTCCACCACACATCCTCTCTCTCTCTCTCTCTCTCTCTCTTTCCACTACACATCCTCTCTCTCTCTCTCTCTCTCTCTCTCTCTCTCTTTTCACTACACATCCTCTCTCTCTCTCTCTCTCTCTCTCTCTTTCCACTACACATCCTCTCTCTCTTTCTCTCTCTTTCTTTCCACTACACATCCTCTCTCTCTCTCTCTTTCCACTACACATCCTCTCTCTCTCTCTCTCTCTCTTTTCACTACACATCCTGTCTCTCTCTCTCTTTCCACTACACATCCTCTCTCTCTTTCTCTCTCTTTCCACTACACATCCTCTCGCTCTCTCTCTTTCCACTACACATCCTCTCTCTCTCTCTCTCTCTCTCTTTCCACTACACATCCTCTCTCTCTCTCTCTCTCTCTCTCTCTCTCTCTCTCTCTCTCTCTTTCCACTACACATCCTCTCTCTCTCTCTCTCTCTCTCTCTCTCTCTCTCTCTCTTTCCACTACACATTCTCTCTCTCCAGTGCCAGATGGCTGTAGCCGTTGCATCACCACTTGTTTATGCAAAACAAATCAATTGAAAGTCCCTCTCCTGATAGCCACCTCTCCAGAGCATGGGCTCTTATGGTGCTGTATCCTCCATTATGAGTATGCAGGTGCTAATGTCATCCATTTAACGAGCACTGCATGCAATTATATAGACAAGATTCAAGATTCCTTTATTTGTCACGTAATGTACGGTGCTCATGCTGCTGCCGGCTCCAAGATTATGCTTGTTACAGATAAACTCCAATACTCAATTCGGTGGGGGTGAGGTGAGGTGAGCTGTACTGAAATTTGCATTTGCACGTCGTTATGTTATAAACATGAGATATTCTGACTGCAGTTTGCATGTTGTTGTTATGTTTAGTATGGGTACTCTAGCATATCTTATCACTGACTTAAACAGTTTGAATGTTGTTGTTGTTTTTAGTAGGTGTACTCTAGCATATCTTATCACTGACTTAAACAGTTTGCATGTTGTTATTTTTAGTACTCTAGCATATTGTATCCTTTCTAGCTTGGAGTCCTGTGGTAAGGTCTAGGATAAGATAAACAGTCGGTTTTAATTAGCAGTGGAAGATGTACTACAACTGTCCCCTTGAACATGTTGAGATGGCTGATGAATGAATACTCACACACACAATCTAGATGTACCTGTAGAGGCACTTCAAAAGTTAACATTCCTGTGTGGCGAACAACTCTCCCTCCGTACCTGCAGACAGGAAGTGGTTGATCTTCTGTCCCTCTGTACCTGCAGAGCCCAGACAGGAAGTGGTTGATCTTCTGTCCCTCTGTACCTGCAGAGCCCAGACAGGAAGTGGTTGATCTTCTGTCCCTCTGTACCTGCAGAGCCCAGACAGGAAGTGGTTGATCTTCTGTCCCTCTGTACCTGCAGAGCCCGGATAGGAAGTGGTTGATCTTGGACGGGCCGGTGGACGCCGTGTGGATAGAGAACATGAACACCGTTTTGGACGACAACAAGAAGCTGTGTCTGATGAGTGGAGAGATCATCCAGATGTCCCCGCAGATGAGCCTCATCTTCGAGCCCATGGACCTGGAGGTGGCCTCGCCCGCCACCGTAAGACTGGGAGTTGTAGTTCTGTCGGGGAGGAGGTTGATTGCGACACAACAAGTATATACACACAAGCTGAATCCCAAATCGCGCACTTAGGCGAAAGTGCAGAGCACTCGCGGCCTTGTGGCCTTACATGCGCGTTCCCGCTAAGTCCACAAGGGCTCAGGGTAGTCCCAAAACAGAATTGCTAGGTTCACAAGTGCACCACTGCCGCCATTTTGCGCACTTTAACCGCACTTACCGAAAGTCCGCAATTTCGCAGACTTAGGAGTAGAAAATACCCACAGTCCACCTCGTCTCATATTGAATTAAAACAGATGTCAGTCGGTCAATTTGCAGAGCCGAGCGGAGAGCTGAGGAGCGCGTCAGAGCAGCCTCTGCGTCGGAGGGACGCAGCAGCCAATGAAAACGAAGTGGGAGGGGCATTGAGCTAAACTGGCTTGGGAATCGTTGGCACTCCGCTGGAAGTGCTGTCCCATATAATTCACGGCCCTGCACTCTCTGGCCCTTCCAGCTGACGTCAATTAGGTGCTCAGGCCTCAGCCCGCAGTGCGAGGGGCTGCAAGGGTGGTTTGCGCACTCAGATTGGGATTCAGCTACAGTATTATGTAAGACAATGTGATTTGTTGACAAACTGTTTTTGTTTATATCTGGTCAGAATGTTTCTTTTGCTACTGTTAATCTACAAGTGTTCATGCAGTCGGTATCACTTTGAAATCTGCCCTCACTAGCTTTGTTGTATTTCCATAACCTACATGCAGGGCTGACAATTAACACCTGCCACTGTCCAAATGCAGGTAAAATTTCCAATTGGCAACTAGATTTCGGAAGGCTATCTGAAAAAAATATATCCGGTAGATTTTTTCATCTACAGCCCCCTTGGCAGGTGACCGTGAGCCAAAAAGTTAATTTTCAGCCCTGCCTACATGAACCCACGTTTAAGCAAGAGATCAAGTCGCTCACTCTGTCATCAAGACAATGTCATCATGTAACGTTCTTCTGAGAGTCCTTCGAACTGGAAGAAGGCAGAAGGAGAGCCAATCCTCTTGGCTCGTTATTACGGTTACAATTACAAACATGGGAGATCAGTGGTACTCACACATGGGCACCAATGCCTCCCACCTCTCTCTCCCCCCTCTCTCTCTCCCTCTCTTCCTCTCTCCCTCTTTCTCTCCCTCTCCCCTCTCTCTCCCTCTTTCTCGCCCTGCCCCCCTCTCTCTCTCTCTCCCCCTCATCTCTCTTTCTCTCTCCCTCTTTCTCTCCCTCTCTCTCTCTCTATCCCCCGTCTCTCTCCCCCTCTTTCTCCCTCTTTCTCTCCCTCTCTTTCTCTATCCCTCTCTCTCTCTCTCTCTCTCTCCCTCTCTCCCTCTCTCCCTCTTTCAGTCAGCTATTATTGTGAAGAGGTATAATGATACCCTGATGTCCACTCTAATCTTCCCTGATGCACTTGCACGACGAGTTCTGGGGTATTTAATAGTGGTGTGTAAAAGAGACAAGTGATTGAATAGTGTCTGCACCTCATAGCCTAGTTGAGTGCCTGGTACAGCATGTTCCTAGTTCTAACAAGTGTCAGGAGTTTTTCCTATCAAGTCAGCCCTTTTTTTTCTCCAGCCCTGAAAAAAACCTAGGCTCCCTTCATGTGTAGCACAGGCTCCCTTGATCTCAGAATTTGACACTGCGATGAAATTATTTGGACTGCTGCCTCGCAATGCCCAGATGCAGGCTCTACTGTCTCTTTCTAGGTCTTTGAAGGTAACTCAAAGAAACCGAAAGGGTCAAGAAACCCCGAACGCAATTGCTTTCCCCAAAAAACATGATTACGCCGCAAAGACGCCGTTGGAGCAAGACTAGATATGTCTCCCGCAGTAGTCGTCCTTTTCTTGTTGAGAAGCCACAGCTCCGTGAAGATTGGGTTAACGAGAACCGTGCCTGCAACCAGATTAAGGAAGGAGTGATTGAACACAGGCGTTGGCAGCGTGTTGTGATGAGAAGCAAAGGGCCCGGCTGGCATCACGACACAGAGCGGGGGCCCCGGAGTCTCTCCCAGACGCCCCTGGACATCAAACTCTCTCCTCCTTCGCTTCCCTCCGGACCCACTCTCGAAGGCGACGCCGTCAGACTTGTTTTGATTTGATTTGATTTTACCTGGAATGTGGTTCCTCTACTCTGTGGATCTTTCACTTTTATTTTCTCCTTCTTCTTGCCCTCCGGCTTTTCTGTCTCTCTCTTCCCCCCCCCCCCCCCCCCTCTCCCTTCTGGATGTCCTCCTGCTCCGTCCTCCATCTTGTCTCTCTCGCTCAAAGCTTTCTCCTCTCCACAGATCTTTCTCCTGCTCTGTTTGTACTCTTATCTCTCCTTCTCTACTCTCTTCCTCAAATCTCTTTCTCCCAGAGATCATCATGGGACTTAAAGGATTCTGATTAGGTGCCAGAAAGAGGCCCTGCCAATAGCTACTGTAGGAGCCAAACCCTTACACTCTGGTCTCGCTAACTAGAATGAGCACCTGGGCGCACACACACACACACACACACACACACACACACACACACAGGTACACACACACATTATACATGCTTGTCAGAAGCATCCAACTGTACGCCTCCACTACACACTTCAACATCTACATTATGAAAGTCTCATAACAGCTGCGGTATTGACAAGTGCATATTTCCATGAAGTGCTTTGTTCTTGTAAAATCGCATGGCCAATTGGGCAAAGGGTTTACAGCAGGGGTCTCAAACTCGCGGCCCGCGGGCCATTTGCGGCCCGCCACAACACTCCAACCGGCCCGCGACATGATGTCAGAAATATAATATAATCTGGCCCGCAAAATAATTTATTGTAAACGGCGCCAGCAGGCAGGCCTACAATGTAAATTCAAGTCGCTCAAACGTGGGGCGGAATGCTGATTATTGTGCGCAGCGCGTGAGGTGAACGCTGCATACAGTCACAGGTGCAATCAATCCACACACCACTATGAACTATGAACGGAATGCAGCTCGCCACCGAGAGGCTGTTTTCATGGTTAACTAACGTTAAGAACACAGACAGTTTCAAGAAATATGGACATTGCAGTATTTTTTGTGGTGTCCAATGGAAATGCTACCTGCTTGATATGCAAGAACAAAGTCGCCGTTCTAAAGGAATATAATGTCAAGAGCTATCCATTACTAAACATGGAGTGTCATAAGGAGACCAGAGGAAAAAACGAGCCACACAGCTGAGAGGGCTAATGTCTCAGCAGTCTTTCAAGATAAGTGTCTGGCAAGAAATAGAGCAGTAGCCTACAAATGTATTCAAGTGTCTGGTAAGAAATGGAAACAAACTTGAACTTTAATAAATGCAAGTACAGGTCCAGGGCAGGCTTACGGTAGTGATGCATCTTGCAGCTAAAACAGAATAAAGTACAAATGTAGGCTATTCAAGATAAAATAAAAGTCAGGAAAAATGATTTGCAGCACTAACTTATATGTTAAAATATATTAAAATGAATGGAAACCGGTTTGAATTTGTATGATGAAAATGTTAGTTATGGAATAGTCTTGCAACATTTAGAGACTGAGTTGTGAGTCTAGTTATGGAAATGAAAAATGACATTTTCAGAAATATTGCACTTTCTTATAGTTAGTAGTAGTTGAAGTTGACATTGAAGTGGCCCTCCTATGAGTTGACGATACCAGCAGTGGCCCCAAGCCAATTTGAGTTTGAGACCCCTGGTTTACAGCATTCATCATCCCGGCTGAATGTTCAGGCATTGGCCGTGGGCGCGTGTACTTGTGTGCATGAAAGCCTGTCGGCGCGCCAGTCTGTGAACAGGTCTGCGTGTGAATACCTGCGCGTCCCCTTTGACAGGTGTCTCGCTGTGGGATGATCTACATGGAGCCCCACATGCTGGGCTGGCGGCCTCTCATGCTCTCCTGGCTCAACACCCTCCCCTCCGCGGTCAGCGCCATGCACAAAGGCCTCATCACCGGCCTCTTTGACAGGATGCTGCCAGCCTGCCTGCAGCTGATACGCAAAGCCACCAAGGTAGGAGCCAGAGGAATAACATCATATGTTACAGCTAGGCCTGGGTTTAAAAAATCGATTCAGAATCGATTCTGAATCAAATGATTCAGAATCGATTCATGAATCCCAAAATCGATCTTTTATTTAATGAATGAATTAATAAATGGAGGTATGAATAGTTCATTAATTCATTCAATGATTCATTCATTCATTCATCCATTCATTTTTGGAAATCAGTATCGATACCCAGCCCTAGTATTGATGTGTTGCATAACTTGGCAGTCGTGTAATTAAGTGTTACAGGTTAGTAACACTAACCGAATCAATATTGAATCGAATCGAATTGAATCGTGATAATCGATTCTGAACCTTGTGAATCGGAATCGAATCGATTCTTGAAATTCGACTCGATACCCAGCCCTAGTTACAGCCACTGACAGAGACAGCTAGTCCTGTGGGGGAGGGGTTTGGTTCGGGGTTAACCGGCTACTGTTCCCACCCATTACCTGGCTGTGAGAAGTGTGAACAGCTCTGAATCTTTGAAGCCCTTTTTCTCTGCTTAGTGAATTCAGGTGTACCAACATTCACAGACGTTTATTCAAATATTTGCAGATTTCAATGCATGGCACATCATCTGAAAGCTTACAATTTACACTTTCATTATCTGTAAAAAACTGAAAAAATGACCTTGGCAGACATCAGGACCAAACCTCTAGTGGCAGTCACATATACTGTAGAAACGGAGATAATCAGAGTTCTGCATATTCTGTGTATGAACTACAAACATGTTGTTATTCAGAATGCTGTATCCTATCTCCAGACTTAGATCTAGAAGATCATGTGTCTTCTAGGTGTTTTTATTGTTTCAATGCTTCCTGATGTTATTTGATTGATGGATATATTTTAAACATCGGAAATTATGCTCGATCTTTTGAAAAACAAACGTTGAATATCGAAATCACGGGCTGTGCAACTGTTGCAGGAACTGTCCCCAACGTCCGACACCAACCTGGTGAACTCTCTCATGAACCTGATGGACTGCATGATGGACGAGTTCAGGGACGAGGCTCGGGTGAAGAGCATGAGCGAGAGAGATGTCTGCTCCTGGCTGGAGGTGAGAGGGAAGAGGCTGAGGGAAGAACCCCGGGGTCCCAGGGCAGAAGAACCCCGGGGTCCCTGGGCAGAAAAAACCCCGGTCCCAGGGCAGAAAAACCCCAGGTCCCAGAACAGGAAAAACCCCAGGTCCCAGAGCAGAAGAACCCTGGTCCCAGGGCAGAAAAATCCCAGGTCCCAGAACAGATAAACCCCAGGTCCCAGAGCAGAAGAACCCCAGGTCCCAGAACAGAAAAATCCCAGGTCCCAGAACAGATAAACCCCAGGTCCCAGGGCAGAAAAACCCCAGGTCCCAGAGCAGGAAAAACCCCAGGTCCCAGAGCAGAAAAACCCCAGGTCCCAGAGCAGAAAAACCCCAGGTCCCAGAGCAGAAAAACCCCAGGTCCCAGAACAGAAAAATCCCAGGTCCCAGAACAGAAAAATCCCAGGTCCCAGAGCAGAAAAACCCCAGGTCCCAGAACAGAAAAATCCCAGGTCCCAGAACAGATAAACCCCAGGTCCCAGGGCAGAAAAACCCCAGGTCCCAGGGCAGAAAAACTCCAGGTCTCAGAACAGATAAACCCCAGGTCCCAGGGCAGAAAAACCCCAGGTCCCAGGGCAGAAAAACCCCAGATCCCAGGGCAGAAAAACCCCGGGTCCTAAGGCAGAAAAACCCCAGGTCCCAGAGCAGAAAGCCAGGTAGAAAAGCAAGCTCCTGACAGTTCAGTCTGACAAATAGCCAATAGCACCTCAACAACCCAAAAGGGAGTCTTCAGTGGAAACAAAAGTTTGTGTGGCTATTGATATTGTGTATACAGCTTTCAATAAGCTAATTTTAAACCCCTTTCCGCAACTCACAGAGTACGCTGTAAGTGTTTTTTCAGTCTCAACTCCAAGTTAGACAGCTAGGTGAGAACAAAAGGTAATACCCACAAATACCCAATGGGATCTTTATGCGCCTCTGCAAACCCACATATGCCCTCGATATTCACCTCTATTGGCAAAATGGAACCTCTCAGTTAATTTCTGTGCTCACATTTTTCCCTGTAAAAAGGCCTTAATCGGGTCTGCCTCCACAGATCAGACACATTTCAGCCACATGCATTCCCATTGATTTCTATCTGGTCATCGCAGCGCTATTATCCCTGTGGCTCTGTCTGTCGATGGTGTTCCTCCAGCGCTGTCTACTTTACAGTAGGGCCTCGATTTCCAACACTTCATTTGACTGGAGGTTTTGTGTGTGTGTGTGTGTGTGTGTGTGTGTGTGTGTGTGTGTGTGTGTGTGTGTGTGTGTGAAGCAAACTGACAATGATTTCCTTCCTCTGTGATATGATTTTTCTTAGCTAAGAAATTTATACAGATACATTTATGTCATGTTTTTTGTTTTCACAATACTTTTCATAAGTCAACTAATGAGTTTTTTGGTTTTGGTGTATGTTTTTTAGTATCTAAGATTTTGTGCTCAATCATTTTAATTTCTCATAAAAAATTCTCATAAAGTGGACAGCAAGTAGCCTATTGGTCAATACTTTCAGCTCAGGAAACATTTACAAAGTATTGTCAAGTATTGTCTCAAACTGTATATTTTGAAGTATTTGAGATACGCCTCTCACATCCAGCACTAGAGAATGAATTGAACTTTGCCCTCGATCTTGTTCCAGGGCATCTTTGTCTTCAGCCTGGTGTGGTCAGTGGGGGCCAGCTGTGATGAGTCCGGTCGGGCCAAGCTGGACGCCCTGGTACGGGAGCTGCTGGAGGGCTCTCTGACCGAGGAGACGCGGGTGCGCCATGGCATCCTGGACACCGTCGAACCCCCCGCCAAGCAGCTGACCGTGTCCCTGCCCACAGAGGGCACCCTCTACCAGTATCGCTTCATAAAGGAGGTGAGAGCCAGCAAGGACAATATTAGTACATTAGCAATACATACATAATGCTTTTCTAGGACCAAACACTACTTAAAAGTGTGATCAAGCGAAAAGTGCATTGGGGATTATTAGACCGTATGCTCCACTCAGAGAATGACCCTGATTCAGTAACATCATACATTTTACAATTCAGTTTTCCTAGGGGCTCAGAAATATGACCATCTTGGTCCAGACCAGATTGGTAGCAGCTGTGTCTAAGAGCACAGGGCTTTCACGCACTCATGTTTCTCATGTTAGAACAGAGCATCAAGCGGACCTTTTGATTTCACCAACAAAACAGCAAAATTCAACTAGTGCACAGCAGCCTTATTCCACACAGGGAAACGTTCACATGCTGTACATGACATGACAAAGAGTATTCAAACCAGGGCCTTTCTCTCTCTCTCTCTTTCTCTCTCCCTCTCTCTCCCTCTCTCTCTCTCTCTCTCTCTCTCTCTCCCTCTCTCTCTCTCCCTTTCTCTCTCTCTCTCTCTCTCTCTCTCTCCCTCTCTCTCTCTCTCCCTCTCTCTCTCTTCTTCCTCAGGGCCCAGGGAGGTGGGAGGCGTGGACGGACGCGCTGAAGGAAGCGCCCCCTATCCCCAGGGACGTGCAGTTCAACGAGATCATCGTTCCCACAGAGAACACGCTGCGCTACACCGCTCTGATGGAGCTGCTCGTCACCCACCACAAGCCCACCATATTCATCGGACCCACCGGCACCGGCAAGAGCGTCTACATCATAGTGAGTAGCTCACTACACACCGCGTAATGACGCGTGATTGTAGGGCAGTGCTGAGGCCCTGACTGTTGAAGAGGGTATGAATGAAAAATCTTACTTGGTTTAGTTTAGATTTCAAAGAACACGCTGAGTGGTCGGTCAAGCTGGTTTCAAACAAGGACAATAGGTTTATTCTGATGTTTACGGTTTGCAAAGCGGACTCTGAAAACAGGAAGTGCTTCCCCAGTCAGTAGTGTTTCTGGCTCGGGAGTGATACCTTATAACGTGAGAAAGGAAGTGACATGCAGTTTCAGGATGAAGAGGACAGGGAAGTGATTTAACACAGAACCAAATTGTAGTTTTAACAGACTGATTCTAGGGGAACAAACTACAAAGTTAGAACAGTAGTCAGGTAGGAAAACAGAAAAGAACAAATGGTGTGGGTAACATTAGTGTGACTGAAATTTCATTCACAAGGGCTCGTAGTGGGGCTTGAGTTCCTGGCAAAGCCCTGTTTAAGCCCAGCACACCCTCAGAAGCCCTGGAACTAAGTTCAAGCACTAGGTTAAGCCCACAGTAGAAACGGGGCTTCTGTGAATCATTGGATGAGTTTGATAAGCATCTGATTGCAAACTCCTATCTGGCCTCCAGGGTCCATAAGACATGAAAGTCCAAGAGCCTCAGTTTGATTAATCGGTTGCCGAGAAATTCAGTTCAAGATTAGGAACTGATAGCAGTTGGTGGGGTATTCACTGGGATGCTCTTAGGTTTACACAGCACAAGAGGCAAACCATTGCCATAAACTGCACAGTTCCATGCAACAAAGCCTAGACATTCCTGGAGGTATCTCATGATAGCCTCCCTCTACGTAGGCCGACAGTAGCTCCCTCGCTCCAGACCTCAGCTACTTACAGTTCAGCGCTCAGCTGGTCCTCCTGTAGAAACATCAGCTCCGAGCTCCTTTAGACACCACGCCGGTGAGGATCAGCTCACCGGTCTCTCCTTCTCCCCTCATCTGACCCAGCTGTGTCTCTGTCTGGCAGAGCAGAACGCACACATACAGTACACACACACATGCGCGCACACACACACACAGTGCCCGGCGGAGCGCGGCGGCGTGATAAACGAGCCCCAGGCCTCAGCCCGACAGCGGGCGCCGCCCAGCGGCAGAGACCGAACCCGCCGGCGCCGCCACGCCGCCCTCTCCGCTGCCAGACACCCTGCCCCGCCCGGAGCCAGACACACGCAGGCTGCGCCTACTATTTTGGGCTCGGAGGGGGAGAGGGAGCCGGGCCTATGCTGCGTCACCGATCCATCACGCTAACAGCCCCCCTCCGTTATCTAGCTCGTTACACACACACACACACACACACACACACACACGCGCACACACACACACACACACACACACACACACACACACAGTGAGTTTACAGATGTGTAGATACTTGTGGTCGTGCACAAACACATGCACATTACTGTACTACACATCCAGACAGACAGACAGACTCACACATGCACAGGTACAGTAGATATACTCATACACAGACTAATGCATACACACACACGCACACGCACGTACGCACACACGCACAGTTACAGCTGATAAATGACAGCTAAAGATGAAATACATGTATCCAAAACGGGTCCATCATTAGCATTTTGCATTAATTTGAGCATATATTCAATTACTCAGTGATTCAACATAATATTTCAGCCTGGAGAAAGACTACTGTACATTAGTCCTAAATATTGATAACTTTCTGCTAACATAATAATATCCAGTTCATTACAGCACACGACAGCTACTATTGTTGTTCCAACTTAGTAAACATATCCACTCTGATCTGCCAATTTCAACTCAACTCTTTAATTTGTGATTTCTTCACTTAATAGCCTAATCTTATTCACTGACTTGTTTTTCACCTTATCATTAAAGTGATTTTATTTGATAGCGCAGCTTTCACAACCCTCTTTGAGTGTTTGTTTTTCTCAAAGAACTCAATGCCCATCAGAACTGTCTGTCCGGACCGCGGGTGCAAATAATCATTTTATCTGTGCTTTAATTTCAAAGGATTTGAAGCCATTGAGTGTAATCGCTTTCCAGATGCCAAGTCAGATCACGAATGTTAAATTGGGAAAAACGCTTGGTTAAGTGAGGAAGAAGTGCACCTGTAATTAAAAGGTTCAAGCAAATCTCTCTCTGTCGAGTTTTATTTTCCTTTCTCTTCTTAACATGCCCTGAAAGGAACTGGTCATGGACTATCACAGGAAACAGCAAAGTTGTGATAGTAGTGCCGTACACTTCTGTTTCCGCTATTATGTTATCAAAAGACAACATATTTGCCTTTTAAAGCATTTTAATTGAGATGCCGTCGATCTGATCGTCTCCTCCTCAAGCTTTTTTGTGTGGTCGACTGTGTCAGAACCCTTATTGGACTGTATGCATGTCAGAAGTACTTGATCAGCCCGCAGAGCTATGGCCAACTTATAAGCTCAGGGAATTCCTCAGGTGTCAAGCAAGGCTACTTATTGAGCCAGTTCTGGTAGAAATGCGTCTATCGCTCTCATACAGTACATCTTCTAGTAGAACGTTTTAAGTCCGACAAGTGCTGTTCACCACCAACATGACGTCTTGCAACTTGACCAACTCCTCCATGTCTCTTCCGCAGGACTTCCTGTTGAACCACCTCGGGAAGGATGTGTACAGCCCTCTGCTCATCAACTTCTCAGCTCAGACCACGGCTGCTCAGACCCAGAACATCATCATGTCCAAACTGGACAAGAGGCGTAAAGGAGTGTACGGGCCGCCCATGGGGAAGAGGACGGTAGGAGGACTGTGCTCCTGGACTGTAGACAGAGACATAGACTCAGACTGGGATGAAAACAGGGAAGGATGGAGCCCGAT
Organism: Borostomias antarcticus; assembly: GCF_949987555.1. Lineage (NCBI taxonomy): Eukaryota > Metazoa > Chordata > Actinopteri > Stomiiformes > Stomiidae > Borostomias > Borostomias antarcticus. The sequence continues at coordinate 16,419,568 of NC_140250.1, forward strand.
GTCGCTCTGTTAGTTTGGGAGACAGACAGACGAAAGGCAACCCACACTGGTGATGTGTGACCCCTCCCCAGGAGTGACAATGCAACATGGGAAATGAACTCCTCAAAAATAGTTCGGAAACATTATTTCGGTCCTCCCCTTTAATAATTCCATTTGGTATTGTATTTTATAAATGGTAAATGGACTGCACTTATATAGCGCTTTTCCACCTTAGCGGCACTCAAAGCGCTTTACAATGGCCTCTCATTCACCCATTCACACACCCATGGCGGTAGCTGCCATGCAAGGTGCTAACCTGCTCATTGGGAGCAATTTGGGGTTAGGTGTCTTGCTCAAGGACACTTTGACATGTGGACAGTCGGAGCTGGGATTCGAACCACTGACCCTTCGATCATTGAACGACCCGCTCTACCAACTGAGCTACAGCCGCCCAGTTGGAAAGTTGGAAAGCCTGATTAGTCACATTGGCACATTTTTTGGGGGGCTCTACCCACACGTTTAGCTGTGTTGCTCATTCCACAAATGCACGATCCTTACAAGTTGTACCTCGTTGTAAAGGTGACTAATCAGGCTTTCCAACGATATGAAATACAATACCAATTATGATAATAATAGTATACGGTTTACGGTATTTCACAGTATACGGCATTTCACCTCCCCAACACACATAAAAAAGTATTTTACTTTGAAGGAACTACAGTGCAACACATGATGGAAAATACACACTATTGTAATTAAGCTCAGTTTATTAATAGCAAGCTCATATAAAATTACAAAATTAACTGTTGCAAGCAACTTGAAATGTGAAGTTTCAGCAGCGCATTATTGTGTAATACCGTAAACGTAATACTGTAAATACAGGGAATGTCACGGTTCTAATACCATGGACATTTTATACCGCTGTTCACGGTTTTACGGTATACCGTCTCATCCCTAGTCCTGTCAGGTGGTGTTTGAGACCCATAGAGAGCCAGTCTCTTGTCCCTGTCCTGTCAGGTGGTGTTTGTGGACGACGTGAACATGCCGGCCAGGGAGACGTACGGCGCCCAGCCCCCCGTGGAGCTGCTGCGCCAGTGGCTGGACCACGGCAACTGGTACGACACCAGGGACTGCTCCATCATCAGGCTGGTGGACGTCCAGATCATGTGCGCCATGGGACCGCCCGGTCAGTCCTCAGCTCTCACCCACCCTCAGTTGGGCTGGGTAGTAGAAGGGATTATGATGATGATGATGAACGACGATGATGATGATGATGATGAATGATGATGATGATGATGATGGTTGTTTGTGAAAAGATGTACAGTAACTATACACATGCACCGAATGGCGCATCCTTAAGCACAAAGGCCAAGTAAGTAGCCTGTGCTTCTTCACAGTATTTCAACGGTCCTTTCCTTGTGCGTCTCAGGTGGTGGGAGGAACCCAATCACACCTCGCTACTTGCGCCACTTCAACATGGTGACCATCAACGATTTTGATGAGAGGACCATGTACACCATCTTCTCCAGGATCCTGGACTGGCACCTCACCATACGGTATAGCACCGCTTTTCAATGGGCTATATGCACAACTCCAGTACTTCCTGAAATTAGACATGCTTCTCTATTTCCTGTCCTACACTATTGGATGAAATGATTATTTAGATCCTGAATCCTGATCATTGTGCTGCAGTCAGGCACACCTGATTAATCACTTCATCCAATAGTGTAGGGCAGGAAATAGAGAAGCATGTCTAATTTAGGGAAGTACTGGAGTTGTGCATATAACTGGGTTTATATAGCTGGGTTTAAAAAATCGATTAATCAAATGATTCAAATCGATTCATGAATCCCAAAATCGATCTTTTATTTAATGAAGGAATGAATAGTTCATTAATTCATTCAATGATTCATTCATTCATTAATTTTTGGAAATCAGTATCAATACCCAGCCCTAGTATTGATGTGTTGCATAACTTGGCAGTCATGTAATTAAGGTTACAGCTAAAAATCGATATTGAACCGAATCGAATCGAATTGAATCGTGATAATCGATTCCAAACCTTGTGAATCGGAATCGAATCGATTCTTGAAATTCGACTCGATACCCAGCCCTACATAAAGCCCATTGAGCTGTCATGTTCCATATGGAGCATTAGAGCTGTTGGACCCTGTCCGTCCCTGACTAGAGTGGACACAGCACCAGGGGTTGACCCCCGGGCGCGACCCCTGACCTCTGCAGGCCCCCCCTGTCCTGGCTGACCTTGGAGGAAGGACAGCACGGATAGGGCAAAGTCAGAGAACCCATCTCATCAGTGACCACTAAAAGTGTGTGTGTGTGTGTGTGTGTGCGTGTGTGTTCATGTGTCGCCAATTGCATGTGTGTATTGGTGTGTCAGCTGTATGACAATTAAAGACTCCATTTCCTTCCTTTCTAACGGATCAAAGGGAATGTAATGGATTAAATTTAAATTTATAAAAAATAAGAAAAGTTGATTCTAGACGTGGCCCTCGAGGCAGCCTCAATCTGGGGTGAGTTCAGCATTCTCTAATTCTGAGATTTCACACTTTAATAGCTGCTTTGTCTACAAACTTAGCAAACCTCCAAGACGATTACATTTTAGTGTGAACTGCAAATGAGAACGCTTTTGTCATGGTACATTAGGTGTCCAACATGGGAGGGTAGCTAGTGAGCCCAATCTCCAGGCCCTGTGGGTTTATCTAAACCCTCCCGTGGTAAAGACCCAAAGGTCTTTAATAGCAAGACAGCACCACGCCAGTTTCATAGCTCTCATAAGCTACAGTAATACTAATGCCTGGCAATCTGCAAGTCAAGCTTAAAACGCTTATTATATTCATTGTATTTTTGTACTGGCTCGAGCAAACAGTTTTTACAGCAAGTAGACAGTTAATTATGGATTATTGCTAGGATAAGCTTTGTTTTTTGAAAGAAACTAAATGGATTCTATTTTATGCTGAAGCCTTTTTGGAGACGCAGCTTATTAAGATTTTTTGCCCAAGGTTTCAGCAGCAGCATATTTTGCAGATTGTCTTTATATTGCTTAACAGAGCTGCAGTACATGTACCATTCTGGTCATACCTGTCAACACAGGCCTGTGGGGAGGGAAATGAACACAGACTAAGAGAGACCAGCCTTAAGAGACCATCCTGAGAGAGAGAGAGAGAGAGAGAGAGAGAGAAAGAGAGAGAGAGAGAGAGAGAGAGAGAGAGAGAGAGAGAGAGAGAGGAGGACATGCAGCACAGGGGCGCCAATCAACATTCATAGGTTTGCGCTCAGATCAGAATTTACTCGGACCAGTCAGCGTGCTATGAGCAACTACCGGCAGCTACGGGCGTGGTTTAGGTGAGAGGTCAGCCTGTGATAGATGGCTCATCCAATCACCTACCAAGTATTTTTGAAAGTGCCTGCGCTTTTCAAAACAGTTTCCAAAGACGACTGCCCAGATGGTTCTGAGTAACAAACCATCAGGCACGTCAGGGGAATACTGTACTGTGATGAACAACAGTAGATCACTCAAAATGTGGAATGAACTACTAAGGCGCTGTTATAAGATATCAACAATTTGTTGAAAGTAGGTAAAACACAAGAGTAGAACAGAAAGATGGATTCTGCACACTGAATTCACCACGCGTTGCCTAGTTTCACTGATATCAAACATTCCCACTAGGGATGTTAATAGTTACATTACATTTCATTACATTACAGTCATTTAGCAGACACTTTTATCTAAAGCGACTAACAATAATTGCATTTAACGTAGGAAGAGCCAATGTACTACTACTTGCCAGAACTCACAAGTGCATCTTCTTTCTAAAACAAGTAGTTAATCGACTATCGATTAATTGCTGCTAAGAATTTACTCGAGTAAGATTTGGTTACTCGATTAATTGCTTGTTAATGGAACATAACTTTTTTTTGGGAACGAACGTTATCAACGGGAGTTGTGTGAAATGTAATCATGATTTAAGGTCTGACTGCACATGAGGGCGCCACGCCATGTAGTGAAGGCTAATTGGGATGCTGGGAAATTTCAAAGATACAGCGGAAGAAGACACAAAAATGAAGCCAGCAAAACGCAGTCCAGCGCGGGACGTTCTTATGAATTAATCCACTATTGTTTGTTAAGGTTTACAGTTATCGATTAATGAAATTCCTTGAAATTTGCAACCCTAATTCCCACCTGCTTCTGCTCTCCAGGTTTGCCTTCCCCAAGCCATTTGCCGCCCTGACGTCCCAGATCATCAACGGCACCATGTCGGTGTACCAAGAGGCCACCAAGAACCTGCTGCCCACTCCGGCCAAGTCCCACTACCTGTTCAACCTGAGAGACTTCTCCCGGGTCGTCCAGGGCATCTGCCTGTCCCGCCCCGAGACCGCGGAGCAGCCCAACGACATCAAGCGCCTCTGGGTCCACGAGGTATGGGGCTTTCTCTTGGACTTGGGAAAAAATCTGCATGTTCTTTTCTTCACTCTCAACTCTGGCATCAATAGAGCATCTGAGCTCATGAATAGAGCGTCTGAGCTCATGAATAGGGCGTCTGAGCTCATGAATAGAGCGGCTGAGCTCATAAATAGAGCGTCTGAGCTCATGAATAGGGCGTCTGAGCTCATGAATAGAGCGGCTGAGCTCATGAATAGAGCGTCTGAGCGGAGGCAGGAAGAGCCGTCCCATAAGACCTTGCCTTTTAAACACCTCTTGTATTGTCTGTTGTTGTTTTGTATTGTCTGTTATTGTTTCATGTCGTGTTTCTGTAAAGCACATTGCGTTGCAATTTGCAGGAAATCTCCTATATAAATAAAGTATTGATTGATTGATTGATTGATTCAGAATAAATATGTACGCTAGTGAATGGAGATTAACAAATCATTTCTTGATCCCGTTTGAATTGTGCCCTGACCATACACATATGTTTGTCAATTTAAAACATTATTTTGCAAGTCAAGAAAGTCAGTTTGTCGTAATACTGTAAAGCAGTTATTCCAAAACGAGTTTAAAATTATTTAAAAAATGTGAAAATCACTATTAGTCTGGCCATGTTGAGAGCTGCAGGAATGCGAAAGGAGAGTTAGTCAGTTCTTTTCAGACTTTTCTTTTTGCCGCTGCTTTTTATTAAATCAAATAATTATTCATTCATACACTGCACTGTAATTTTTATTCCTGTATTTTATTTATCCTGCATTTTGTTTTAAATGTCCTTTTTTACATTTCATTTTATTTGATCTTTTATGTGTTTCTTGCACTTTTAATGTCTCATGTAAAGCACTTTGAATTGCCTTGTTGCTGAAATGTGCTACAAATAAACTGGCCTTGCCTTCATACTATTGACTTCTCTCCCCCCTCCGGCCCCCTCAGGTCCAGAGGGTCTACTACGACCGCCTGGTCCACGACTCTGACCGGGCCTGGATGGTGAGCCACCTGCAGGAGGTCTCCAGGACCCACCTGAACGAGGACTTCCACCAGCTGTTCCGCCACCTGGACCACGACCGGGACGGCCGCGTCACCGAGGACGACCTCCGCAGCCTCATGTTCTGCGACTTCCACGACCCCAAGGGGGAAGACCGCAACTACCGCGAGGTCAACGACCTGGACGGGCTCCGGCGAGTGGTGGAGGCGCACCTGGACGAGTACAACGCCGTCAGCAAGGCCGTCATGAACCTGGTGCTGTTCCGCTTCGCCATCGAGCACGTGTGCCGGATCTCCCGCGTGCTCAAGCAGCCACGAGGCCACGCCCTGCTGGTGGGAGTGGGCGGGAGCGGGCGGCAGTCGCTCACGCGATTGGCCGCCCACATGGCGGAGGCGGAGCTTTTCCAGGTGGAGATCTCGAAGAGCTACGGGATGACGGAGTGGCGCGACGACCTGAAGCTGATCATGAGGAAGTCGACGCAGGGCGACACGCACGGAGTCTTCCTTTTCACCGACACACAGATCAAGATGGAGTCCTTCCTGGAAGATGTCAGTAACCTGCTCAACACCGGAGAGGTGGGTGGATGGACAGCCAGGCAGAAATACAATCACAGACAGACATGTTGGTTATATTGATATCAAGGGTGAAAGAAAATGTCACAGTAGCAGAGATCAAATCAAATCAAACTTTATTTGTATAGCGCATTTCATACACAGAGGCAACATTATGCCCTTTACAGAGAGCAATGTGAGGGGGGGCATATGTCCCACCCCTACATATTCCACAGAGAAGCAAAAAAACAGCCGGGGGCCAGAAAAGTGAGCTGTAAAAATTCTTCCCTGACCTCTCTCAACGAGACGATCGAGCAAGCTCCTGGAAAATGTTTGTCTATTGGCTAAGAACTATACAGAGCAGTAAACATGGGCTAGATACTTCATAAGAGAGACATGACTAACAGTAGAGTGCATAAATAGTTACAGAGAAGTTGCCTACATGGTAGGCCATTATGTGTTAGCTATCCCTGTAGTCTCTAATATGATATTTAAGTGAATCATATAACAAAGCACAGTGAGCACTTAGCAGAACAGGCTCATAGAGAATGCAGAAAAGCAGAGGTGTGGAGACAGAAAGCAGAGAGCCATGGGTAAAAAGAACTTACACAGTTCCAACCGCTACAGCACAGCTGCCACAACGGGTCTCTGCCATTATGCTGTCTTGTGTCGTCACTCAGTGACCAGCTCAGTGGCTTGTGGTTAGAGTGTCCGCCCTGAGACTGGGATTATTATTGTTATTATTATTATTATTGATATGAATATTCATATTATTATTATTATTATTATTATCTTGTCCTCCTGGCGTCCCTCAGGTGCCCAACCTGTTTGCGGTGGACGAGAAGCAGGAGATCTGCGAGCGCATGCGCGTGCTGGACCGGCAACGGGAGCGGGACAAGCAGACGGACGGCAGCCTGCTGGCGCTGTTCAACATGTTCCTGGAGCGCTGCCGGGCCCAGCTGCATGTGGTTCTGGCCATGAGCCCCATCGGGGACACCTTCCGCAGCCGCCTGCGCCGCTTCCCCGCCCTCGTCAACTGCTGCACCATCGACTGGTTCCAGGTCTGCTTCTACTGTACATTTAACCTTTATTTAACCAGGTAGAGCTGCACCATCGACTGGTTCCAGGTCTGCTTCTACTGTACATTTAACCTTTATTTAACCAGGTAGAGCTGCACCATCGACTGGTTCCAGGTCTGCTTCTACTGTACATTTAACCTTTATTTAACCAGGTAGAGCTGCACCACCGACTGGTTCCAGGTCTGCTTCTACTGTACATTTAACCTTTATTTAACCAGGTAGAACTGCACCATCGACTGGTTCCAGGTCTGCCTCTACAGTTTTTTATTTATTTAACCTTTATTTAACTAGGTAGAGCTGCACCAACGACTGGTTCCAGGTCTGCTTCTACTGTACAGTTTTTATTTATTTAACCTTTATTTAACCAGATAGAGCTGCACCATCGACTGGTTCCAGGTCTGCTTCTACTGTACAGTTTTTTATTTATTAAACCTTTATTTAACCAGGTAGAGCTGCACCATCGACTGGTTCCAGGTCTGCTTCTACTTTTTTTTTAATTTAACCTTTATTTAACCAGGTAGAGCCTTTTTCGAGCTGCACCTGACCAAAATGGCAGCATAAAAATAAACAAAACACCAAACTAAAACAAAGACAGACCAAGTTAGATTAGCATCATAAACATGCACCATTACTACAGGGTGTACAATGACCAATAAACATTATGTAGTAAAGTATTTGCACACTCCCAAATCAGTCATTAAAGGAGTAGTAAAGGGAAAATGCACGTTTAGCCCTGTTTTAAGGTTATTTATGATCATATACAATGGTTCAGATCAAAACGATGACAAAGCTAGCATTTTCGAGAAAGTTGATAATTGCTCTACCACCGTTTTGGTCATACAATGGATGTGGATGGGCATCTCTTTTTTTTTTTTTTGAAATCATTCAAAAATATGTTAAACTCTCAATTTCAAAGACAAGAAACTCACCTAGGTGTTAGTTGGCGTTCTGGCATATAATTCGCCATAAAGTAAGATTCTAGTTAATCTGGGAAGGCTTTTTTAAATATTTAGCATAGAACTATTTAGTCGCAGCACATACATGTGTAAACTTCCGCAAACTAGGTAGCCTAGCAACATAAACAATAACAATAGCTACCGTAAGTAGTTCCGCTTCCTGAATCCCCTCTGCGGATTGATCTACACATCTACAACGGTCGCTTCAATACAAGTCAATGGATTTCATAAAATGATCAATAAAACCCTACAGGATTCATACTTTGCGGCGAATTTGATGTCAGAACACCAACGGACACCAATTACACCCTCGTTGAGCTTATTGTCTTTGAAATCGAGAGTTTAACATGTTTTTAATGATTTTTCAAGATGCCCATCCACATCCATTGTATGACCAAAACGGTGGTAGAGCAATTATCAGCTTTCTCAAAAATGCTAGCTTTGTCAACTTTGACCTTAAAACAGGGCTAAACATGCATTTTCCCTTTACTACTCCTTTAAAAAGTCTGTGAGTTGAGCTTTAAAGTTATGCAGTGTTAAAAGAGTCTGGAGCTTCAGAGATTTTTAAAGTCTTTTCAGCTTTTAAAACATGCCAACATCAGCCTTGAACTGTGTTGGGGCTAACAGTTGGCGTTGCCATAGAGGAGTTGCAAGGTGGTATGGCATAGGGGGTACATCATAATTTATCATTCATTAATATTAATTTTAAGATTTGTATTGCCAAATGACGAGTAACATCATCTCCATAATGTGGTATTATTCAAACAACAATGCATTCTGCAGTCACATTACTTCTGGCTTTGCATGTTTCACGCACATTTAAATATGTGAACAGTGCTGGGGAATAGAGATGGAAGAACAGGAGCGTTATTTACATCTGTGTACAGTAAGGACCTGCAGAGGCTGACCGCAGTAACTACTCTTTTTTTTCTTAAAAATTTAGATATAGTGAAATTTAACTTCTCAATATATGTTTTATCTTGTGACAAAGTTTCAGAGTTTCACTGTTTGTGTAGCTACTGCGGTTAGCTTCGGCGGGGCAGAGTAGTTTATAACTGTACTAAATAACTAAAAGTAATACATGCAGTGTATTATTATTAGGCTAGTAGTATGTATGCTTGGGTCTTGACATGTACCTCATCCCCTCCTCTCATCACAGAGCTGGCCAGAGGACGCCCTACAGGCTGTGGCCTCGCGCTTCCTGGAAGACATCGAGATGACGGAGGAATCGCGCGCGGGCTGCATCAACATGTGCAAGAGCTTCCACACCTCCACCATCGCGCTGTCCGCCCGCTTCCTGTCGGAGCTGCAGCGCCACAACTACGTCACGCCCACCTCCTACCTGGAGCTCATCTCCACCTTCAAGGCCCTGCTGGAGAAGAAGAGAGCGTACGGTTTTCAAAAACAAAGTCTTTCTTCATCTTTCTCCTTCTTTTCAGTGCCATTTGGAAGAGAGTATTCATTGAGGATAGTGGTATATGCTCCACTTGATTTCAACTGCCATGATTAACTCCTTGATAAAGATCAAATCAAACTTTATTTGTATGGCACATTTCATACACAGAGGCAACACAATGTGCTTTACAGAGAACAATGGGGGGTGGGCATAGGTCCCACCCCTACATACTCCAGAGATACGATGACCAACTGATGATAACTACATCCAACCCTGTGAAACACTGAACTGAACTGAACATTGTGGGCTGCGTCTGAAGTAAAGTTTGAATTGAATTCAATTTAGGGATGCACGATATATCGGCAATCATATCGGTATCGGTCTGATGTGCAAAACAGGGCCGATGTGAACAACCGATAATTATTTCTGTCTAGCTGCTGTTGTGTGTGTTGTTTTTGAGAGGAAACAATTCAGTAAATCTAAGATTTGCTTTTCCAAATGTTTTGGAAATGGAGACAGTGTTTCCATGTGTTTTTCAGTATGTGTAACACTTGATTATCATAGAAACGTGTTTTTATCCAAAACATATCGTCATCGGTAAATATCGGTTATCGGCCATGACAGCAATGTTAAAGGACAATGCTCGTTTTTGACAACCTGGACCTTATTTACGACATATTATAAGACGTTTGACTCACCGAGATCACTTTGGTGTAGTTCAGAGGCATGTACTGTAGAAGAAATTTAAAATCCAGTGCCAGCCAGTATATCCATGTAATGGCGGTCGTCGGGGCACTTAGAATGCAGTTTCTAAAAATCTATTTTCTGCTGCGAAACGGTTGTTTTCATCAATCTGTCTTGATGAATCGCTAGTTGTGCTTACCACCGCCATTACATGGATATACTGGCTCGCGCTGGATTTTAAATTTCTTCTACATGCCTCCGAACTACACCTAAGTGATCTCGGTGAGTCAAACGTCTTATAATATGTCGTAAATAAGGTCCAGGTTGTCAAAAACGAGCATTGTCCTTTAATATCTGTTATCGGTATCGGCCCAAATGTTCATATGGGTGCCTCCCTAATTTAATTGAACGGAACGGCTCCTCCAGGGAGGTGATGAAGCTGAAGCGGCGCTATGAGGTGGGGCTGGAGAAGCTGGAGTCGGCCGCCGCCCAGGTGGCCAGCATGCAGGGGGAGCTGGAGGCCCTGCAGCCCCAGCTGCGCGTGGCCAGCAAGGAGGTGGACGAGATGATGGCGGTCATCGAGCGCGAGTCGGCGGAGGTGGCCAAGACGGAGAAGGTGGTGAAGGTGGACGAGGCGGTGGCCAACGAGCAGGCCACGGCAGCCAAGGCCATCAAGGACGAGTGCGACGCCGACCTGGCCATCGCCCTGCCCATCCTGGAGTCGGCGCTGGCCGCTCTGGACACCCTCACCAACCAGGTGTGGGCGTGTGGTCCGTTACAGGTGTACCTGAGCTGAGTGTACCTGTGCTGAGTGTACCTGAACTGAGTGTACCTGAGCTGGGTGTACCTGAGCTGAGTGTACCTGAGCTGAGTGTACCTGAGCTGAGTGTACCTGAGCTGAGTGTACCTGTGCTGAGTGTACCTGAACTGAGTGTACCTGTGCTGAGTGTACCTGAACTGAGTGTACCTGAGCTGAGTGTACCTGAGCTGAGTGTACCTGAGCTGAGTGTACCTGAACTGAGTGTACCTGAGCTGAGTGTACCTGAACTGAGTGTACCTGAGCTGTATGAGCGGTCATATTTCTGCCCTGAGAACTCATTTTATACACCTCTATACCGTCTTAAGCACCTACTGTATTGTATTCTAGATTGCTATTCTTGCATCTTGCCTTCAGTACTAGATTATGCTCTTAGTCACTTGTCTTAGAAAGAAGATGCACTTGTGAGTTCTGGCAAGTAGTAGTAGTACATTGGCTTTTCCTACGTTAAATGCAATTATTGTTAGTCGCTTTGGATAAAAGCGTCTGATAAATGACTGTAATGTAAATGTAATGTCTGTTGGAATCCCAGATTGATGTCGTCCTCATGCCAGAGAGTAAATAATCTAGCGTTGTTGAGGCTCTCTCCAAACTCTCTGTGCACTGTAATCACCTTTAATTCCATAGCAAGTACTGGACAACAATACAAAAAATAACACAAATAAAACCCATGTCTGCCTTTGTATCTCCTCATCCAGGACATCACGGTGGTCAAGTCCATGAAGAGCCCCCCGCCAGCGGTCAAGCTGGTCATGGAGGCCATCTGCATCCTGAAGGGCCTGAAGCCCGACCGCGTCCCCGACCCCTCGGGCTCCGGGAAGAAGGTGGAGGACTTCTGGGGCCCGGCCAAGAAGCTCCTAGGAGACATGAAGTTCCTCCAGAGCCTTCACGAGTACGACAAGGACAACATCCCACCCAACCTCATCGCCATCATCCGGAACAAATACATCATCAATCCCGACTTCGTCCCGGAGAAGATCCGAACCGCCTCCACTGCAGCTGAGGGCCTGTGCAAGTGGGTGCGAGCCATGGAGTCCTACGACAAGTAAGCCAAGCAGCTCTCCTGCTCATGTGATTTCAGTTTTACATTTTTCATTAGATTCTTTGAGGATCCTTTCAATTTGAACACAGGTTTCGACTTGTGTGGTTTGTAGAAGACTGTCATGTCATCTCTTAAGCCGTGAATCGTGAGCCGAATGTAGATACAGTAGAATCCAGCCCACTTACTGATGAACTCCTTCTCCCCCAGAGTGGCCAAAGTGGTCGCCCCTAAAAAAGAGAAGCTGGCCCAGGCCGAGGGGGAGCTGAAGGTGGCCATGGAGAGCCTGCGTAAAAAGCAGTCCGCCCTCAGAGAGGTCCAGGACAAACTGGCCAAGCTGCAGGAAACCCTGGAGGCCAATAAGAACAAGAAGGCTGACCTGGAGAACCAGGTCAGTGGAGCATGAGGAGAGCAGACTAGGGTCGCAAAATTCAAGGAATTTCATTCATCGATAACTGTTAACCTTAACAAACGATAGTGGATTAATTGATAAGAACGTCCCGCGCCGGACTGCGCTTTGCTCGCTTCATTTTTGTGTCTTCTTCCGCTGTGTCGTTGAAATTTCCCAGCATCCCAATTAGCCTTCACTACATGGCGTGGCGCCCTCATGTGCAGTCAGACCTTAAATCATGATTACATTTCACACAACTCCCGTTGACAACGTTCGTTCCCCCCCAAAAAAGTTCTGTTCCATTAACAAGCAATTAATCGAGTAACCAAATCTTACTTGAGTAAATTCTTATCGGCAATTAATCAATAGTCGATTAACTATTAACATCCCTATAGCAGACGCTGGACTCAGTTACAGTACAGCACCAAAAGATGAGCTGGGCAGGCTGATCTATCAGCGCTGTAGCTTCGTGATCCAGGGCTGAATCCTGGTACGTCAACCAACGGTTGTAAGAGCAGTCGAAGACATCAAATCATCAGCGCTGTCTCACGTTTGAAATTAAACGCTTACAAAATCCACCTCTCACCCAAATCCATCAAAGGTATCTATCCGGACAGAGCCGACATCTTTCATTTCTTTAAAAGAAAAAATCAAAGTTGGCCTTATGAGGTTCAAAGGAGTTTCACCCTTCCGTAATGTTTGTTTATTTGTTTATTATTTTCTTAATGTTTATTTGTTTACAGTTTCTGTGTACGCTATGAAGTTGCAGCTGAGGCTTTCTTTTCTCAACCCAATCCTTAATTGATAGAAATATGCCTCTGTTCCCCGTGTCTCAATTCGCCTGCTTTCATGTTCTCTCGTCCTCCCCTTCACGCCGACATCTCAGCTGTCTGATCCGCTTGTCTGGGCATCTGAAAGGGAGGAGCATGTCGATTGTGCTCTCTTCCCATCTTCCCTTTCTATCCCGCATCCTCCAGGACAATCTCACAACACTCCCCTGGCTGCTTAGCCTGGCTGCTTTTCATGGTGAGAAGGTTCTGATGGTAGAAGTGCAGGGTAATGAGTAATTTACTTCTGCTGAGATCACCTGGGACAGCCGGGAGAATCTTGTCGATGCTCTTTTGGTGTTCAAAAGGGTTCCAAAAGCAGCGAAAAAAAACATGGGTGTAGACTTCAATCATATTGTTGTGTTCCTGAAAATGTTTGAAATATTGCTTATTGCAATTATTCATATCCTCCCAAAAGTAACCAGTTACCCAAAAGTAACCTCACAGGCAAAGCAAGGTAAGGCAAGTTTATTTGTAGAGCACATTTCAGCAACAAGGCAATTCAAAGTGCTTTACATGAGACATTAAAAGCATCAAGACAAAGTGCAAGAAACACATAAAAGGTAATATAAAACGAAATGCAGGAAATGCTTCTCCATGTTTAGTTTTAGCTCTGGGGACAGAAAGCAGGCCTGTGCCACAGGGCAAATGTTTGGAATATGAAATCAGCACAATTCTTTTCCCTCTCCCTCTTCCACTTTCTCCTTCTTCTTTTTTTCTTTGTTCTTTAAATTCAATGCTTGGAATGATATTGAATATTATTGTGAAACGTCTTGGTTTTCCAGCCAATCAGAAACATTCTTCTCATCTCTTCTCTCTTCCTCGTTCTTGTTCCATAGATTTAAACTAGGTTTTAGTCAACAGGGCAAACATATATATCTCACCTTTCTGGCCCCCGGCTGTTTTTTTTGCTTCCCTCTGGAATATGTAGAGGTGGGACATATGCCCACCTCCCTTGTTCTCTGTAAAGCGCATTGTGTTGCCTCTGTGTATGGAATGCGCTATACAAATAAAGCTTTGATTGATTGATTGATACGACAGCTCAGCTCCCCGTGGTTCCCTGCAGGTGGACCTGTGCAGTAAGAAGCTGGACCGGGCCGAGCAGCTGATCGGAGGCCTTGGGGGGGAGAAGACACGCTGGAGCGAGACGGCCTTCAGCCTGGGAGAGCTCTACACCAACCTGACCGGGGACATCCTCATCTCGGCCGCCATCGTGGCTTACCTGGGGGCCTTCACCTCCAGCTACCGACAGGTACGCATAACATGGCCTTCTATGGAGGTATCTAAAAGGTAGCTGATCTGCCATCCATCCATCCATCCATCCATCCATCCATCCATCCATCCATCCATCCATCCATCCATCCATCCATGTGACAGATGGATACACCAATAGGAGCGAAGCCTCCCTAAATAGAACTGGACAGTGTTATCGTCACAACAAACCAGATGTTGAGATGGACCAAAGTGGTGTTAGTGTTATGAATATGAACATTCCTTGAAGCGGTCTATAATTAATTGACGTCGGACTCGTCTATTTGAGACATTATGCTGAATTAGGGCTTAGGGCAGCTAACTTCACACAATCACAATGGGACTCATCGACTATTTGGGCTATGCGTTTAGATGTGCCCCCTTATAGGTTTTAACACTTCCATACAGGGACATATGATGCACATAAAGATATAAACGGATTTGGTTTTAGTATTGGGGCCTAATAGGAACATTATGACATAGAGTATGCCCCTGTGGAAAACATGAGTGTATCTGTCTATACAGGGGGCGGGAGATATTTAAAATATTTAAACTTGTTATTTTGTGAGGCTCAAAGGGACTGCATTAAAGAGTGTCTCCCTAAAGACCTTATCAGTGCATTCGGCTCCTCTCGTGGGGATTTTTTAACAACAAACAAGGGCCATTCATAAAATATAGATGACCGGTCAAAATGCTTTGCGTTTGTGGGGAATAAGTATTAGCGTTAAGGATTTATACCATCTTAATGGAGTTCCCCAAGTGCCTTAAATTAAAATCGCAGAAAGCGCAAAAACAAGCCTTGATGAGCTAGTTTTACATGCAACTCTGTAAGCAGTACGGCAACGTTCACAGGAAATAGGGACTCGGTGCTATTTTCTCATCTTCTCAAGTTGAATGTTGTGTTGCTCATGCTGTTGGTTCTCTGTGGGTGTTTAGAGATGAATAAAGACCTCTGGAAACACTTTGCAGCCGCCTCCAGGCATTTCAACAGCTGGGAACGGCAAACGCAGCTGAGGGCCGTTCTGATATCAAGGTGGTGCAGCGGAGAGGAACGGAGCGCTGGGCTGTGTGTCACAGCTAGAGGGGCTGGGCTACAGAGGGACAGAGCGCTGGGCTACAGAGGGACAGAGGGACAGCGCTGAGCTACAGAGGGACAGCGCTGGGCTACAGAGGGACAGAGCGCTGGGCTACAGAGGGACAGAGGGACAGCACTGAGCTACAGAGGGACAGAGCGCTGGGCTACAGAGGGACAGAGGAAAGGAGCGCTGGGCTACAGAGGGACAGAGCGCTGGGCTACAGAAGAACAGAGGGACAGAGCGCTGGGCTACAGAGGAACAGAGCGCTGGGCTACAGAGGAACAGAACGCTGGGCTACAGAGGGACAGAGCGCTGGGCTACAGAGGGACAGAGCGCTTGGCTACAGAAGAACAGAGGGACAGAGCGCTGGGCTACAGAGGGACAGAGCGCTGGGCTACAGAAGAACAGAGGGACAGAGCGCTGGGCTACAGAGGGACAGAGCGCTGGGCTAGAGAGGGACAGAGCGCTGGGCTACAGAGGAACAGAGCGCTGGGCTACAGAGGGACAGAGCGCTGGGCTACAGAGGGACAGAGCGCTGGGCTACAGAAGAACAGAGGGACAGAGCGCTGGGCTACAGAGGAACAGAGCGCTGGGCTACAGAGGGACAGAGCGCTGGGCTACAGAAGAACAGAGGGACAGAGCGCTGGGCTACAGAGGGACAGAGCGCTAGGCTACAGAGGGACAGAGCGCTGGGCTACAGCTATGCTTTCCAGCAGCACAATCGTTATACATAATTAACTAAATACATTTTACATGCTGTAACACAATTTATAAACAAAATAGACTACTGTAAGTTAACTACTGGCCATAAATACTTATCTAACTACCTAATTGCTTATCCCCAGAAATCTTTAGATTTTCACCCGATAATTGCACCATTTTCAAGTTATTTCAGACACTAAAATGAATATTGTGCAACATGCTTTATTGGCTAGGGCTAAGTTTAAAGTGAAGAAGACTAATAGAGTGGGAATCAGTAGTGATCTCAAGATTCAACTAGATTTTGATTCTTAGGGTCACGATTCCAGTGTGCACTTTCCCTCTCTCTCTCTCTCTCTCTCTCTCTCTCTCTTGCTCTCTCTCGCGCCAACTGTCACTCAAAATGCACGCATGCCAAGTAGTGAGCAGCCGTTATCTTGAATGACACACAGAGGACCCAAAATGGAGGCTACTTGCATATGATATATTATTTTCAAGGTCTTTAATGCATGATCGGAATGACAAATTAATATATATGGCCCCGGATTTATTTTTTGTAAAAAAAATAAATAAAAAAATATTTATATTTATTTTTTTATTCAACCACCCCAAGTTCTCCCACACAACTTCCCTTCTCCGTTCCCTACACTGGCTCCCTGTAGCAGCTCGCATCCAGTTTTTCTGGCACTAGCCTACAGGGCAATGAAAGGAAGAGTTCCCTCCTACCTCCAGGCAATGGTCAAACCCTACACCCCCTCCCGACCGCTACGCTCTGCTACCTCAGGGCGACTGGCTGCCCCGTCACTCCGAGGCCCCTGCGGACGATCGACACGGCTCTTCTCTGTCCTGGCCCCGCAGTGGTTGAACGAACTGCCCACTGATGTCAGGACAGCAGAGTAACTGCCCATCTTTTGTCGCAGGCTCAAAACTCATCTCTTCAAGAAGTACTAGCACGATCCTCCCTCTTAATCACCTATTATATTTTAGATTGCTATTCTTACACTTTTCCTTCAGCACTAGATTATGCTCTTAGTCACTTGTTTTAGAATGAGATACCCTTGTGAGTTCTGGCAAGTAGTAGTACACTGGCTTTTCCTACATTAAATGCAATTATTGTCTGTCTCTTCAGATAAAAGCGTCTGCTAAATGACTGCAATGTAATGTATAAAACACCCAGGAGTTAAGCCCCGGAAGCCCAGGCCAATGGTCCAGCATATGTCTGTGGGGGCAAGGGTCTGTTTATGTGCGTGTGTGTGTGTGTGTGTGTGTGTGTGTGCAGGGCTGAAAATTAACACCTGCTACCGGCCAAATGCAGGTAAAATTTCCAATTGGTGACTAGATTTGGGAAGGCTATCTGAAAAAAAAAAATACTTGGCCGGTAGATTTTTTCATCTACAGTCCCCTTGGCAGGTGACTCACCGTGAGCCAAAAAGTAAATTTTCACCCCTGTGTGTGTGTGTGTGTGTGTGTGTTTGTGCACGGGTATGGGTGTATGATAATGTAATCTGTGTGTGTGTGTGTGTGTGTGTGTGTGTATCCCCAGTCTCAGACTGAGGAGTGGATGGAGCTGTGTAAGACCAGAGAGATCCCCTGCTCCAGCAGCATGTCTCTGACGAGCTCTCTGGGCGAACCGGTCAAGATCCGCAGCTGGACCATCGCTGGCCTGCCCTCCGACAGCTTCTCTATAGACAACGGCATCATCATCTCGTAAGTACACGCCCCCAAACCATGTGAAACCAGAGGGCTTTCACCACTAGACAGCTGCGATTCAGAAGGACTGGAAATGCAGCGAAATTTCTTAATTTATTACTGTAAAGCACTCTGTGCATCCGTGCTGTGAAGAGTGCTATATAAATAAAGCTTACTTACTTACTTACTTACTTCTTACTTTCACGCTACATCATCTTATTAATTTTATACCGTAAGAACAAAGCATATTAAAAACCAAGGTTTCAAATAAGCATAATGATAGCTCTTCGGAGAGCCCCTCAAGGTTAGACCCTAAAATCCCTTCATAAACTACAACGATCTTCCATCCAAATATGGGTTCCCCACTGACACGGTAAGAGATCATATTATCATGCTGTCATGGTCTCATATATTATACATGGTCATGTATTTGCAACCCTTCCATCCTACCAACTCTAGGGAACATTACTTTGCGTGAAGATTCATGACCTCATCCTCCGTCTGTGATGAGCAACCCCCCCTGAGATGATGTACGGCAGCCATGTTGCATCTCGAGTCTCTCCACAACAAATACAGGGTTACATTTCGACTAGGTGTGGATTATACTGTCACGCTCACCAGATGGTATCGAGTCTCACGGTCTCCCTTCACTTCACATCACTCGCCTAATCTGAGTTGCAATCAGCGGTGTGATGCTGCGACCGGCTCTTTAATCACATGAGATGAGCTGTGCGGACGCCATGCTGTGAGCTGACTGAGCACGGGGGGGGACGCTCGCCCCCCTGCTGTGCCAGGCCTCTCAGTCAGCTCTCTTGCGGTGCTCTGTTGGCTCACTCAGGGACTACGGGAGGCCCCTCCCCTCCCGGGATGTCTGGCCGGCTCTGACCGCCAACAAAGAACAGAACAGAACTGGCACTCACCAGGCAGACGGTGTAGTCTTTAAAGTTTGAATGGGCAGACACGTTCTGGCCTTAAGCCATCATCAGCATAAGGTTCACAATAGAGACAGGCAGTTATATAGGTAAGGGGTGCAGGGCATTGGCCAATCACAACATAGAATCACTAATAGCCAATAGGATCCACATGTGTATAGGACGCCTAGTGTGTCCTAGCAGAGCAGGAAAATATAGGACAAGGGCCTAGCATTAAGGCCTAGCATGTACTAGGAAATGGGCCTTACCATATAAATATATTAAAAATCATTGTAGGCAATAATTGCAGACAAATGAGCATCATCAACATTATAGAGAAAATACATATCTTCAATGTGTAAAAATTACATAATTATCAGCCAAACACACAATCATCAATATAGAATAAATACAGAATCAACAATGTAGAAAAAGTAGAACCCGATCAACACTAAAATCAGTGTATAGGGGAATGCATAGCATGTGCAAGGAAAAGTTAAGCGTTAAGAGCCATGCGACCCTGTGTAGGGAAAAGCAAAAATACTAAGAAAAATAATAACAGCAGTAACAACAATAATAACTGAGTCAAGTGGTTCCTCAGAGCACTTCTCTGGACAATGGAAGGACATGGTTCCTTACAGATAAAGATTCATTCATAAAAAGCAACTCTTCATTTTGGACCTTTAGGGTTTGTAGAACAGTACTGTGTGTGGATCCAGGCTGCTTCTCTCTCTAATAATAGTCTGTTCCTATCGACCCCTCTTTAGACGGTGGACCACCTCTATTCCCTGGGGTTTGAAAGAGCAGACGCGGTGGCCAGCTGAATTAAAATGTCTGGCCGCTGGGGATTTATCGTCTTTGTTCCTTATACAGCTTTTGTGCTCAGAAATCCTAGTTTTTAACTCTCTAGTCATTTTACCTACTGTATGTAGGCTAGCCCACACAGGCATTTGAGGAGGTAGACCACATATTCTGTTCTACAGATGTTCCTGTTACGTCTCTATCTTTTTTTTTTAGCAGTGTGAGGATGGAGGAATGGCCTCTAGTCATGGCGTTACACTGGGTAACGTTGGAAACGGACATTTCCACCTGGCAAACTAGAGAGAGCATTCAGAGGAGGAACAAAGCAGTCAGCTCTGACCAAAGAGCCCTTTAAGCTGCTGGCTTGTTTTGGTGCAAAAATGGGCAGATCTTTAAAAGAACGGACTACTAAGGGCTCACTAGATTACTAGTGTGTTTAGTGTTTAGTGACACATCTCTTGATCTCTTGGGATATTAATATTAGCCTCTCTTGGGCACATTACAATTCCTCCGTCCCTCTTGGGGAGGAGATTCGAGGCCAACAAACACTGTCTATCGATATGTTTTGCTTCGTCGAGGCAATTCACAACAAGCTGATCCTTATATCCTCTTTCTCCGAAACAGTCACACATGTCAAGAGCTTGCACGTTGAAAGTGCTGTCATTGCTGACAATGACAGATTATTTTAGCTCTTAAGAGTTGGCTTAAGAGGAGCCTTCTCCAAACCCCTGGGGTGATATCTGCTATAGTGCAGCAGGGTATTTCTATCAGTCTGTTTTCTATAGACACAGATACTGAGGTGATCAGCTTTGTTCACAAGTACATCCAGAAACGACAGTCTCTACTGTGCTCCAAGGAAATTCTGATAGTAAGCATTTTACAGTTTAAATAAATGCTGAAAGCCTCTTATTCAGCAACAGAGCCTGTATGCAAAAAATGTCATCGGCATAGAATAACCAACCTTTTATCATAGACAGAAAAGGATTGTTGTGGTATACTGTACATACTGATTTTCAAACTTTCCCATAGAAAGATTGGCATAATTGGGAGAACGTGAACTGCCCATGCTGACACTCTGGAGGGGGGGGGGGGGGGGGGGGGGGGTCTGGTTCACTCTTGAATCGAGAAAATGGGAAAGTGCCTCCAAACCCTTTTTGTGAGGGACATTTGTGCATAGGCTTACAATGTCCATAGTGCATAAAATGTCCGTAGTTTGAGGATCCTGAATAGAAGACATTTTATTATGAAAATCTGTGGTGTCTTTCAAATAAGAAGGAAGTTGGAAGATTCATTCTTTAATGTGGAAGTCAGTATATTGCGATATAGGTTCAGATATACGTAGGTTCAGATATGGGTTCAGATATGGGTTCAGATATAGGTTCAGATATACGTAGGTTCAGATATGGGTTCAGATATACTGCAGGTTCAGATATAGGTTCAGATATAGGTTCAGATATACATAGGTTCAGATATGGGTTCAGATATACTGCAGGTTCAGATATACAGTAGGTTCAGATATAGGTTCAGATATACGTAGGTTCAGATATGGGTTCAGATATGGGTTCAGATATACTGTAGGTTCAGATATAGGTTCAGATATAGATTCAGATATAGGTTCAGATATACGTAGGTTTAGATATAGGTTCAGTAAGAGATTGGTCTCTCTCTCTTTCGTGTCTTTGAAGCTGGTTGGTTATATGACAGTTTCCCATGTCTTTACACCATGGCCATGGCAGCTTTGGATCGCCCTGTTCCTGTTCTCAGGCGGTTTAGCGTCTTCCACTGGACCCATTGTGCTTCTGAGCCTGGAGGGAGGGCTTCAGAGGGAGGGATACCCATTTCAATGGGAGGGGGGTCGTCCTCAAGCCTTTTAGTCCATAGTTGGAGTATGGTTTCTTCCTGTGATGTTGTTAGGGGCTGGACATGGCTGAGAAAGCTTCTCCTGGACTTCAGCCGTTGGGCCGGGGGTACGCGTCCGTAGAGGAGGTGGCGTTCATCACTGGTGGCCTTGGTCATCTCTGCTCGGCTGGTGACTTCCCGTCTCACATCAGCAGGGGCAATTCCAGTGAGGAGGTGCAGGTTGTTTATGTTGGTGGGCTTCAAGCAGCCAGTCATTAAGCGGCAGGTGTTATTCAACGCTGGGTCTAGTTTCTTGGCATGGGTTGATCTCTCCCAGACAGGACATGCATATTCTGCAGAGGAGTAGCACAGGGCCAGAGCAGTAGATCTTAATGTGTGCGCTGTGGCTCCCCATTTGGAGTTGGTCAGCTTCCGGAGGATGTTATTTCGGGAGTTAACCTTCAGTTTGGTGTTCTTGACATGTTCCTTGTAGGAGAGGGTGCGGTCCAGTGTTACACCAAGGTAGACAGGGTTGGTGCAGTGCTCAAGAGGTGTTCCAGACCATGTGATGTTAAGGGGTCTGTTTGCTTCCCGGTTCCTGAGATGGAACGAGCATGCTTGAGTCTTCGCAGGGTTTGCGTGTATGTGGTTGCGCTCGTAGTAGAGGAGTAGCTCATCTAGGGCTGAGGTGAGATTCGCTTCTACAGCTTCAAACGTACTCTCCTGGGATGTTACACAGAGGTCGTCAGCGTAGATGAACCGCTCAGTGTTCTGGTCCATTGGCTGGTCATTGGTGTAGGTGTTATATAGTAGTGGAACCAGCACACTACCTTGAGGCAATCCGTTCCGTTGTCGTCTCCAGCGACTTTGCTTGTTGTTAAGGACAACATAGAAGCGCCTATCTTTCAGAAGGGCTCCAATGAGGTCTGTGAGTGCCAGGTCTTTGGTATTCTCCAGGATCTTTTTCAGGAGGAGGCGGTGGTTTACAGTGTCATACGCGGCAGACAGATCAACAAAGACGGCTCCTGTCACCAGTCCTTTCTGGAACCCGTCTTCAATATGTTGTGTGAGATTCAGAAGTTGACTTGTGGATTTGCCAGGTCGGAATCCAGCCTGTTGAGGGATGACAGCTGGTTCAGTGACTGGGGCAAGCCTGTTGAGGATCAGGCGCTCGAACAGCTTGTACGGGTGGCATACCAGGGAGATTGGGCGGAAGCTCCTTGCATATGCTGGATCTTTACCGGGTTTTAGAAGAGCGATGATTTTAGTTTTCCTCCAGATCTTTGGGATGTTTCTTGTCAGCATGCAGTTGTTCATCAGCTCAAGGACCCACTTTCGTGTCAGAGGTCCAAAGTGCTTGATCTCCTCTGTGAAAATATTGTCCAGGCCGATGGCTTTGCCAGTTTTAAGGGCTTTGATGCTGATGTTGAGCTCTTCAGGGGAGAAGGGCTCAGTCAGTCCAGTGTTTTGGGAGTACTGATGTCGGTCTACCTTTGGTCTTGGCTGTCTGGTGGTGGATTTCCCATTGAGCAGCAGCTGATGCGCAACTTGGTTGGCCGTGGTGGTATACTGTTGCTGTGTTGGTGTTGATGGGTCAGATTGGTTACCAGCAACTATAGGGCGCCCGGGAACTGGCTCAATACATGATTTATGGATTTTTGGAAGGGTAGGGCATACAGGGTGTTGCTGGCACATGAAGTCAACTTCGTTTTTTGAACAGACCCTCTTTGGCTTTGCTGAGAACAATGTTAATCTCTTGGGAAAATGTAAGAGTGGGATCATAACTTAAGGGTCTGTAAAAGTCTCTGTTTGACAATTGGCGCAAAATTCCGCTTCTATATGCTTCCATATTTTGAATCACCACAGCGCCCCCCATGACAGCGCTTATTATCACAATAGAAGAATCCTTAGACAAACAATCAAGTGCTTGGCGCTCTTTCAACAATGACTTAGAGAAAGCTTTAGTTTGATCAGTTTTAAACAGAGCGAGGTATCCTGTTCAACTAGCCTGCAAAAAGTGGCCACAGAGGAATAGTTAACCGGGGGCATAAAAGTACTTTTAGGCTTCAGGCTGGAACCAATATGTATGATTTGAATAGGCGGGTCCTCGGTCAGGGGAGGAACAAAGAACACTCTTAGTTTGACAGCTCTGAAGAACCTGAAAAGTTGTACTCTGGTTTCGAACGAGTTAGCAAGCTTGAAGGGCACACGAGATAGACCCTCAGGTAACGCTGAAAGTTCATCTGGAGTCAGGTGCATGCTGGGAAGGTTGGTAGCGTTCAGTACGTCCGTCGTCTGCCCACCCCCCCCCCCCCCCCCCGCTGGCCGTCTCTCGCCGTGGGGCGGCGGGGTGCGTCAAAAAAAGGTGGTGGTCTAGACGTGGCAGATGCGCCCTGGTTTCCCGGGCCGTCAGCGGATCAAACGACAACTCAGAGGCATCACGTTCATGTGGACGGCGGGGTGCGTCAGACAGACATGCCTGGACTCGGTTGTTGTTCTAGCCCATGGGTTCCCAAACTCCATCAATGTGGGCCTCCCCTCTGAAAACAGTGACACACCCGCGCCCCCCCAACCCCCAAAATTTGTCCATTATGCAAGACAGAGTTAGCTAGCCCATAACGTTACACAGCTAAGTTAGCTCGGTGGCATCTGTTGCTAGTTAACGTTATGACGTTTTCGCACAATACATTCATGCCTGCGGGGGGAGGCTCTCTCTGCACTATCCACAAATTTAGTATACATCTCTCCCATTATTTATTTCAATCCCATGTATTTCAATTAACCATCCCTCCGCGCCTCCCCTGAATTTCTTTGGGGCCCCCCAGGGGAGGCCCGCCTCACAGTTTGGGAATGCCTGTACTAGTCCAAGGTGTCTCTCCGGTATTAGCTCAGTTTCACTTCTGCAATCTCCCTCTCGTACGTGGAGATCAATTCACAGCATCTCGCTTCCATTTCCTGGAGTTGTTGAGCGGTGAACTTGGTGTTCATTTCTTTCTTTAGATCGGTGATCTCTGTTTGTGTTTTGGACAATTCTTCTTTAGTGAATTGGATGATCAAGTGCATTAAGTCCAAAGAGCGTTTGTTTCAACAATCTGACTGTCCCCCTGGTGCTCAGCTGTCCTGTGTGTGTGTGTGTGTGTGTGTGTGTGTGTGTGTGTGTGTGTAATGGCAAATGGACTGCACTTATATAGCTCTTTCATCCAAAGTGCTTTACAATGAAGGCCTCTCATTCACCCATTCACACACACATTCACACACCAATGGCGGCAGCTGCCATGCAAGGTTAGCCTGAGCAATTGGGGGTTCAGTGCCTTCCCCAAGGACACTTCGACATGTCATCAGGAGGAGCCGGGATTTGAATCAGACGACCCGCGACAGCCTCCCCTGTGTGTGTGTGTGTGTGTGTGTGTGTGTGTCTGTGGTTTTGTGTGTTTATAGTCTTGACTGTGTGTGCGGTGTGTGTGTTTACCTAACTTTCTTGTGTGTCCGTGTGTTTGTGTTTGCGTACATGTCATGTGCAACTGTGTGTTTGCAGGAACGCCAGGCGCTGGCCCCTGATGATCGACCCCCAGGGCCAGGCCAACAAGTGGGTGAAGAACATGGAGAAGATCAACAGCCTGCACATCATCAAGCTGAGTGACGCTGACTTCGTACGCACCCTGGAAAACTGCATCCAGTTTGGCACACCGGGTAAGAGCTCCTCTGTGTGTGTGTGTGTGTGCGTGCATGCATGTGTGTGTCTGTGTGTGTGTGTGTGCCTGTGTGTGTGTGTGTGTAGTAATTCTGAAACGATCAGTCTCAGAGCTCATCCTCATCAGTCTCCTGGATGGTGCAGTACCCTATATCTCCTGAAGGGGGCTCTCTTCACCATAAGAACATTCCTCTGAGCCAGCATGAGAAATACTGCAATGAGGTCTTCTGTATTTTGGGATCTTTTGTTCTCTACTCTTAAAAGAAGCAGCTGGGGGAATACACACCAGCAAAGTGCAATTTCTTATGAAGCCCACATTATGTACCCTGAGGACCTTTAGAATGTAGCACAGTACTCAACTGTGTTTGACGTGCCATTGTTTTTATGCCTGTTTTTCAGTGGCAAGCTGACTCTTATCATCTCTGTGTGTGCAGATGGTCCCGAGCTCTCTTAGATAGCATTTTTGTTTGTATGTCTTGCTTTGTTCAATTTAATCTCCCTCTGGACCTTTAGCTCGATCACCGATGTAGTCTCTTCTCAGTTCCTGCTGCTATCGTGCAGACTTGACTTTTGGCCCTGTGTGTTTGTAAGTTTCCTCACACAAACCCACTTTTCATTGGGAAAAATCCTCACATCATCCAAAGCAACAGCCTCTTTTGCAAAAGTACCGTTTCTCGTTTTGCCATAGAGCTGAGAGAGAGAGAGAGAGAGAGAGAGAGAGAGAGAGAATGTGAAGAGAATATGAAGGCGTAAAAACGGGCTGAACTGGAATCGCTGTCAGGTCCCATGTTTAGTGGCAGACAACTATGACAGCTTTTCGTAAAAACAAGCATATGACAGCTTTTCGTAAAAACAAGCAGTGTGTCCTTCCAGGAACATTTTCGAGAGAGGTAGGGATAGAGAGAGAGAGAGAGAGAGAGCACTATATGTCCATCGTTTGGCATATACAGTACAGTAGCTCTCTATCAATCCTGTATTTTGTTTTTGGACAGGTATTTGATAGCAATTAGTCATTCTATAGCTAAGCTCTTTATTGAAATAATACCCTCTCATTAGTTCCCATGCAATCACTCGTGTTTTGTGATAAGAAAGTCATAAAAGCCTGCCATTTTCCAGAGCCATAAGAAATTAGCATGTGAGCTCATCTGCATAACAAAACCAGGTCTGGTTACTATGCTATGTACTGTTCTATGTACTATGCTATGTACTGTACTATGTACTATGCTGGGTGCTAACTAAGCTGTCGTCATGTCAAGGAAAACCCTATTTGGAGTTCTATAATGGCAGTTATAATTACATATCCCTAATGGTAGATAATACTGTATATGAAGCCTCCAATTGCCTTGAGTCATAAGGTAAATTATTGATTGACTGACTTAGTTAACAGGGGAAAGTCGTAATGACCGCTTCCATCACATCTGCAACCTTGAACCTTCTCACCCAACAAAGATAAAGTGCTAGGCTGGACCCCAGTTCCTCAAATAATCACTTGCGGGGATTTAGAGTCGAGTGGCAATTACTTGCACACTGATGGCGGCCACGGGTAAATGTGCGCAGACCAATGTGCATATCTATAGTCGTATTATAGATCATGACAATATCATCGGTCAGTAGGCTATAGCCTAGACCAGACTATTACACCAAATAATAAATGCAGTAGGCAATGCCTAGGCAATAGCCTACTCCCAATAAATGCATTAAATATTTTGAATTATACATTACATGTTAATAATCTGCGATGACATGTTTAACGAGGTTCATTTCAAATAGCCTACATGCATGTTCATGGGTAGGCCTATAAATACACTGAATAAAACATTGTGGTCTAGTCGGCTATAGTTGGCCTAATATCCCACCTGTGGCAGCTGCTTTGTCTCTTGAATTCTGCAATCATCCCCATAACTGAGAATAATTCCAGCACTTCTCACAGTCATCAGTGTTGCGCACATAATTTATTTGCATGCATGTTCCCACGCATCTTATTTGGTTATCTTCTGATTTAGATTCCATGAAAGTGGCTGTAATGATGAAAGTGTCGACTTGATGGAAATAAAGCATTGTTGAAAATAACTGATTATTTTGGTAAATGGTGTCAAAGTGACATTTGTACGTATACGCCTTACGATGTAGAGTCCATGAAAGTGGAGCAGCGAGCGAACGTACTGTGTGATACGCACAACCCACACTGGTCACTAGTGCTGCGTGAGGACTAGTATTCAAACACCAAGTACTATCAAATACCTGTAAGTAACGTTGGAGGGCCTGAAGGGTGCCTAAAGCTCAATGAGATAACTTTTCTATAGTTCAATATTCACCTTTACTTACTATTAGTTCATGAACTGGACTTAGCAACACCCCCAAAATCGTTTTGATGACATGAGACAAAATGAGACCCTGTGAATTTATTATTTTGGAATTTAGGTGTACTGGCTACACTGGCGGGGAAATCTTGTGGTGGAAGCGGAAGTGATGTGTTTTGCGTGTCCCAATATCAGGAAGACAACACACACTTCGACCCACGAATTTATCTACATGCACATAAAAGAAAGAAGACCGGTATTTACCTGCATTGAAGCCATTCTTCCAGAAACTCCATTGAAGTAGCTACAATCTTCCAATCCAGTCTGCTTCACGCACGTTTGTTATCATATTTTTACCCATCATCACAGCGAGTGAGTGGGGAAGTGTGGGAAGTGTGGTTCTTAAAACGCAGTGCTGATTTTATCACGACCAGAGGGGCCGCCAAAGTGCCGAGATATCTCATGTAGCTTTAAAGGAATAGAGTGCAATACGCTAGTACGCTAGTCTAGTACGATCAGGGGTCAGAGGTCGATTCGTGTTGAAAGCTTATTGCAGAGACATTAGCTCCGCCGCAGCTGCGTACTCTTCAGGCTACAGCACCGTAGACCCCGTGAGTTTAGACCAGCCACACACACCATACGGCTACATGCTCATTCTGCTATTGAGCGCGGGATGTTGTTTGGCTGTGCAGAAGTTAGCCCTGTCAGAGCTGGAACAGAACCCATAGAGCAGGACTGTTACAGTAGCATGAGGCTGCTTGAAGTACATCCCAGCCTTACTGCCTAAGGGGCAGCTGTGGCTCAGTGGTAGAGCGGGTCATCCAATGATCGGCGGTTCGAATCCCGCCTCCTTGGGCAAGACACTGAACCCCAAAATTGCTCCCAATGAGCAGGCTAGCACCTTGCATGGCAGCTGCATTGGTGTGTGAATGCTATTGTAAAGCGCTTTTATCTAAGTGCAGTCCATTTAAATCCATTCTATTCTATGTTCCTATCATAGAGACAATGGATCATTCTGAATCTATTTCGCGTGAACTTAAGTAGCACACTCATTTGTCCTCAAGACATACTCTTATTGGGATTGTCGACCCGACCCCCTTAAAGGTCGTCTTGTTATTCTCAGCCTAGGAAACAGTGACAGTTCTGTCATTGATCTCGAACGCAGCCTTCGTTCTCTCTGTCCCCTCAGTTCTCCTGGAGAACATCGGCGAGGAGCTGGACCCCATCCTGGAGCCGCTGCTGCTCAAGCAGACCTTCAAGCAGGGCGGCAGCATCTGCATCCGCCTGGGAGACGCCACCATCGAGTACGCCCCGGACTTCCGCTTCTACATCACCACCAAACTGCGCAACCCCCACTACCTGCCTGAGACCTCCGTCAAGGTGAGAGCTCACCCAGATATCCCCTTTGACCAGGGGGAACTAATGATCACCACTCTTTATTGTGAGGAGTAGTACAGTACAACCAAAGTCAAAAGTGCAACCCTGGTCAAAGTGTATGTTCCAATTGATCTCCAATAAATACAATGAATCTGTAAATACAAATAAATTAGTAGTTTCCAGAACGTTATCATCTTAAACTTTGTATCTTTTACTGTAGAAGTCAGGTTACCTTCTGTTCACTCAGATGTCATTGTAACATACCTATGCACTTTGACCATGGGAACCCAAACCTTACTGAACAATCATATAATATCAGAGAGAACTCAACATTGGGATATTAACATACTAAGGTTGAGGCTTCCTACCTACCCTTGGGATACATCTTTTTACAGCCACAGGGTGTTAACATGTTATCACCCCCTCCATCTCCACACACACACACACACACACACAGACACACACACACACACACACACACAGAATTTAAGCTCCATCAGGGATTTCAAGTTGCGAACACACCTACGTCCTTGGAATGACAATTCTGCTACTGCTTGACTCTCTTCTCCACCGAGTGTGATCTCACCATCGGAGCGTGTTCATCCGTAGCTGCGTGACACATCTGTCTAAGGCAGGTGTGAGCTATCCTAATGAGGCCCCCCTGCTCATCCTCGCTTCCCTCCCAGGATTCCCTGCTGCACAGACGGGGGGCCGAGGCAGGGGAGACGTATCTTCAGCCGTCTGTGCTAACTGAAACGAAAAGGATAGAACGCAGACTCGTAAGGGAACCGGGGTACTGCCTATTTCTCATGTGGGACGGTAAAACATTGGCAGTGCCACAGGGAATAGGCCTCGCCATAATGTTAGCCTAGTTTAGCAGTGTAGGAGATTCATCGTAATAGGCTCCATTAGGTCAAAATGATAACTGTGATTCAGCCTGGAATGGTAGTTACATTATCAGGTGTAGTGCTCTTTAGACAGTAACGATTAAGGAAATTGGTGTTATTCTGTAGTACTGTTTAGAGGTGAGGGCTGTTGAAAATAAAAATTGCAATATGACGGGTACAACATGTTGGGTGTTTTTTTTTAGCTGTTAGCTGTTGTTTTTTTGGCCTTGCTTCAGAACGAGCGTGGAGCTCTTCAGACCACTCGGTCCGGTTTCTCAGAGAGAGCGAATGAGATTAGGCGGCGTTATGCAGGATGATGCTGTCGACTTTAAAAGGGTCACAGCTCTTGAACGACGGCGCATTGCCTCCGAACACACATCGCTCAGTGAATGCTCCATTTAAATACAGCACCCCCCTGCAACAGCAAGCCTGGCACTGGAGGACCTGGAAGAAAAAAAAAAGCCATTTCCAGAAAAGGCGCATTAAACCAAATTGCATTACGGAGGGAAAAGGCATTTACCGCGGATCGCATTTCAAGCATCTATTTGCGGGCCCGGTATTTTACGGACGACCATTAAATAGATTCAGATCATTTCTCACAAGCTTGATTTCTCTGCGTTTTTTTATATATTTTTTGGACTACAGTACACACTCATAGGCTCTCAGTATTTCCATCGACCATTTGAAACACAATACCTTCATATGGAACGACCGGGCAACCTCAATCAGCCCGGCCTGGGGAAGAGAGAGAGGGAGTGGGGAGGGAGAGGGGGGAGGGGGGGGTCTGAACATGGCAGCTAGGAGATTTATAAGGGCTCCGAGAGTCTTTACCACCGGCCGAGCGGGCCCGCTGCGTCGATAGAAATGGAATTAGGCCCCGGAGAAGTGCATTAATTTATTAGAAGCAGAGTATAGATGCTATATATTGGCTTTTAACCTCTAGGATAGTACAGGCGAGATGGGTCGAGAAAGATGTGCTTGGTCCATCCCGAGCGTGTCGTTTTTAACTAGAGAAAAAAGGGATGTTGCATTATCACCCCGTGACTCTGTGGGAAGTTATCACACTGTGATTGGATGGCAGTGGAGCGAGAAGGCTGGTTCCAGCAGCAGCCACGCTATTGAGAATGGACACAAAGATAATCAACGCGGGGACACCATCGTAGTGTCAAGGCAGCAGTGAGAACGGCAGACTCGCCTGTCCTCATAGCTCATCCGTAAACAAACAACAGTGCACACTCACAAACACCATCCGTAAACAAACAACAGTGCACACTCACAAACACCATCCGTAAACAAACAACAGTGCACACTCACAAACACCATCCGTAAACAAACAACAGTGCACACTCACAAACACCATCCGTAAACAAACAACAGACTCACAAACACAGATAGTTGATGGACATAGCTGAGATCAGTTGTCCTGTCCCTCCGGCAGGTGACCCTGCTGAACTTCATGATCACCCCCGAGGGCATGCAGGACCAGCTGCTGGGCATCGTGGTGGCCAGGGAGAGACCGGACCTGGAGGAGGAGAAGCAGGCTCTCATCCTGCAGGGAGCAGAGAACAAGAGGTAAGGCCGCTCAGAGATGGGCCCCGGGGCCTCTACCTACCTTTAGGGACAACGCTGTATAGAAATAGGCCTCTGTTGTGGTCTAGGGCAGTGGTTCCCAACCTTTCTTCCCTAGAGTCCCCCTAACTTACACCTGATGGAATTTGCGCCCCCCCCCCAAGTTGTTGTGAACGTCCAGTCCATGTCCTACTGAGGTCGACACACACTGGTCATTCACAACGACTTGGGGGGGTAAGTTAGGATACAATGAAACACTTCGACAGCTTAGCAGTAACATCAATGTTGATTAATTTGTTGAATTTGTATACGTAGAATGGTAGTGTAGTAGGCTTTTGACCATATCAGACATATTCATGTATTTTGTTATAACTGCTGTGTGACATGTCAATGACAGGATTCTTTAATAAATAATTATCTAGCTAAATATGATATTAAGTCCTCAATTTATCTGAGGCCCAGCACATCCTCTGCGATCGTTGGCGCCCCCCTAAGGAGTGCCCGGACCCCAGGTTGGGAAACCCTGGTCTAGAGGAATGTTAGATATCAGTCCTGTTGTGTTGCAGCCAGTAATGTTGATAGTGGGACGGCATAGCTAACCTATTGTTCATTCTGTAATAAAAGTGCCAAATTTGGTACATACAGTATACTACAGTATATTTAGGAGAAATCTGGATACTGGGCCATTGCAGATTGGCTGAAGACCATGGAGGCTGCCGGAGGCTACTGGCATAGAACACTTTGGCCCCAAGCTGCTGTTTCAGCACCACAACCATTATTTACATTTGTTAACAAGTTAAAGTGAAAAATATGTTTTCTTACAATGTAAGGCAGTAACATAGGGAAGAAAATTTCTACATAAACGTCATGTTATAGTGATATCTGGATTAAACTGTTGCAGTACTAGCAAGTGCATTCCATTACAGTTATTTAGCTGACGTTTTTATACAAAGCGACTTACAGTAATTGCATTTAACGTGGGAAACATCAGTGTACTACTCCTTGCCAGAACTCGAAGTGACTAAGAGCATAATCTACAGTACAGTTACGTACAAACATAGGCCTTTCGTTCAGTGAATGTACTGACAATTAGCCATTCTATTTGAAAAGGTCGGTGTAATTGCTATCGAACCATTCTATGAACACATCTTGATCATGTTAACTGTTCATCACGGCAAGACAACCTGGCATGGTACCCTGCTATGGCACTTTAATGTCTGAGTCAATGAGAGATCTGAGAAGTCAGCTGGCACATTCTCCCTCAGGGAAGCAGAGGCCCGTCCGCTGAAGCTCCGCCTTCGCACACTTGCAGCCCTTTCTGAAGCTCCGCCTTCGCACACCTGCAGCCCTTTCTGAAGCTCCGCCTTCACACACCTGCAGCCCTTTCTGCAACCACTCTTGCGGCCAACGGAGACCAGCCCGGGGCAGGATGTTGATGCTAGTGGCCATTCCTTCTGTCTTCACATGACCACAGTCCGTTGGTGATGGCAGCACAGTATGTTTTTAAGCTGCTGTCTTGGCCAGGCTTCCCTTGAAAAAAGAGGTCTTTGTATCTCAATGGGATTTGACCTGGTTAAATAAAGGCTAAATTAAAATAAAATAAAATAAAAAACAGGGTCTGGTGACAGCGTCCTTCCCAAAATGCGACCGCCCCGCTAGACGGCTCTCTTGATGTGCTCCACTAGAGCAGCCCGGCTGCGCGGCACTCACTGCACCAGGTCTTCCCATGGAAAAGAGCCTCTTTCTGGCCCGGTCCACCTCGGTGCACCTGCTGGTTCTGTCCAAAACAAGTATTTACTTGCCTCTCAGTAGAGTCCACTGCATCATCTGGGATTTCCTTTGGTCCATTTGCCAGCATCAGAAACGCATTTGTCAGTTCTGTCAGGCACGTTACATGATCTCTGGTCCGACGCACGCAGCTGTTTGCCAGGTAGAGAAAGCTCTTGCAGTTGCAATGCAGCTGGTAGTTGGCTTCTAAAACACAGCCAAGACCACATCATCAACCCTTATTTTGTGTCTATTTAGCTAAATATTGTATACGTATATATCATATTTTATACAACAATTTTATTCAGATATTAGCCTACCTGGCCAGGTACGCAGCAGTGGGCAGAGTCGTCAGATTGTGACGACAGGCTGCTCTATTTTATACTTCCTCAGCCTGGTAGCGAACGGCGAGCAGCCCGCCGCCCCACTTTGAAACGCTCTTGTGTCCCAGTCTTAAAAACAGGAATGTATTTATATGTGAGATGGATCGATATCCTGTATAACATTTTCCAGGGATAATCGTTTGAGTCGTTTTTATGTGATGGATCACAATCAGTGGCACGGTTGTGATCTAATCTCCTGGTGTCCATTTGACCTTTGCTCTCTCCTCCCCACCCCCCGTTTCCTCCCAGGCAGCTGAAGGAGATCGAGGACAAGATCCTGGAGGTGCTCTCTTCTTCTGAAGGCAACATCCTGGAGGACGAGACGGCCGTCCAGATCCTGTCCTCCTCCAAGGTCCTGGCCAACGAGATCTCCGAGAAGCAGGCCATCGCCGAGGAGACGGAGGTGAAGATCGACGAGACGCGCATGGGCTACACGCCCATCGCCGTGCACTCCGCCATCCTCTTCTTCTCCATCGCCGACCTGGCCAACATCGAGCCCATGTACCAGTACTCTCTCACCTGGTTCATCAACCTCTTCATCGCCTCCATCGACAACTCCGACAAGAGTGACATCCTGGACCAGAGGTGAGCTAGCTGGCTGGCTGACTAGTGGTAGTAATAATAATAATAATACATTCGATTTATAATGCACTTTTTATTTGAAAATCTCAGAGTGCTACAGGTTTAAAAGCCTAACAAAACAAAATCACAACAGAAAAAAGCACAACACAATTTTTAACAATCAAGGCCTAGTGGCAGTAGCCTGGCGTCGCCAGCCTGATCTCGCCAGCCTGGTCTCGCCAGCCTGATCTCGCCAGCTTGGTCTCGCCAGCTTGGTCTCGCCAGCCTGGTCTCGCCAGCCTGATCTCGCCAGCTCACATTCCATTTCACTCCTCAGATCAGTCTGGACATCCAACCGTTCTAACCGAATCCACTCGAACCCAGATTGGTTTGTGCCAATCACAACCGTTTATCTGATATGGGGCGGGTTTAATAAGATGATGGAACAGAGGAGCGCCGTAGAGGCATGTTCGCTGATTGGCTGTAGGTTTATCCAATTGCGTCCAGAGGCATTTTGATGCACGCCCGGTGGTAACACCCCTTGGGAATCGGAAACTGTGAGTTTCCACCCTTCACATTTTTGTGAATTGGGTCTGAGGAAGCTGGGCTATAGTGGCAGTAGCATTAGCCATTAACTTATGGCAGTAACAAAGAATAGTTCATAACTAGCGGATGATATGAATATTGATGGGTAATATTTTACTTTTTATATATAATTGTGTTATATTTATTATTTGAGTCCAGCAGATAAGCTCAGTGAGGAGCCTCCATGCCAATCCCACATGCATTTGTTATAAGTGACTTTAAAAAATTATAATTAAGCCATTTATCACTATCCTAAGTAACAACCTTTCAACTGTGTTGCTTATAGTTTTTGTGGCCAAATGTGTCCAGTCTGTTTTAACTGCTCTTATACAGTATTAACACAAAAAACATAAATCATCACCTGATTTTGTTTCATGTTTGTAGTCTGACAAAAAAAATGTCAAACTAAATTTGTGATGATTTATGGTTATTGTTAACAGCTGTTGAGCACCGTGGGTTCTAACGATTAGCCAATCAGCGCCAAGGGCAGGACTGACATCATTGCCAAGCTGTTGTCGAGTGTTGTCAAGCTGTGCGTTGGGATGCAATACTCATATTACTTGAGAGGAGGATGATAGGTAGTAGTTGGTAGTATTAGTAACAAAGTAGCCTACTGTGATTACATTGTTTCACTTTGCTCTGTGTTGTCAACATTGTCGGTGGTTGTCATGGCTATGCATCAGCGGATACGTTAGATTCAGGCAGATACGTTGGTCTCTAGTGATTGGTTGGGGGAAATGGAATCTTCCTCCCCCATGGAAATCAGTAAGAGTGGAAGCAATGGAAGCAATCTCAACAGAGGGGAACGAGTAGACAATTCTGTCTGGTATCAGGCCGGCGTTGAAACTTACCCATGTTGGTATTTTAGACCCAGAACACCACAGGTGTGATAATTGCAGGCAATTGTATACGTGTATGTCCAGGTGCATAGTGAGGAGGAAAACAGGGTCTTCAGGCAATCAGGTAAAAAACACAATATTTAGGATTTGGAAAAGTTGCAAATCGGTCTTATTTGACTGGAACCCTGGAGGAAAACAAACACACATAAAATTCCAAGGATTTTAAAGAAACAAATTAGAACTCGCCTATAAGAAACAATAACTATAAGAAACCGGATGAGCAAACCCTTGAACATGTAACGGTGAAAGCCCTCCAATGGAGACATCATATTTGTGCTTTATGAGACGTGGTTGTCTGGGCAGCCTTGTGAAGTTTGGCTGAAGGAGTTCTGCCTGCCTTCTCTGCCTCAGGGCAAACGTTGAAGGCAAGATGGTGGACGCCTATTCACACATCAGAAACCACCCAGCCCAAATAGACCACGAGGAACAGCATACATCTGTGCCCTCGCTTTTTTCTGTCTCTCTCAAACACACATGCATGCTCGCGCACACATGCAAACAAAGACACACACACACACACACTTGTCTCTACCAGCCTTGATCTCCGGTAATGTTTGAGATACTGCAGAGATAGCTCACACTGGCCTCTTCATGAAATACACCGTTCAGCATATATCTTCGAATGAACTTTAGTGAGGGTTTGTCATTGTAATCCCATTTATTCAAAGGCCTTGCCTTTGATGGATAGAAATTATGACCCAATGACTGTTAGTGTATCTAGACTGTCTAGGCCCATTTACTGATGTCACATATCACATATGCTGGGATACTTAGCAGTCCATAAATTGTAACACTGTCTCTGTCAGTAACTGCTTTTTGTGATTTACTTGGTGTTTTAAATTTGTTAAACATTACAGAAATGAGATACACATGGATGTTACTGTCTCAAACATAACTGTTTAATTTGAGTTCCTCATCTAACATATCTAACACATCAAATGTATTAGTTAATTTGACCTCCTCATACGTGTTAGGTGTGTTAGATGAGGAAGTCACATTAAACCGGAGGCAGTAAAAGTGTGTGACCGAACCTCTGTCTGCATCTCTGTCTGTCCGCATTGTCCTCTGACACCATCGGCCTGACAGCATTCCTGTTTGTCACGGGTACCGGCAGGGATCCCGAGGAGACGCTGATGGGGATGGGATTTTAATTAATTAACGCACACAATAGTATTGCTAACGTTAGCCAAACCACGCTATCATTCAAATAGAAAATGTCTGTTAGCCAGCATGCTAATTCTCAACATTCTACTCCATTCACTAATGCTAAAAACGTTAGCCATCAGAGCAGTAGTAGTTTCACGAAATTGGTTGTCTTTTGGTCGATCTAGTGGTCAGTAAAATCGACCAAACATGTCAAGAGAGATCATTGGATTCCTTTCGGCCTAGAGTGTCTAGCAATGGTGAGCAGTTTAGAGTTGATTAGTGTCGTTATAAATGAGAAGAATGACCACCATTCAGTTGGGACTTAGGCTCAGGTGCAAAATACATTCCCCCATTCATTGTCTATGGCGCCTGGTTCGATACCTGTATCTTGGGTTCTGGGAGGGTGACGGACATATAATGGACTTAAAGGCCAATTAATTGGGTATCAGCACTAGTACAAATGTAAACGTTCTACAGAAGTCCATCTTAAAGTCTGTGTGCCATCTCGCGTTTTACTGTGTTCCATGCAGACTTCTCTGTGTTTTTCTGTGTGTGTTCTATGCAGACTGCAGATTCTGAGGGACCACTTCACCTATTCCCTGTACGTCAACGTCTGCCGCTCGCTGTTTGAGAAGGATAAACTGCTCTTCTCCTTCTGTCTCAACGTCAACCTGCTCATGCACGACAAGCTGGTAGGTTTTGTTTTTAAGAAAAAATCACATAACCAGAACCATGAATATGAATGCAGCTACCACTGCTGGATGTATTTTAGATATAGGCCGAGATACAGTACATGTGTACCTGGTCTAGAAGTTGGTCATATTAAATATAGGTTACATACAGTAGATCTTGTGAGTTCCATCCATCACTTTTTCTTGCATTAAATCAACCCTCACCACCATCTGGGCGCAAATCCCAGGGGACCCAAACCTCCAAGCTTCTCCGTTTGACCTTTGCACTCTCTCTCCTCAGGTGGACGAGAACCAGTGGCATTTCCTGCTGACCGGCGGCGTGGGTCTGGACAACCCCCACGCCAACCCCAGCACCTGGCTGCCCAAGAAGTCCTGGGACGAGGTGTGTCGTCTTGGCGAGCTGGAGGGCTTCAGCGGGCTGCGCAGAGACATGGCGCGACTCAAACACCAGTGGAAGGAGGTGTACGACAGCCCGGTGAGTGTGCCTGTGTGTGTGTGTGTGTGTGTGTGTGCGTGTGTGTGTGCGTGTGTGTGTGTGTGTGTGTGTGTCTCAAGGTGGCGAACCCCCGCTTGTGGTTAAAAGTGGTTCTATTGTATGCGTCAGTTTCTATGGAAAATTCTATAATACCAATCAAATGTATTTGATTTTCCTTAAATATTTAAGAGAGAAAGTCGAATATCGAAATTTCTGAGCTCAGTTGACAGCCCTAACACACACACACACACATACTTGAATATTGAAATACACACATACAATCCCTAAAACCTCCTCTTATTCACATTTGAAATACCAGCTTAGGAGGATAGGACTTTCACAAACATCCAAAAGTGTCATCTATTAAATGCAAATATGTCTAAAAAGTTTCCTATATCATCCCTCTCTTCCCATCCCAGTGCTCCACATATTAACCAGACATATCCAGTCTCTCTCTCTTTCTTTCTCTCTCTCTCCCTCTCTCTCTCCCCCCTCTCCCTCTCTCTTTTTCTCTCTTTCTCTCTCCTTTTCCCTCTCTCTTTCTCTCCCTCTCTTTCTCTCTTTCTTTTTCTCTCCCTCCCTCTCTCTCTCTCTTTCTCTCTCTGTCTCTCTCTCTCTCTTTCTCTCTCTCCCTTTTTTTTCTCTCTCCTCCCTTTTTTTCTCTCTGCACACCACAGATTGCCTCTTTTATCACTTAATTACATTGCTTAATCTCGCTACAGGTCAATAAAGAACCCCTCCCACACACACACACCCTTAAAAACAAATTTGATGCCAAATCGTCTCCATTATATCTGAGGATAACCTGATTACACTACGGCACAAACCAATCCCCTGCAGGCCAACGGCATGCTGATGAATGGAAACGGTGGCCAATTCCCTCGTTATGGAGAGCATTAAAGGCCCAGGTTCAGTCATCTGAACAGCCATTCAGAGAGGACTGTGTCCCCTGGTTTAAAGGCGAGGGGGGCGGAAGGTAGTGGAGCTGGGCCTTTGCGTGAGGTCATTAAATGTGGTAAACGAGAGTTTCGTAGGTAAAAGGGTTATGAGTGTGAGAGAAGCCGCGTGTAACGTTTTTATTTGTTTAAAGGCCGGAAGAGACATTAAGAGGCATTTAGGACTAGGAGCATCAGTCAAATCTGTTGATTAAATCCATGTGAGTAATAATCATTCTAGTTGAAAATTATGAAAAGGTTGTGTGTGTGTGTGCGTGCGTGCGTGCGTGTGTGTGTGTGTGTGTGTGTGTGCGTACTGCAGAGCCCACACCACACACCCTTCCCAGACGAGTGGCAGGAGAACCTTGGGAAATTTCAAAAGATGTTGGTGATTCGTTGTCTGAGACCAGACAAGGTAAGTCGCACACCAGCGGTTCCCTAAAACACACACATCACAACACTCCCCGTCCACGTGTAAGCGTGTGAGCACACACACACCTGCGGTGTGTGCTGCTGTAAACGGTGCACTTTTATATTCAGTATTGTTTGTATGTATTGTCTGTTTTTATTTTATTTCTATATCCTCTAAAGCACTTTGGTGCAACTTCGCTTGATTTTAAATGTGCTACATAAATAAAGTTGACCTTGACCTTGACCCCCTCAGCTCTCCTGCCCTCTGCTCCCCAGATCATTCCCATGGTCCAGGAGTTCGTATCGGACAGTCTGGGCCGGCCGTTCATCGAGGCCCCGCCGTTCAACCTGGGGAAGGCGTTTGCGGACAGCCACTGCTGCGCCCCTCTCATCTTCATCCTGTCCCCCGGCTCCGACCCCATGGCCGCCCTGCTGAAGTTTGGGGACGAGCAGGTGCTGATAACGCTCCTTCTCCTTTCAGACCCATCCATCCATCCATCCATCCATCCATCCATCCATCCATCCATCCATCCATCCATCCATCCATCCATCCATCCATCCACCATCCACCCATCCATCCATCCATCCATCCATTCATCCATTCATCCATCCATCCATCCATCCATCCATCCATCCATCCATCCATCCATCCATCCATCCATCCATCCAGACCCCTCAAATGGAAATGTTCTCTTTGAAGATTGAACAGCTTAGTCATCCTGAATTCACTGAGCAGCAACGGGATTCAAACCCTAAAGCGTCTGTAGAAAATAGATATTGAAGGGATGTATTCAATTATTCATTGTCTGCACATCACTGGAAACTGTAAAATGTAGGATACCAAATACTTCTTGAGTTGATCCTTTCGTGTGTTCCACAGGGCTTCAGTGGGAACAAGCTGACCTCCTTGTCTCTGGGCCAAGGCCAGGGCCCTATAGCTATGAGCATGATCGAGACAGGCGTTAAGGAGGGCACCTGGGTGGTCCTTCAGAACTGTCACCTGGCCACCTCCTGGATGTCCACCCTGGAGAGAGTGTGTGAGGTGAGAGGGAAAGTGCACTGAAGGACGCATAATCTCAATTACTACTGTGAGAGTAACCAATCTCTTAAATGATTCCAGAGTGTGGAATATAAAGACCATCATTCTAAGACGCCAGTGGTGTAAAGAACTCAAGTGTCTCTATTCTCAGCATCTTTACTTTTACCCCTTTCCATCACAAAAACACCTGTTCATCTATCTCTCCATCGTAACGGTGTTTGCTTCTCTAGGAGCTGAATCCAGACACCACTCACCCAGACTTCCGCCTGTGGCTGACCAGCTACCCGGCCCCCACCTTCCCAGTGGCTGTGCTCCAGAACGGGGTCAAGATGACCAACGAGGCCCCCAAGGGCCTCCGCGCCAACATCGCACGCTCCTTCCTCATGGACCCCATCTCCGACCCAGAGTTCTTCGGGAGCAGCAGCAAGCCAGTCAGTCTGTGTGTGTGTGTGTGTGTGTGTGTGTGTGTGTGTGTGTGTGTGTGTGTGTGTGTGTGTGTGTGTGTGTGTGTGTGTGCGTGCGTGCGTGTGTGTGCGTGCGTGCGTGTGTGTGGAGTCGTCAGTCTCATCCCAGCTCCCATAGTGTGTGTGTGTGTGTGTGTGTTTCTCAATCATCATATGTGTCAAAGAATCCCCCTATGTCATTATGTGCATGTGTTTTCTAGACTGTCTGTCTTTGGTAGTTTAATACTTTTGTG
Source organism: Borostomias antarcticus (assembly GCF_949987555.1). Taxonomy (NCBI): domain Eukaryota; kingdom Metazoa; phylum Chordata; class Actinopteri; order Stomiiformes; family Stomiidae; genus Borostomias; species Borostomias antarcticus. Next base: position 16,460,393 of record NC_140250.1, read on the forward strand.
TGTGTGTGTGTGTGTGTGTGTGTGTGTGTGTGTGTGTGTGTGTGTGTGTGTGTGTCTCAGGGTGTGTTTAAGAAGCTGCTATATGGGCTGTGCTTCTTCCACGCGCTGACCCAGGAGAGAAGGAAGTTTGGTCCTATTGGCTGGAACATCCCCTATGAGTTCAACGAGACTGACCTCAGGATCTCTGTCCAACAGCTGCACATGTTCCTGGAACAGTATGAGGTACTACAGGCTACACACACACACCGACACACACTGTCCCTAACATATGGACGCACTTACACACACACTGTCCCTAACATATGGACGCACTTATGCCGGGCTCACACTACAGGATTTTTGGACTGATTCATCTCCCTCCCGACAATGGGAGGCAATCTGGTCTGGAACGTTGATCGGTACCGATGTTCGGCCCGGATTATCTGGTAATGTGAGGGGTTTACAGATGCAATCTCAAACCTCCCGATCGGCTCGCAGACCCATCAGGGCGGCCCTGAGAATATGAAACATGGTTGATATTTAAGATTATTACAGTACGTCATTACTTTACAAGCGAGATGGCGAGACAGTGGTTCGCTGTTCCCTCGGGCACGATAGCATCCCATAGTGTGTGATGAGCCCTTATTTTCAAATCTTGTCATGTGCGCTTGTTTGAGATTCATGAGAAGAACATCTGCTAAGACCCTCCTTTTGTGCGTGATGCAACCCGATTTGGAAATGGGTGAGGATTTCAAATATCCAGTAGTGTGAGCCCGGGATGAGTCTCTCTGGGCCTTTATTCCTCTCTCTCTGGTCTCTCCGCATGGCTCTCACACACCTCTATAGTGAACATCTAAGCCCGCACACACATGCGTACTGACATTCACAAGTGCTTTCTCCTCGCTCCCAAGTGCCTTTCATCAGGCAGATTCAAAACCCCCTTGACATTTTCAAACCACTGAGAACGACTCTGCTTTTGTGCCCCCCCCCCCCCCCCCCAACCTCCCCCAAAATAACAAGAGTCAGAGAGACTGATCAAGAACATCGTTGAATGCGTTGACATTTCATTTTTATTAACCGAGAGTCAGCTGCAGCATTTGCAAGGGAAATCACACCTGTGCACAATGCCCCGATACCCCCCTTCCCCATCCATATTGTGCTTCTCTGCCTTTGAATAAAAGAGCCGTGTGGTCTGAAAGATCCTCTCGCTGAGCCATTCAAGGTTCACCCACTTGTCTCTGCCGTTTTGAAGAGCAGCGTCTGTTCAATAACCCCCTCGAACACATTGAGATCAGGCCGTCTTCATCTGAATGTCACGGTAACACCTTCCTGCCCCGGCACAGGAAGTGCCCTTTGCCGCCATCCACTACATGACGGGCGAGTGTAACTACGGCGGCCGCGTGACCGACGACTGGGACCGGCGGGCGCTGCGGACCATCCTGTCCATCTTCTACACGCCCGACATCATCCAGGACCCCGGATACACGTTCGACCCCAGCGGCCTGTACTACGCCCCCCCAGAGGGCGACGTAAGAGACCCCCTTATTATTTACTTCCTCACTAAGGCCCGGACGTGACTCTCAAAGACAGCGCCTACGTAGTATATAGTGTATACTTAGGGGGAGGGGGGGGGGGGGGGGCAGGAGGAAAGGGGGGGGGGGGGTGGCGGCAAGTTTATTTGTAGCACATTTCAGCAACAAGGCAATTAAAATTGCTTTACATGAGACATTAAAAGCATCAAGACAAAGTGCAAGAAACACATAAAAGGTCATATAAGGTCATATAAGGTCATATAGAGGAGGGAGGATCTGAGGATCTGAGGATCTAGCAAAACACAAAACCACAGGTTTCTCTTGGTTTTGTGTGCGAGTGTGTTTTACCTGCTACAGTACAGTAGGTAGCCTATGCTAAATACTATGTGTCTGTCCTGGAAGAACTATAACGTCTAGGCAGACGCTCGCATTGTTCACCCAAATATTCATTTGGGCTACTGGCCTGGCCTGTTTGCAACATGCCTTTTAATTGTTAAGATGAATCTACTGTCGATTGGTGCATTAGTTGAACTACTGCATCTCGTTTAACATCGTTATGGTCAACGTCTTCATGTTAGTCAAAATATTCCAGGAGTTTAATTGTTCTTTGTGTGACGCGCATTATGTTGCCTCTGTGTATGAAATGCGCTATGTAAATAAAGTTTGATTTGATCTGAATGGCCATTAAGCCCTGAAAGCATGTTGATGCGTAAAACGTATGCCTACTGTTACAGTAGCATACACATAGCTCACTCCATAATTGGTTCATTATAACCTAACTCTGACATGTCCTCTGTCTCCCTTCGTTAAAGACGATGTCAATGAATGATTAACCAAGATAATGAAACGTGAATGAGGACTCATCTGAAAATTCCCATAAATATTGCACATTGTTCATGACAAACACCGCTGGAAAGATCTAACTGCATAGACTTAAAGAGGCAGAGAAAGTGTGGTGGCATATTCTAGCTCTGGTAAACCACATAAATAGAAAGGCAGAGAAAGTTTTGAAAGACATTTGATAAGACTTAATTCATGTTGCTTTTCAAAGTGCTTGGCCTCGTCTGAAACACCTTTAAAAAGTCATTAGGAGAGAAAGCCTGTATAACGAGGCACAGCGGGACGCCTCTACTGGCACCATTTCATTTATTTGACAGTCCTTTTATAATCTATGCACAATTGTATTTGGCATTTCCATCCCTGCTATCTTTTATTCATGGGCTTTCATTTACATAGTCATTATTATAAATGTCAGCAATTTCAGGAATGGATTGTTTTTCAGCGAGCATTACTTACTTACTGCGCTTCCGTCTCTGTGGTGTTACGACGTGCCCCCCTGTGGTCTTTTGTACCCTCTTGCAGTACAACAGCTACATCGAGTACACCAAGGCCCTCCCTCTCAACCCCTCTCCGGAGATATTTGGTATGAACGCCAACGCTGACATCACCAAGGAGCAGTCTGAGACCCAGCTCCTGCTGGACAGCATCCTGCTTACACAGGTAGGACTGAACCATGCAACGCAAATGGTGGGCTTCTTCAGTGGTTAAGTGTTCCAGTGCTGGATCAGCATCCAGGGTTGCATATAATAATAATAATAATAATAATAATAACAATAATAATAATAATAATAATAATAAAAATAATAATAATAATAATAATGCATTTTATTTATATAGCACACTTAAAAATGCAGGACAAATCTCAGGGTGCTTCACAGAGTGCAGTAAAAACAACATAAAACAAAAAGGCCAATAACTGGCTAATATAATTGGACATAATGACAAATATCACATATGGAAATAAATAAAACTAGCATTTAATGACTAGAGTAAACTAAAGTATCCTATCTAGGATTTAAGTAAGTAAGCCTTTAAGAACCAATGTTTCTAGGGTAGGAGCCCATGTCCTGTAGCGTGAGGCAGCTTGATGTACAAGTACGCCCCCTGGACATGACGCTAGTATGTCTCAGGGACTCACCCCCAATCCAACCCTTGATGCTGAGCACCAAGCAGGAAGGCGATGGGTACCATTTTTATAGTCTTTGGTATGACTCGGCCGGGGATCGAACTCAACTCTAACTGCAAGACCACCGAGCTGGTCTAGTCAGTGTTGCATAGGACTACTGAGTATTCAGGCAGTGCTTTTGAAACCTGTATCGTTCACACACTAACCATGAACATATATCCATTTGTCAACGTGTCTCCTCCTATGACAGTCTCAGTCTATTAGGTTCACACACACACACACACACACACACACACACACACACACACACACACACACACACACACACACACACACACACTCTTATCTGTCATTCAAAAATACACATGCAGCTGCAGTGTGCTTTGGCTGTAGTCCAGTCAAAACAGAGGCAGGGTCCAGGGGCCCCCATAAACTAGAGAGTGACACGGCCCCTCGGACCATGTCACCCTGATGTGACGAAGGCTCATGGCACACAGACACACACACACACCACCCACAAACACTAACACACAAGCACACACACCACCCACAAACACTAACACACAAGCACACACACCACCCACAAACACTAACACACAAGCACACACACCACCCACAAACACTAACACACAAGCACACACACCACCCACACACACTAACACACAAGCACACACACCACCCACAAACACTAACACACAAGCACACACACCACCCACAAACACTAACACACAAGCACACACACCACCCACAAACACTAACACACAAGCACACACACCACCCACAAACACTAACACACAAGCACACACACCACCCACAAACACTAACACACAAGCACACACACCACCCACAAACACTAACACACAAGCACACACACCACCCACAAACACTAACACACAAGCACACACACCACCCACAAACACTAACACACAAGCACACACACCACCCACAAACACTAACACACAAGCACACACACCACCCACAAACACTAACACACAAGCACACACACGCACAGTGACGTCCTCATCCCAATCTCTCCGGTTTTCAGACTGTTTTTTCAGTATCTTTGCCAGCCTTTAAAAGAAAAGAACAGAACTCCTTGGTAGCTTTTATTTTTCAGGGAGTGAATAAATAATGAGATAAAGCACTGTCAGGGGCTTTGGGGTGACTCTGTGATCCTAGCAGCTAGAGCTGTGCTCTCTCTGTGAGCCCAGGTTAATTTACCGGGGATTACATCTCAGACACACCACCATCCTTCACTAGTCAGGGACTCAACTTCAAACTGCTGAGAGTGACAGAGAGTCGGGGGGGGGGGGGGGGGAGGGTTGAACTCTTAACGCACTCCTTCATTGATTGCTGAAGGTTCTCTAGATGCCAAAGTTGGAAGTTCTATGCGATCCTGGGGGATTATAAATCAGGTAGAGTAGAGAGAGTTAGTCCTTAATATCAACAAGGGCCAATTTGCTTTATAGCCAGGAGTGAAAGACAGAACATACAGTATACTGTCAACAAGACAGAACAGACAGCAGATACAGTATCAACAACCAAGAATAATACATATATTGCAACAACAACACCAGGTCAGTACATAAGAAAGTAATCAATATCAAGATGTAGTGTTTATGGTTGAGCTCCAGCATGTTCACCTACAGTACAGTAGCTGATGGGGGGTTAAAGTTGTCCTGAACCTGGTCCTTCCTCCTGTGGAGGCCGCAGCTGGAGTCACCGAGTACCAATCAATCGATCTCAATAGCACCAATCAACACAGATACTGTACAGATCTCAATAGCACCAATCAACACAGATACTGTACAGATCTCAATAGCACCAATCAACACAGATACTGTACAGATCTCAATAGCACCAATCAACACAGATACTGTACAGATCTCAATAGCACCAATCAACACAGATACTGATCTCAATCGCACCAATCAACACAGATACTGATCTCAATCGCACCAATCAACACAGATACAGATCTCAATAGCACCAATCAACACAGATACAGATCTCAATAGCACCAATCAACACAGATACAGATCTCAATAACACCAATCAACACAGATACAGATCTCAACAGCACCAATCAACACATATACAGATCTCAATAGCACCAATCAACACAGATACAGATCTCAACAGCACCAATCAACACATATACAGATCTCAATAGCACCAATCAACACATATACAGATCTCAATAGCACCAATCAACACAGATACAGATCTCAACAGCACCAATCAACACAGATACAGATCTCAATAGCACCAATCAACACATATACAGATCTCAATAGCACCAATCAACACAGATACAGATCTCAATAGCACCAATCAACACAGATACAGATCTCAATAACACCAATCAACACAGATACAGATCTCAACAGCACCAATCAACACAGATACAGATCTCAATAACACCAATCAACACAGATACAGATCTCAATAGCACCAATCAACACAGATACTGATCTCAATAGCACCAATCAACACAGATACAGATCTCAACAGCCCCCCCACAAAAAAAGAGTGAAAAATACCTCCAGTGCATTGTTACTTAAATATCCCAAGTACAATTACGACTCAACGAAGCCTATCGCCGATTCTTATGTGCGGAGTTCACTAAGATTAATAACGGCTCCAGTCGAGTGTGAACTTTATTAGCAGCTAATACGGGGCCCATTACTCTAAATGACCGATAAACAGAAAGAAGCTTCCAAGAGAATGAAACAGCTATTTATCATTCCTACTGTAACCCTGTGGCATTATCCAGCGATTAGCCATTATTGCTGGCTCGTGACAGAGTGGCAACTGGGTCAACACTGGGAAAATCGTACATTAGGATGAACGATTTGGAAAGGAATGGGAATTGTTTGGATTTGTTTATTTGTCTCAGACTTACGCAGTCTGAGAGGGATTTTGGAAAGTTAATCACTGTTTTGGGCAACTCCTTCCTTTCACTGATCATGTGTGTTCTGGTTTGTTTTTGCAGGGAGAGTTAACAGTAAGTACATCAGAGGGAGAGTAACATAAGCAGTATGTAAGACACTGAGACTCGAGAGACAGCAGCTCATAGAGATACTCATAGAGATACTCAGAGATACTCATAGAGAGAGCACAATAGACTGGTACGTGGTAGAGGGCCTACAGGATCTGAGAGCACAACTAAGAGTTACAGGTACATCAGCGAGAGCGTCAGGGTCATGTTAATGAAATGAGGACTGTTGCAGGTTAAAACAATTGAAGACATGCCATCAGTCATTTACTCGCTACTCCTGCCGTTCTAGTCGCGCTCCTCCGGCGGCGACGCCAAGTCCTCAGACGACATGGTGTTCGACGTGGCGGCGGACATCTTGGGCAAGCTGCCCCCCGACTTCGACATCGAGGCATCCATGCGCCGGTTCCCCACCAGCTACAACCAGAGCATGAACACCGTGCTGGTGCAGGAGATGGGCCGCTTCAACAACCTGCTCATTACCATCCGGGACTCCTGCGTCAACATCCAGAAGGCCATCAAGGTGAGGCTAAAGCCTAATTTATACTTCATAAAACGGCTCATGGCTCATGTCTCATGGCTCTTGGTTGCCATGGAATGGAATGCCTGGGCATTGTCTTTAGCTTCCATTCCATGACAACCAAGAGCCATTAGACATGAGCCATGAGCCGTTTTATGAAGTATAAATTAGGCTTAAGCATGCTTTCACAGGGGGGAAAAGCATATCTGGGTTAGAAATACTGTCTTTTGAAAGGATTGTAGGTGTTTTATTTACGTCAGAGTTTTGACTTTTGAGACTGTCACATGAGTGTCATTGAAGTGAATAAAATAAACCATCATAACAAACCAAAAGCTAGGCAGAGATCCGTACAATAAGTGGTAGAAAAACGCATCCCCTTGAGATCTATATCACTTATGGATCTGGAGGCTAGTAACTCTAAGAGAGGAATACTTATGACCCTGATTACACTACTACGTTTTTCTGTGTTTTTTGCGAAAAAGACCTATGTTTGCGCCTGCAACCCGGAGGCGGATCGATACGGCCGGAGCTGCGTTTGGGAGGTTGAGATCTGGAGCTTGTGTTCTAGTGTAATGAGCAGATCAGGAGGCTTTTGTAACAACGATAGGTATAGGCCTACACTAACGCTGTGTTCACTACATTAAACCAATCAAACAGGTGATTTGCGAGTTTGAGTTATATAGTAGCCTATCTTGTGGATACTATAGTTAATATAAATTTGGAAATAAAAATAACAGGAGTCACGCAAAAAACAGCAAGATAGGATAGATAATAATAACAGCAAGAGGATAATAATGTAGGATATAACTTAAACTGTATTCAATGTTTAGCCGTCCCCTCCAAGAAGTAGACATTTCATATCATAACCCAAACAAAAGTCTGTAAGAAAAACACCTCATTTCCTTGAGAATGACTATGCATAAATTCCAATCCCCCAAACCCCAGAGTTCTCAAATCCTCCAAACGTGATCAAGAAGACACTTAAGCAGCACCAGAGAACAACAAAACCCTCGTGTGAAAGCATCCAGACATTCCTCTGTCTCATCAATTCACACGGGGCTCGCTCCAACCCTCAACCCAACCCTCCAAGCTCCTCTTCCCCATCTGCTCTAAGCTCCGCCCACCTGGTCCCACCTTGTGAGAACTTGTCCTGGCCACCTGAGCGTCACTCCGAGGGCCTGGTTCGTACGTAGGGGGGTTTCAAAATTTTCTTCCACAAAAAAAGTTCTTCAGATGTCTCCCGGCCTTCGACATTGTGTATTGTGTTTGGCACATCCCGTTGCCTGGTCAGGGCCTGTAATGATTGAGAAAGTCTTTTGAATTTGTCTTGCTTTCCTGTGCTCATCAACCCGGTTCTAAACAGACTCCTGGAAAACTAACCAACTAACGGAATCGTCGCAACAACTTAAGATTTGAAGAAAATCAAACATTTCGATTTTAGAGTGGACTAAGCCTTTAACAAGTCCCCACGGCCACTGTCTCCATATGTGCTGGATGCGGGCATCTTCAGATGAAGCTCCAGTCTACAGGGACTGAGGCTGGAGCAGCATGAGATGTCAGGCTTTCAGAAGCGTGACTTGAGTGTTCATAGCTTCAGATCACAGGAACCCTCCATCCAGATAAGAGTCTCCAGTGTGTGACTGGCTCTTCTATCTCTGGAGAGAGGTTTTAAGCTGACAAGTTGTTTCATGTCTAGTCTTGAGGTCTTTGTCCAGATCTGAAAGAGGCTGGAGCTTTAAGAATGGATGTATTATTTATTCATGTAAGTTACAGGGTTTAGAACGCATACTGATGGAATGATGTGGGTTTGCATATCTTAGATATCACATATGTAAATGTGATTTGATTTATGAAAATGGCTGTGTGCGTGCGTGTGTGTGCGTGTGTGTGTGTGCGTGTGCGTGTGCGTGTGTGTGTGTGTGTGTGTGTGTGTGTGCGTGCGTGTGTGCATGTGTGTGCGTGTGTGTGTGTGCGTGCGTGTGTGTGCGTGTGTGTGCGTGTGAGTGTGTGTGCGTGCGTGTGTGTGCATGTGTGCGTGTGCGTGTGTGTATGTGTGTGCGTCTCAGGGCCTGGTGGTGATGTCGGCGGAGCTGGAGGAGGTGGTGAGCAGTATTCTGAAGGGCCGTATCCCCGGGATGTGGATGAAGAGGTCCTACCCCAGTCTCAAGCCTCTGGGTGGCTACGTCAACGACTTCCTAGACAGGCTCAAGTTCCTCCAGGTCAGCTGGCTCCACTCAACATACTCATGCTAAAACCCATAGTTACAACCCCTCAAAAATCATACGCTCAAATGGTAGGATATACAGTATGGTTTATTTCAAGCCCAACTTGCACCACGATAAGACATTGGTTCTATGGAACTTAGGGATATTAGACAAAATTATTTCATTTTCATATTACATGATTCCTCTGCAACACTGTAAAAAATATTCCAATGCTTAGCATTTTACTCAACACTCATAGTCGTATAGCATGGCATCAAACGGAGTGTTTTGGACGAGTCTGCGTTGGTGTGCGTTGCCATTTTCTCATTAAAATGTTTTTCCCCACAAAAACCCAGCCAAAGAAATCTGAATCCCTGCTTCAGTATCCACCATTAGCAGACAGTGAAAGAGACTCATTGTATTAATAGGGTACTTCATCCCGTTGTGAAAGATCATCTTCTCAAATGGCCTCTTGTAGGAGTTCACAAAGCTGGCTGGTTCCGTTGGGTGTGTGTGACCAGCGTGTGTGTTCCTCCTCACTGGGAGGGGGCTGTTCTGTTCTCATGGTTCCCCGTGTTCTCTCACTGGTGGGGGGGGCTGTTCTGTTCTCATGGTTCCCCGTGTTCTCTCACTGGGGGAGGGGGGGGGGGGTTGTTCTGTTCTCATGGTTCCCCGTGTTCTCTCACTGGGGGAGGGGGGGGGGGCTGTTCTGTTTTCATGGTTCCCCGTGTTCTCTCACTGGGGGGGGCTGTTCTATTCTCATGGTTCCCCGTGTTCTCTCACTGGGAGGGGGCTGTTCTGTTCTCATGGTTCCCCGTGTTCTTTCATTGGGAGGGGGCTGTTCTGTTCTCATGGTTCCCCGTGTTCTCTCACTGGGGGGGGGCTGTTCTGTTTTCATGGTTCCCCATGTTCTCTCACTGGGGGGGGGGCTGTTCTGTTCTCATGGTTCCCCGTGTTCTCTCACTGGGGGGGGCTGTTCTGTTTTCATGGTTCCCCGTGTTCTCTCACTGGGGGGGGGCTGTTCTGTTCTCACCCAGATAGCAAGCGGATGTGTAATGATTCTGGGCCATATATGGGCCGGAACTAAGCCACAAGGGCCAGATCTGGCCTGTATATGGCCCAGATCCGCTTGCTATCTGGGCATGCTGCCCCATGTTCTCTCGCTGGGAGGGGGCTGTTCTGTTCTCATGGTTCCCCGTGTTCTCTCACTGGGAGGGGGCTGTTCTCAAGGTTCCCCGTGTTCTCTCACTGGGAGGGGGCTGTTCTGTTCTCATGGTTCCCCGTGTTCTCTGCTCAGTCTTGTGGAGATGAAAGCAGGGCAGTTGGTTCAGCTGTACCACATGAAGCCCTGCTCAAATCCCCCAGCAGATCAATGGCTCAGATGGGCAAGAACCTGGTGGAGATCAGGTCGGACATGATTGGCCTCCGCGTGACACGCTTGAGCAAACAGACTAGCAGGCGCGTGCTCGTATACGTGCACCATCACATGCTGTGTGAGGCCATTACCGTCCATGCGCACCTGATCTTATCTTATGACATGATTATGTGGAGGCGCACACACACACACACACACACACACACACACACACGTTTGTCATCCCGCTCTATGGTCTCCAGGACTGGTATGACCGGGGCACGCCGGCCGTCTTCTGGATCTCGGGCTTCTTCTTCACCCAGGCCTTCCTGACCGGCGGTCAGCAGAACTACGCCCGCAAACACACCATCCCCATCGACCTGCTGGGCTTCGACTTTGAGGTGCTGGACGACAAGGAGTACCTCCGGCCACCGGAGGACGGTCAGTGGAGGGGCCCGGCGGGGGGGGGTGGGTGGCGGGGGGGACAGTGAGGGGGATGGTAGGGGTGGGTCCGATTAATCGATTAGTCGCTCATGACGGTCAAAGACGACTTCTTTTGGTCACTAGTCAATTTTGGTCAAATTGTGGTCATTATCATTTTTTCATTCAAATAAACACGTTCTTTAAAAACTATATTTTAATTGAACTGAACTAATGTCGTGCACTGTCCGTTCTGAGGGGCCTCACATCAGCCCCTCAGCGTGTCCCCAGACCCTCAGCCTCGATCAGACGTCAACATCAGAGTCTCTCTCCCATCAGAGTCTCTCTCCCATCAGAGTCTCTCTCCCATCAGAGTCTCTCTCCCATCAGAGTCTCTCTCCCATCCTGCTGCTCTCTCATCAACCTGCTATGAGGCTCTGGCCTCAGGAGGGACACACTCCCAAACTCATTATATTCACATTGTCACTGCTGGGTGTGACTGGCAGCCTGTGTGTGTGTGTGTATGTGTGTGTGTGTGTGTGTGTGTGTGTGTGTGTGTGTGTGTGTGTGTGTGTGTGTGTGTGTGTGTGTGTGAGCACTGAAGGCGAAATGTGTAAGATGTTTATCTGCTGATATGTGTGTGTGTGTGTGTGTCTCAGGAGTGTACATTCGTGGCCTCTACCTTGACGGTGCACGTTGGGACAGGAAGACCAAGCTCTTAGCTGAGTCCTACCCCAAAGTGCTCCATGACACCATGCCTGTGGTAAGAGATGCCCCCCCCACACACACACACACACACACTTCACAATTGAGATTAAACTGTGTGACTCATTTTATAAAATTAAATAGTTTCACGTTCCCTGTAGTGGTATAGAATATAGTGTAGGACAGCACAGTAGTGGTGATAGCATCTTCCTTATGCCTTTCTCTAGCTTTGCTCCCCTGGATGGATGCTAACAATAACTGCACTGCAGCGTAACCACAGCCTGGTGTGTCCATCAACACCCTGCTAGCTTTCTGAAAAACAAACCTTTTGTATGATGAAATTGCGCATTGAAATGTTAGATGTTGTCCCCCACATTTTTTGGTCCATGGTAGAACTACTATTGTAAAACGGGTAGATACAATAAGATAAGACTTTATTGATGTGGCGTTTAAGCAGCTGCAAATTACAGAAAGGTTGGAAAGAAGAGAAACATCCGATACAGAGAAACACAAAAGAAAGAGACTAGATAAGGGGGGTCATAATACGCCTCCTAACAGATTGATTTTTCAGAAAGCTAGCAGGGCGGAGGTGCCAGAGCCAAGCTAAATAGCACAAATAGCAGTCTGAGGAAGATGCTTCATAGTTAAAACCATGACATTTTGTATAATGAGTGACTTATCCCTTTAAGTTCTAAAATGAGATCCCATTGGTGATGTTTTTGAGGGGTCTACTGGGCTCTTAAACACACAAAAACGCTTTAATCTTCCCTGGTTGCATAACAGCTTCTTACATAAGCCTCACCATTGTTTGAGAGAATGATGTTCGTGAGAATATCCTATCTTCCCATTAATTCCACCAGGGGGGAGAGAGAGAGAGAGAGAGAATCTCTCCATGTATCTGCAGACCCTGCTGTATGAAAACATGGGTGATTCTATCTATATTCTGCAGCATCTTAGCTCCTGAGAGACATCTATGTTTTTTTTATCAGAGTAAAATAGCTCCAGTAACAGTCAGTAACAGTCAGTAATAGTCAGTGACAGTCAGGCCCCCGAGGACAGAGAACAAACAGAGCAGAGGAATATTAAAGCAAGCCTTGTTCAGCCGTGGACGCCGACTCCTCCGTGTTCAAAGTTCTCTCCGAGTCCGAGGCGAGCCAAAGCAATTACAGCAGGAACCCGACACGCCGCGTAATAAAGTCTGTTCCACTTATCCTCTCTGTCCGCTCCGCGTTCGCTTAGAGGGCTTTCCTCATTAGGACGTGATGTGGTGTATGAATAGTGGATCATGATGAAAGTAGATTGCTAGTGGCAGAATCAGCAGGAGCTCTGATGCAAAAAAAAATAAAATGGTGTAAGTTTTCTCTGTTTCTTTGTTGCCTGCCCTCACAATGCATGCTGGAGTTATGAATAATGTACCAGACTGGCTTTTTAATATTCAGGCATTTCAGGTCAGCTTATTAACAAAATCAGTTTTTAACACACGCTGAACTTAATTAAAAATCTGTTTCTTATTTGTGGGGAAAACCCATGGATGTATTATATAAACTGGATACAGCCACTCCATTCACTGGCCGCTATCAACAATGAAGCCCTATTGAACCGCGCCATCTTGGCAAAATTTGTAGTCATTTGACTATTTCCGGTTACTTTTGACTTGCGCAGTTGTGCTTTTCTGGCCTTCCGGTTACTTTTGACTTGCGCAGTTGAGCTTCTCTGGCCGACGCGCGTCCACGAAAAAGTTCACATTTTTTAATGAAAATGACCACAAGACAACCTCCTGTGCATAGTTGAAATGGTAGTGGGATACGGTGATAAACTGGAGTGATCATTTGACAGCAATTATTAGCCTTTTCCAGGAATGGACAGAAATGGGATATTTTTAGAATAACAGGAATTTATTCACATACAATGTAAAGGAGTTGATGTGTAGCATGAAGATGAAACGATACACTGAGTTTGGGTGTTTTCAGTCAACGTTGGCGTTGACCGCTTCCAGCTATCGAATGGCCGACTGGTGTAAGATGGATAGCCTAACGTTAGAGAGATAAATGTAGGCTATGGTTATGTTAATAAAGCTAACAATGATGTTGTAACATGCATGCAGCACTGCCGATCTGATCTGAACGATTGATTCATTGTTACCATGGATCGGTATTGGGATTGATCAAGGGCGAGTGTGAAATAGCAGCCACGAACTCAGCGGGTTTTCCGAGATGCGGTAGCCGCGGCCAGAGCTCCTGCTGGCGGGGAGTGAAGCTCTTCAACTCGCCTGTCACTGGCTCCCTGGAGGAATTTAGCCTGGCTGCAATAACGTTATCGCGAACGGAATGAATACCATCTACTAGCAAACAAAACATGTTCAATTATATTTAACTTGTTAAAACTAAGATGCCAGGATCAAAAAATAATTTCTCCAATTGATATATTTGACAAAAACAGGTTAATATGCAAGCCGGTTTTCATTGCTAAATCAAAGCGGGGAGAGCCGGGAACGCGCGTCTACATTTCAGAGAAATGTGAACTTTTTCGTGGACGCGCGTCGGCCAGAGAAGCTCAACTGCGCAAGTCAAAAGTAACCGGAAATAGCCAAGTGACTACAAATCTAGCCAAGATGGCGCGGTTCAATAGGCCTTCACTTTAGATTTCGATTCCTGGGGGCTTGGGAAAACCACAACACAAGTCACTGGGTCTGGCTTTGAAATGCAAATCTTGAACTGGATGATTATTTCTTTGGCTGGAACTCAACAGAACTGGCTTCGTGAGAAGTTGGAGACCCAGTTTATCCTTTGGTTTTCCCCAGGCTTGCTAATGGAGAATCCCTTTCTCTGGCACGCTGCCGTAGCACGTTTACGTCCGCAGCGTTTTCAACTGGTGACTCAACATTTGAACAACAAGATGAGATCAAGTGTTTTTACTCGTGTTTCATCTTCCATCTGCTTTTTATCCCTACTTTAACCCCCCTCTCCTCCAATCCTCACCCATCATCCTCTTTTTCTTCCCCTCTTCTACGCCCCCCCCCCCCCCCTCCTCAGATGTGGCTGAAGCCGATAAAGCGCCAGGAGATCCCCCAGAGGATGAGCTACCTGTCCCCCGTCTACAAGACCAGCGAGCGCAGGGGCACGCTCTCCACCACCGGCCACTCCACCAACTACGTCATCGCCATGACGCTCAACTCCAACGTGCCCTCCGACCACTGGGTCCGGCGCGGCGTGGCGCTGCTGTGCCAGCTCAACTCCTGAAGCCCCGCCCCCTCCTTCCTGCTGTGCCAGCTCAACTCCTGAAGCCCCGCCCCCTCCTTCCTGCTGTGCCAGCTCAACTCCTGAAGCCCCGCCCCCTCCTTCCTGCTGTGCCAGCTCAACTCCCGAAGCCCCGCCCCCTCCTTCCTGCTGTGCCAGCTCATTTCCCGAAGCCCCGCCCCCTCCTTCCTGCTGTGCCAGCTCAACTCCTGAAGCCCCGCCCCCTCCTTATCTATCTAATACACTGTTTTCAGCAGCGAGTTGTCAGACCTGCCTTGTGAGTGTGTTGGGACTGTGGGAATGTGTGAACAAGGGGAGAAGTGTGTATGGATGATGTTACCAAAAAAGCAGAAGAGGCTGTTCTCATTTCCAC
Source organism: Borostomias antarcticus (assembly GCF_949987555.1). NCBI lineage: Eukaryota > Metazoa > Chordata > Actinopteri > Stomiiformes > Stomiidae > Borostomias > Borostomias antarcticus. The sequence continues at coordinate 16,475,680 of NC_140250.1, forward strand.
CCAGTCCACAGAGCCTGACTGATTTACAGTCTGGAGTCAGGACACGGCGGGTGGCTGGGGATGATAAGTCCTGATATCATCATCCTATCATCATCCTAGCGCACAACAGAGCAGACACACCAGGCTCTTACTCACTTTATTTCCCTTTCTTAACGGGGACAACATACAAACTATCAGTGTGGACGATAAATGCAATGAATACATTTAAATATCCAAGTTCGCAAACAATACAAAAAAAACAAAATCAAACAATGGACCTTCATAATTTTGAGGGACAGATTCAATGATTGTACACCTCTGAAGAAATGAGATTCCTTAGGCCGCAGTACCTAGAAGTGTGGCTGGATCTTTGTCAAACACTGTCGCAGTCAGTCGTGACAAAGACCTCATCGTTCTAAACAGTTAGAAGAAACATTAAGGCCATTCAGCAGTTTTGGTTAGCTAATTCCAATTTCTTTATAAGTGATCTTCCTAAAACGAATAAATCAAGGAAATTAATTGGCTTATCATTCGCATAAACATCCATGAAAACAACATTATTACAAGCTCAAAAGTACAGGTAGGGTTGAACGACTACTATACAACAGTTACTGTAGGCCCAAAAGAATCCCACATCAACACTGGATCTGTGTATTAGAAAAAAATGTAACAAAGGTGATGACATTGTTTTAATCCTTCTATACAAAAAACTGAAACAATTACACCCAAAAACATTAGTTGGTTCCATTCCACTCACGCCCCATGCATGATTCCATCCAATCAAATACATTAGTTTAATGTGATTGACGATGATTCACACCCAATAAGACGAGACGATGGCTGTCATATGATGACAGGATAAATGGAAGTGGCACATTAATGTGCTCCAGCAGGTGAAGCCAGCGAGCGCTCGCTTAGCACTTGAGCAGCAGACAGCCAATGGAATGTCAGGGGGCAATGACGAGCGAGCCAATGACGATCGAGCCAATGACGAGCGAGCCACTGCACACAGAGCTGTGGGCTGGACACCCCTATGAGCCACTTTTGGCACATTCTGAGTGGTGTCTCACATACACTCATAAAACAAAAATATAACAATAAAATATTAGTGATAAAAAATAAAATCCAAAGTTACTAGAGGAACATTAAGATAACATATGCTTTGATTAAGAGAGTCAATTACAAGTGCAAAGTATGTTAATTGGGACAATACAAAAAGACAAAGCACAGTATTTACCTTACTTCTATTAGGATATTGCCTAGCTTGGTCTCACTTGGATGGTCAGAATAATTCCAACTGATGATTCCCTGCACCAGATGTTAAAGGAATGATCCATAACTAGATATCTAAGGCCATTTGAGCAACTAGGCAAATAACCGTTGAGCTGCACACGTTGGGGGAAGTGTTCATCTTAATGTCTTCTATCCAGCCACCCACACAAAACCACCACCATGGCCCAACACACACCCTCCACCTCTGTCCTGGCTGGCCTGTTACAGTAGTACTAGTTTATTTGTTTTGAAGGAGAATATTGTTATTCCACAAAAAGCCACATCCTTGAAGTCATGTGATTTGCCAAATTCAATAATGGACAAAAAAAAACAAAAAAAACATTACTTACAATGTTTAGTCCCCCTTTCACTAGATATGCAGCACCGATACTACAATTAGAATGACCGAATCAACACAATGTATGTGTGTGTGTGTATGTGTGTGTGTGTGTATATATATATATATATATATATATATATGCACACATACTGCTGGGGTGTGTTTCACTTGCCTTTATAAAAGTCAAATCAAAATATTCAGCAGGGCAATCTAAAACAAGAAGCCTTTTAGAGACAGGACACTAGAACCCTCTCTAACCTCAGCTACAGCAACACGGTTCTCTGCAACAAAGAAACAACTATTTTGATTCACATTTTTAGCAGTTGTGTTTTAAAGGCAAGGTATAACACAGGGCCATAAGTGTATGTTTGTGTCGTTTACAGTCGTATTGTCAATCCTATGAAGCGGCAAATAATTTGATGTGATTAGGTCGTCTAATGTAAACAAGTGTCACAGGGGTTACTGCGTTGCTTGTCAGTATCTCTTCCACCCTCACTTGCCTATGCTGGGTTCAATCTGGGGTCCTCTGACTTCTGACTGCCAACACACATGATAACCTTACATAACCAGCGCTTCAGCCGGCTACACCACCGGCCACCACACAAAGCTAGCGGGCGGCCGGTAATTATACTGAGCGAGTTTAACCAATTCAGCTGTTACACAAGCTTCTAATACAGCACCAGTTAATCAGCAGTCTTGGACATACACATTGAAAGGCAGCAGACTAGGCCTAGCTACGAGGCGCGGGCGCAGAAAGCAGTTTTAGTTCCTCCCATAACACTATAGGGTGCATCGGTACCGTTAATACGCAAACACTGATCAAATCAGACAATAACACAGCCAAATCATGAAACGGACATAAAGAAATAAATAGTGGACAGACCGTCGGCAGTTAACAATGAGCAGTTAGGTTAAGAGTCTCCCGTTTCAAGTTGTTGTACTATTCCATGATGAGACACAGCATTACTCAATGAGACACACAAAAAAAGGCTAAATGGTTCTGACCTCGACTACAGCTAGCCTAGATTTTTGGTGCATGCTCGATGGTCGCCATCCTCCCGAGGCTGTAGAGATGCCGTCTAAGGTTTTTCGTAGATGCATGTAGACCCGCGAGGCCCAGTCCGCGACACCGTGACTCTGAGAAGCATGGCCACCGCTCAGCTGGGCGGGGCTTAGCGCTGCCGGGGCGAGGACAGCGACGACACAGCGGGGCAGCGTCATGGAGCCGCTGATGGATGACCGGTGGAAACGCGCCACAGGTGCACTAGGCGTGGATTATGGGACACGCCCCAGGGGTCAGAACAGCTGAGGGGAACGGGAGACGGAGGAGACGGAGTCATGATGGATGAGCGGTCGGCCGCCGGGCCGTGACAGCTGTCTCTACGGGGGTAAAGCCCTGGCTGCAGTCAGCGGTCCGGTTGGGGGGGGGGGGAGGGAGAAGCCCTGGTCCGGTTGGGGGGGGGGGGGGGAGGGAGAAGCCCTGGTCCGGTTGGGGGGGGGGGGGGGGAGCGGCCCAGCTGGGGGGAGGAGTAGCCCTGGCTCCGGTCAGTCCGGCTGGGTGCCCCAGGGTCAGGAGGAGTCGGCCGCTCGTCTCAGACAGGTGTGATGCCCGTAGAGGAGCGGGTCTGTTGGCCGTCCGCCGTGTCTCTCGAGGGAAGCTGGACCCTACGTGAATCCATCCTGCTCCTTCAGGACACATCAGGGTGGCTGGACACAGCTGAGTGTGACTGCGTGTTTGCATCGGCCACATTTGCACACAGGAGTCCCGGAGTGTGAGGGCTGTTACTGGTCACCTTAAACTACCAGTCTCTGCTACAGACTCGGCTATCATGGACTTAGCATTGTAATGACCGACACAAGGGGAAGCTCTTTGGAAGCGGGGTGTGTGTGTGTGGGTAGAAGTGTGACCTTGAGGAAGTCCTTCAGTACGGTATTCAGTTTCACACAGGAAACGGAGGGAGAGTGGCCCGAGAGGGAGGATGGAGGGAGAGAGAGAGAGGGAGGATGGAGGGAGAGAGAGAGAGGGAGGATGGAGGGAGAGAAAGAGGGGGAGGATGGAGGGAGGGAGAGGGAGGAAGTGTAAAGTGTAAACATCATCTGTATGATCCGAGCGAGCCGCTGCTTCTGTGTTTGGAAGGGGGGCTTGTGGGGGCGTGAATGAGCAGGTTGGATTCACCAGGCATGCAGAACTGAACCACGACAGACAGAGAAGTAGGCGCACCGACGCCCCCCCCCCCTCTCTCTCTCCCACACCCCCGAATGACCCACGCCGTCCAAACTGTAAACCCCCCGACTCCGCTAGAAACCAAAGTCAATAACAATTTTGTCTTCAAAGATGGCGATGAGCAGCATGATGGTGAACCCGGTGAGCAAGCCCAGGTTCTGCAGCAGGAAGTGGCCCAGCTGACAACGCTTGTGCTCCTCGCTGTCCCCATGAAGCATCTCTGGCAGCTGGAGAGAGAGAGGGGGGGGGGGGGAGGGAGAGAGGGAGGGAGGGGGAGGGAGATAGGGAGAGCGAGAGAGGGAGGGGGAGGGAGGGAGGGAGAGAGAGAGAGGGAGGGGGAGGGAGGGAGGGAGAGAGAGAGAGCAAGAGAGAGAGCGAGAGAGAGCAGGGCGGTCATTTCACACCAAACATCAAATGGGAACGTTGGAAGAGAGTCGCCGCTGTACAGGTGCATGTCAGAAAATGAGAATATTTTATAAAAAGTCTCATTATTTTCCATCATTTAATTCAAGTGAAACTTTCATATATTCTAGATCCATTACACAAAGAGAAATATTTCAAGCCTTTTTTGTTTGAATCTTTATGATTGTACATGTTCAGTATGTTCATTTATACACTCAATACTTGGTGGGGGCTCCTTTTGCACAAATTAATGCATCAACGTGGAGCGTGGCATGGAGGCAATCAGCCTTGAAATATTTCACTATATGTGAAATTAATCTATAATATATGAAAGTGTCACTTTTTGAATTAAATTAGGGAAAATAATGAACTTTCCACAACATTCTGATTTTCTGAGATGCACCTGAATTTCTCAACTGGCGAGACATGACTAAATTGAATTAGAGTTTTGAGTTGGATGTGATCTGAATCTGAACTGGACTGGCAGGCTGTGACCCGGTTCTGAGCTCACCATGTCCACCAGAGCCACGTAGAGGAACATGCCGGCAGTGACGGCGAAGATCCAGCTGGTGAGGTTGTGTGTGTACTGGCCGATGGCCGTGCCGATGACCATGCCCACGTAGGCCATGAGGGCGGACAGCAGGTTGTAGACGATGGCCTGCTTCACAGACATGCCGGCTTTCAACAGCACCGCAAAGTCACCTGCAGGAACAAGAGCAACGGGGCCACGTGATCAGCTGAGCAAAAATACTGTTCTTTTGTAACTTACACACACACAGACAGACGCACGCACGCACAGAAACACGCACACACACAAACGTACATACACACATCACACACACACAGAGATAAACACATACACACACACACAGTCTCCATTTGAAACTCCATTTGATGCGTCCCCTCTCACATGCAGCGCAGCCCGTTCGCTCATCGCCAGCGCAGCTGCAGGAAGAGACCCAGGTCTCCGCGGAAACGCCCTCGATTCAGAGAGAGAGAGAAGCGAATAGCGGTGGCCTACATTTCCTCCCCGCCAAGACGAGTGCCCTCTTTTCCTCGCTAATTACCACCATGAATACATTCACGCTCTGCGCTTGCATCCATCCATCAAAATAGAGGAGAGGAGAGGAATGGAGAGAGAGAGAGGGGGGGGGGGAAGAGAGGGGAGAGAGAGGGTGGGGGGGGGGAGAGAGAGAGGGGGGGGGGGAGAGAGGCTGCTTCAGCACACCTTCCTTCCTCTCCTCTCTTCTCAGAACAACTCTGCTTCCTGTGCTCAAGTCCTCTCCGTTCCCGTCAGTCACACTCCTCCAAACACCGCCCCACGACCGCGTCGCAATTAACAGAGCCGTCACCGTGCCGTCACAATTAGCAGCACGGCGGGGTGTTAACGAGCCCTCGTCAGACGCCTGCTCGTCAGACGCCCAGCTACCGTGCTGTGAGGGGGGGGGGTTGTCTTTGGAGGAGAGATGAGAGATGCGCACTCGTCAAACCGCTGGCTTCACTTGTCACCTGCTCCGTGGGGGGGGTTCTGAGCGGGGGGGGGGGCTGACGGGGTTCTGAGAGAGACGTTCTGATCCCTGTTTTGGAACCAGTCGCCACAAAACGGGGAAAAAACAAGATTTCCCGAAAATCCTTCACTTGCCATTTTGGTGGGAGATGGGGATGGTTTTTACCGTTAACCATGTGTAGAAACACTGCACCATGACAGGAAATGCATCTATGCTGATGACTATTTACCTCTTGGTTTGGATAGTCATGTTAGCGATAGTCTTTATATAGCAAAACTCTACATCTCCACCACTTTTCACACACACACACACACACACACACACACATACATAACTCTCAGTAGCACAAATAAATCTAAAGCCAAAATACAAGTTAAGACTTGGCAGGAAAACAAATCAGAGGCTTTTGTTCCTCGTCTCTCCTTCTCTCTGTCTCAGTCTCCTTGTGGCGACTCTGCTCCATTTGTGACGTCTGACTCTGCTCCATTTGTGGCATCTGACTCTGCTCTATTCATCACGCAGACAGGAACCACGCAGCCCTTTCTACAGCGGGAGACGTCATTAGAGCTGAGGAGCTCTGGATCACCCCACACGTCCACCCCGTCTCACACACGCGCACACACACACACACACAGACACACACGCACACACAGACACACACGCACACACACACACACAGAAAGACATGCACATACACAGGCACGCGCACACACACAGAAAGACATGCACATACACACACACACACACACACAGAAAGACATGCACATACACACACGGACATGCGCACACCAACACAGAACACCTTTCACAGTCCACAGAAAATAGAAACCCTGTGGACTGTACTGGGGACCAGTGTGTTTTCTAAGGCTGAACCAAGGATGAACTGTGCATGAGTTCTCATTGGTCAAAGCACTGTGTGGATGAGGTGAAATTAATAGTATAGAGTATATTGAGGTGTGTGTGTGTGAATATATAATGTGTGGTCGCCACCACATTCCCTTCATTGACCCTGGCACGTTGACAGGCTCTTAAGACCTAATGGTCCTTCTGTGAGATGGCAGAAGAGTCCTTGGGAAGCAAACATTGTTCTGGCCGTTGAATAAGTGGATTGTAAAATCTGTATTGGCATGGTGGTGCAAGTACTTTATGTGGGACTGCTGATGGCTTGTAACTCACTCTCGGAGAGTGAGGTTCACTTACCCAACTCATGAGGCAGCTCGTGGCAGAACACTGCGACCGACGTGCTGATACCACCTGTGATGTTTGCGCTGAAAGCAGCACCTGCCAAGAACACAAGGTCACAAGGAGTGGTTGGCATTTCTATTTTCATGCATCTGTTCCATGCTGGCTGAAACTCCCCCTCGTACGCTTCCAGGTGAGTTTGTCAAATGTGTGAAGTCATTACTGTAGGACCCTTACAGGAAATGGAAACTGTGCCACGACACCTGCAGGAAACTCGCCCTCAGCCTTAGGGCCCATTCACACTCATGCCAAAAATTGTAACTTAACGCGAGCACAAGTGCTATTTCACACAAACCGATAGGGGCGCCCTCAGAGTACCAATACTTGCATAGAGCCCACGGCCACAGCTGCGTCAGCATAGCTTGCGTAGAGAGTGAATCAGGCCTTAGAGAATGAATCAGGCCTTAGAGAATGAATCAGGCCTTAAAGAATGAATCAGGCCTTAAAGAATGAATCAGGCCTTAGAGAATGAATCAGGTCTTAGAGAATGAATCAGGCCTTAGAGAATGAATCAGGCCTTAAAGAATGAATCAGGCCTTAGAGAATGAATCAGGCCTTAAAGAATGAATCAGGCCTTAGAGAATGAATCAGGTCTTAGAATGAATCAGGTCTTAGAGAATGAACCAGGCCTTAGAGAATGAACCAGGCCTTAGAGAATGAACCAGGCCTTAGAGAATGAACCAGGCCTTAGAGAATGAATCATGCCTTAGAGAATGAACCAGGCCAGAGTGAAGCCCGGCTGAGCCCGTCTCACCTATGGCGAGGCCGTCGCTGAAGTTGTGCATGCCGTCTCCCATGATGACCATCCAGGCGATGCTGGCGATGCCCGCGTCCTTCATCTCCTGGTCCGAGTGGCAGTGCCCGCCGTGGGAGTGGCCGTGGCCGTGCTTCTTGGCCCGCCGGCCGTTCTCCTTGAGGGGCGACGCCGCCCCCTGGCGCCCGTGCTCCGCGTCCTGGGACGCCGGCGCCGCCTGGGTGTTGGATGAGTCCAGGGGCTGGAGCTCGGTCAGCTGGCTCTCGTTGTGGCCATTGTCGCAGGAGATGACTGTGGTGTCCAGACCTGGACGGGAGAGAGGGAGGGAGAGAGAGAGAGAGGGAGGGGGAGAGAGAAGAGAGAGGGAGGGGGAGAGAGAGGGAGGGAGAGAGAGAGGGAGGGGGAGGGAGGGGGGGAGAGAGGGAGGGGGGGAGAGAGGGAGGGAGGGAGAGAGAGAGAGAGAGAGAGAGGACTCCTGTGAGAATGCTCAGTTGATGTGTACAAGCATAACAGCATGACAAATGCATACAAGTATTCAACCACTGACTCTGATGAGCCTTGCCTATAGTGGAGGTTCTGAGACTCTCTTACCCTACGGTGGGGGTTGTGAGAACTCTCTTACCCTACGGTGGGGGTTGTGAGAACTCTCTTACCCTACGGTGGGGGTTGTGAGAACTCTCTTACCCTACGGTGGGGGTTGTGAGAACTCTCTTACCCTACGGTGGGGGTTGTGAGAACTCTCTTACCCTACGGTGGGGGTTGTGAGAACTCTCTTACCCTACGGTGGGGGTTGTGAGAACTCTCTTACCCTCTGTCAGTGGCTTGAGGTGGAGCCACTCTGCATCTGAGCGGCGGTTCAGCTTGTGGTCTGACAGCTTCCTGCCGATCTTGGCCTCCTCGGCTTTCTTCTTCCTGCCACACAAGCTGCCCTGAGGAAAGCAAGAGCAACACAAGACATGGTTAGGAGTCTGCAAAATGCACTTTGCATTAGGTCATTAATGGAAGTGAAATGAAAATAGCTGTATATATGAAAATAACTCTCCCCATCTAAGCTGACCTGGCTTGAGAGGATCTGCAGAGAAGAACGGAGAAACACCCCAAATACAGGTGAGCCAAGCTTGTAGCGTCATACCCAAGAAGACTTGAGGCTGTAATCGCTGCCAAAGGTGCCTCAACAAAGTACTGAGTTAAGGGACTGAATACTTATGGACATAAGATATTTCAGGGTTTGACACATTTACAATACATTTTCAAACATTTATAAAAAAACTTTTTTCACTTTGTCATTATGGGGTATTTTATGTAGATTGATGAGGAAAAAATGACGTTTATCCATTTTGGAATAAGGCTTTACTTTTGTTACATAAGCACATTTGATACAAGGTTAACAGCTGATTTCAGTATCTGACCTAATATTGTGTTCTTGATTCATAGAGGGTGATCATTTCCCCCTGATAATTTAACATTTTCCCTCAATTATAACTGGCTGTTTCTTCTGCATTGGATGGCCGAATTCAGTCAAAACTCAAACTAGTGGTGAAAAAGTTTAACAAACTGGAATAAAGGTTGATGGTATGATTAATAAAGGTTGATGGTATGATTAATAAAGGTTGATGGTGTAATTAATAAAGGTTGATGGTATGATCCCTAGGGAGGTGTTCCAGGCGTGTCCGGCTGGGAGGAGGCCGCGGGGTAGACCCAGGACTAGGTGGCGGGACTACATCTCCGCACTGGCCTGTGAGCGGCTAAAGATTCCCCAGGCAGAGCTGGTTGATGCTGCTAGGGAAAGGGATGTCTGGGGGCCCCTGCTGGAGCTGCTGCCTCCGCGACCCGACCCTGGATAAGCGGATGAAGATGATGATGATGATGATGGTATGATTAATAAAGGTTGATGGTATGATTAATAAAGGTTGATGGTATGATTAATAAAGGTTGATGGTATGATTAATAAAGGTTGATGGGATGATTAATAAAGGTTGATGGGATGATTAATAAAGGTTGATGGTATGATTAATAAAGGTTGATGGTATGATTAATAAAGGTTGATGGTATGATTGCGCACTTCAGTGATACCGCTTTTATTTATTTAGTTTGGGATCAATCTTTTTTTGCTGTTTTGCCGAGTATGTGTATCCAGGCAGGGGAAGGCTACTTTTGTTTCCCAGAGGAGCGGGTTCGCACTTCCCCAAATATCTGAGATGCCCTGTACCTCAGGACCCCGCTGAGGGCCTAAGGACCGCTCTGAGGGCCCAAGGACAGAGCTGAGGGCCCAAGGACAGAGCTGAGGGCCCAAGGACAGAGCTGAGGGCCCAAGGACAGGACCCCGCTGAGGGCCTAAGGACCGCTCTGAGGACCCAAGGACAACGCTCAGGGCCCAAGGACAGAGCTGAGGGCCCAAGGACAGAGCTGAGGGCCCAAGGACAGAGCTGAGGGCCCAAGGACAGAGCTGAGGGCCCAAGGACAGAGCTGAGGGCCCAAGGACAGAGCTGAGGGCCCAAGGACAACGCTGAGGGCCCAAGGACAGAGCTGAGGGCCCAAGGACAGAGCTGAGGGCCCAAGGACAGAGCTGAGGGCCCAAGGACAGAGCTGAGGGCCCAAGGACAGAGCTGAGGGCCCAAGGACAGAGCTGAGGGCCCAAGGACAACGCTGAGGGCCCAAGGACAGAGCTGAGGGCCCAAGGACAGAGCTGAGGGCCCAGGTCAAAGCATTTCCTGGTAGGAGAGAAAGACAGAGTTCCTGGCGCCAGCGTACCCCCTGGGCCTTGTAGTGCTGGAACATGCCGATGCAGTGCTCGATGATGAAGAGGAGGTAGATGCCGGCCAGCGCGGTCAGGCCCTTCCACACGCCGTCGAAGGCCGTCAGCAGGTCCTCCTCCGGCTCGGCCTGGCCAGGGTCCTCCGAGTGGTCGTGGTGTCCCTGAGACTGCACACACACACACACACACACACACACACACACGGGTGCGCAAACGCACGCACGCACACACACACACACACACACACACACACACACACACACACACACACACAGAGCCATTTTTAGAAATCAAATCACATTTAATCCAAGATATGCAAACCCACATCATTCCATCAGTATGCGTTCTAAACCCTGTAATTTACATGCACTTACACACACGCACATGCACACGCACACACACACAGGTATGATTAAGTGGTATTGAATGCTGTTCCGGCTGCAAAGTTTCATCCGTTGTCCTCCTAATGAGATTGGAGATACAGAATAACTCAGTAAAAACTGAGTGTGAAAAAAAGAAAGAATGTTGTGTTAGCTCTTTGATTTAACTCAAGAGAATTTAATTGAATTCCCAGGATTGCGGTGTGAACATGAGGCCTGGTTGGGCTGCGGTCTCTCTAGGGCCGTGGGTCTCTCTAGGGCCGTGGGTCTCTCTAGGGCCGTGGGTCTCTCTAGGGCTGTGGGTCTCTCTAGGGCTGCGGTCTCTCTAGGGCCGTGGGTCTCTCTAGGGCCGTGGGTCTCTCTAGGGCCGTGGGTCTCTCTAGGGCCGTGGGTCTCTCTAGGGCCGTGGGTCTCTCTAGGGCCGTGGGTCTCTCTAGGGCCGTGGGTCTCTCTAGGGCCGTGGGTCTCTCTAGGGATGTGGGTCTCTCTAGGGCCGTGGGTCTCTCTAGGGCCGTGGGTCTCTCTAGGGCCGTGGGTCTCTCTAGGGCCGTGGGTCTCTCTAGGGCCGTGGGTCTCTCTAGGGCCGTGGGTCTCTCTAGGGCCGTGGGTCTCTCTAGGGCCGTGGGTCTCTCTAGGGCTGTGGGTCTCTCTAGGGCTATGGGTCTCTCTAGGGCTGTGGGTTTGAAGCTGAGTGGTCGCTCTGTTACACAGATAGATTCTAGATCCGGTTTATTGGCCTGTATCCGGTTCACACACACTAATGTGACTAGGGTGATGGGGTACGCTGCCCAGACGACACAGGACAGGGTGCAGGACAGGACAGTGCAAAGTATACTATTTACTGTATACTATTTGCCCCACTATTTTAAGACTGTATATTTCTTTGCCCAGGGACTGCGGGTGGAAATTAGCTGTTTTAGCTATAACCTTGTACAGTGCATCTCTCCCTATTCTATAGGGTAAATGTCTACTGTACCTGTCTTAAAAAGAAATAAAAATCAATCAAATCAATCAATCAAAGACATGACAATACAAAAAACATTGCAATATACACAATCCAAATAGCTGGGCCAGTGGGGGTTTTCCACTGAGGGATGATAACTGGAGGTGATTCTTTGACAGCCGTCTGGGCCGAGGGCCAAGTCATGTGACCAGACACGTAGGTGAGTGGGAGATTGACGTACGCTGTGGTAAGAGCATCAAACAGGAACTAGGATGATGACGATGATGATGATGATGATGCCGAGTCAGACGTAGTGTAAACAGTGTAAATTGCAGAGTGTCACGTTAACATCACTGCTCTGTGGTCTGTTGGGCTTAGGATCCTGGGAAAGACCTGGTACTTGACTTAATAGCATCTTCCAGTGTTGACCATTCTGACCCTGGCCTGTGATTGGGCGGGGAGGTGCGCACGTGGGGAAGTATTAGCCGTTCTGATCCTGGCCTGTGATTGGGCGGAGAGGCGGGCGTGCGCGTCGACCCCGAGCTGTGATTGGGCGGAGAGGCGGGCGTGCGCGTCGACCCCGGCCTCTGATTGGGCGGAGAGGCGGGCGTGTGCGTCGACCCGGCCTGTGATTGGGCGGGGAGGCAGGCGTGCGCGTCGACCCTGGCCTGTGATTTGGCGGAGAGGCGGGCGTGCGCGTCGACCCTGGCCTGTGATTGGGCGGGGAGGCTACTCACGTGTGGCAGCAGGTGGAGGAGGGCGTCGCCGCTCAGCGTGCCCACCGCCAGCGCCACCAGGAAGGTGAGCAGGAACTTGAAGCAGGACTGGTTCAGGATGGGAACCAGAACCACGCCCAGCAGAGACAGCAGGCTGATGATGGTGATGGACACAAAGCCCCACAACCAGGTCCACACTGAGGAGGGAGGAGAGAGAGGGAGGGAGAGAGGAGAGAGAGAGGGAGGGAGAGAGAGGAAGAGAGGGAGGAGAGAGAGAGGGAGGGAGAGAGAGGAAGAGAGGGAGGAGAGAGAGAGAGGGAGGGAGAGAGGAGAGAGAGAGAGAGGGAGGGAGAGAGAAGAAGGGAGAGAGGAAGAGAGGGAGGAGAGAGAGAGGGAGGGAGAGAGGAGAGAGAGAGGGAGGGAGAGGGGGGGAGGGAGGGAGGGAGGAGGGAGAGAGGTAGAGGGAGGGAGAGGGGGGGAGGGAGAAAGAGAGAGGGAGGGAGAGAGAGAGAGACAGGGAGAGGGAGAGACAAAGAGGGAGAGACAGAAAGAGAAAGAGAGAGAGACAGACAGACAGTGGGAGGAAGAGACAGAGGGATAATGTGAGTCAGATCATCAGTAGGTGACCTAGTAGCCACATTGGTAGCAATTACCCAAGTTAATTTTGTCCTTACACCTGCTTGAAATAAAGCAGACACAGACAAACACATCTATAACTTAATGTTATCCAAAATTTTACCCCTGAAACCCCCCCACAAAAAAACAGACCATTTCTGACACTATAATATAATTATATTAATATATGAATATACCCCAAAGTTAGAGGCTGCCTGTCTTCCATATTGCTGTACACAGGCAAGGCAAGGCCAGTTTATTTGTAGCACATTTCAGCAACAAGGCAATTCAAAGTGCTTTACATGAGACATTAAAAGCATCAGGACAAAGTGCAAGAAACACATAAAAGGTCATATAAAACAAAATGTAAAAAAGGACATTTAAAACAAAATGTAGGAAAAATAAAAGTTTCAGTGCAGTGTATGAATGAATAATTATTTGATTTAATAAAAAACAGTTAAGTCTTCAGTCTTGATTTAAAATAACAGAGGTGCAGCAGACCTGCAGTTTTCTGGAAGTTTGTTCCAGATATGTGGAGCATAAAAAACTGAACGCTGCTTCTCCATGTTTAGTTTTAACTCTGGGGACAGAAAGCAGGCCTGTGCCAGACGACCTGAGAGGACTGGATGGTTCATAACGTAGCAGCAGATCAGAAATATATTTTGGCTATAAACCATTCAGTGCTTTATAAACCAACAGCAGTATTTTAAAGTCAGTTCTTTGACAGACAGGAAGCCAGTGTAAAGACCTCAGAACTGGAGTGATGTGATCCACTTTCTTAGTCTTAGTGAGGACTCGAGCAGCAGCGTTCTGAATCAGCTGCAGCTGTCTGATTGATTTTTTAGAGACCTGTAAACACACTGTTACAGCAGTCAAGCCTACTCAAGCCTATAGCCACACTGGTAGCAATTATCCAAGTTCGTTTTGTCCTCACACCTGCTTGAAATAAAGCAGACCTGAAATGTAGGCTACGTCGCAGCTGTGGGAGGCGACTTCCCGTTCGTAACTGTGGGTTGAGTGCTGTATTTCCTTGCATACGATACTGTGAATGTGGTTCTGACACAAGAAAGTGCTTCCTGAAACAACTCAAAACAAAGGAGGCTTCCATTGGTTGATTCCAGCAGTGCCTTGTAGCATCGCATTCCATGTCATCCAGCACAACATAACTGAGACTGAAACTAGCAACAAGACGTACTCGTCCACGACACGACCTACAGAAGGGGTTTGAGTTCATTGCAAACTCAACCCACGCCATCACTCGTTTGCACACCAATCTCCGAGACTCATTCATCATTCAAGGCTGTGGGCTGTCATAACAGTAAAAAAGGCATCAAAAGTTCACTGTCATGCAATCGTAGGCTCCGGCGTCTCAGGAGGACGCGAGCGCTGAGAAACCCAAAGACCGAGGAAAGAGAGTTTCCCGACGCACTCTCGCGAAGATAGGGAGAGGACAGCTGTTTAATGTAGTGTGAAATTCAATGTCACACGAGCGCGTGTGGGCATTCGCTAAAACCCGTCACCAGACCCCCGGTCCACCCTGGGACTGCGGTCTGGCAGGCGTCAGAGCGTCGGTGATTGTAGGGTCGTCCTGCCCGCCTGACAGACCATTGACTTTGACGGGGCATCGCGAGATGGCTATCTTTGCCGCTGCTGTATAAACTTGGATGATTACAGCGTTGAAGAGGACCGCCGTGTCCTTGCCGGGGTGGCGTGACAAATAGCGGGCGGTGCCTTATGGCATTTTGTCCGGGTTATAAATGCCTATAGCCGTGACGCACTGCAGACGTGGGAAGGACTTCTCCTGAAGACGAATGGCCTAAAAAGACAAGACCAGCACACGTTTTCCATTTATCTCTGGGACAGGGGGGCTCGTGTTTACTTCCCAACTTCTGCTCCTCTTCAACGGTCAAGGAGGGAGGGGGGGGGGGGGGCTTTGATCACTACCGCTGTGTCGGGGGGGTGACGGTGAAGATTCATTTTAAAAACTGAGTCTTATCAGAAGGGCATTTCAATGGTGAGTCTGCTGTGGAGTGAGACGAATCAAATGGAATTGCACAGCCCGTTTTATCCTGTGACTCCAACAACCCAGCAAACACAACGATGCTCAGACAGGGAGGAGACCCTTATGGACCAGAAGAGCAGATGAATAACACTGAAGCAACAAAGACACGCGTCTCCTGACCATCTAATCACGGGTGGTATCACTATGAAGGGGAAGTGATGTCAGAGTGTCGGTGCAGTTGGCTGGCGTGCCAGCGGGGGGGCGGGGGGGGGGGTATCACGCCGTTCCTCCCGTGTTAAGCAGCTGGAGGATTAAAAATCATTACTAGGATGAAGAGACAATCAAAACATTTTTAAACTCATTAGACCTGCCATCAATAGGGGAACAGCAAAACAAGACAATAAATTCAAATATCACAGCACAAGAATTAGAGGACGCAATAAAAAATTTAAAAACAAATAAGGCACCAGGGAGTGACGGATTTCCGGCCGAATGGTACAGAACTTTTAAGGAAGAATTAAGTCCACTGTTATTAGCATCCTTCAATAGCACCTTAAAGAAAGGCAACATCCCCCCCTCATGGAAAGAAGCAATAATTACAGTGATCCCCAAGGAGGGCAAGAACAAGGAACTTTGTGAAAGCTACAGACCCATTTCGATTCTTAATTGTGACTATAAGATATATACATCCATCCTATCCAAAAGACTAGGGACCTTTATGACTGATTTAATAGACGAGGACCAATCAGGATTTATTAAAGGACGACAAACACAAGACAACATTAGACGGACATTACATATAATTGATGAGACACAAAGAAGGAGAGAAGGAGCAGTACTAATTAGTCTAGATGCCGAAAAGGCGTTTGACAGCGTAGGCTGGAGGTTTTTATACCTTTGCCTGGAAAGACTGGGATTTAATCAGGATTCGGTTAATTGCATCAAAACGCTATATCAAGATCCAAGGGCGAGAATAAAAATAAACGGCAACCTTACGAATTGGTTTAAATTGGAAAGGTCAACTAGACAGGGATGCTGTCTTTCCCCGACCCTGTTCGCGATTTTCATTGAACCTTTAGCGCAAGCAATCCGACAGGAGAAGGATATTGAAGGGATCAAGGTGAATGGTAAAGAACACACGATAGGGTTATTTGCGGATGATGTCCTAGTTTATTTACGACAACCAAACACTGGTCTCCCTACACTTATGAAGTTGCTAGAATACTTCGGTTACTTGTCAGGATATAGAGTCAACGTAGCCAAAACACAGGTTTTACCCATAAATTATACCCCAACACAAACTATCCTACAAGCATACAATCTTAGATGGGACGCAAAAACTATAAAATACCTAGGAGTGAATATTACAAATAGTTTAACGACTTTGTATGAAGCTAATTATAGAGCTCTAAACCAGGAAATTCAAAAGGATATGGAGAGATGGTCAGTGCTTACACTAGACTTCAGCTCAAGAATAGAAATCATTAAGATGAACCTATTGCCGAGAATTCTCTACTTGTTTCAATCTTTACCAATAGAAATTCCAAAACTGCAGTTTGTGGAATGGGATAAAAAAATCTCTAGATTTATATGGGGAGGGAAGAAGCCCAGAATAAAGTACACAACTCTTCAACTTCCCAAGGGTAAAGGTGGGTTGGCTTTACCGAACCTCTTAGAATATTATTACGCTGCACAGCTCCGACCTATGGTATACTGGTGCAATGCAAATTATACTGCAAGATGGAAAGATATTGAGCTGAAAATGGAGGGAGAACATGTTCAAAGTATGATAGCTAATAGGGATAAGTTTAAGGCAAATGAGAATAAGCTGGATCCGATTACTAAATTTACGCTGGGTATCTGGTTTACGGTGGTCAGGAAATATAAGTTGGAGGGAGGGGTTAAGGTTCTGAGCTGGTTGGCGTATAACCCTAAATTTAAACCGGGGGTGCTCGATAATAGATTTGAAAAATGGGCCAAAAAAGGTATTACAGCAATAAGTGTTATAATTGAACAGGGCAAAATTAAGGGGTTTCAAGAACTGAAGACTGAATATGATTTGGAGGATCATGATTTGTTTGGGTATGTACAGGTTAGAGATTTCTTTGAGAAAGAAATAAAACCAGATATTCCTCAAGAACAAAATAAAGTGATTGGGGCTTTGTGTAAGGCGTACCAGAACAAAACAGGCAGAGAAATATCTGTATTGTATCAAGGATTAGTGTCGAGCAGAGGATTCTCCACATCGTATATTAGAAATAAATGGGAGAAAGAAAACAAAATTGTATTAACTGAAGAGAATTGGGAGAATATATGTAAAACACAACAAACCACCACTAGCTCCAGGATGTGGAAAGAGTTCTGTTGGAAAAATATAGTCAGATTCTTTATTACTCCTAAGATAAAAAGTAAATCATCATTAACGCAGCAGACATGCTGGAGGCTTTGTGGAGAAGCAAACGCAGGTCACACACATATCTTTTGGGGATGTAAGAAGTTGAGTACGTACTGGAATGATGTATGGGTAGAATTGAAGACAATACTGGGATATGGCTTACCTAGGACTTGTGAGGTGTTGTATCTGGGAAATCTGATAAGTGATGATGTTCATGGAGAAGACCGATATCTGCTCAAAGTCATATTGGCAGCGACAAAGAAGGCAATCACCAGGAAATGGTACAAAGAGGACCCTCCGACCTTGGATAACTGGAGGGACACGGTTGAGGAAATCTTCGACATGGAAAGACTCACACACATTTTGAGACTCCAGCAAGAGGAATTTAATGGGAAATGGGACAAATGGACTGCCTACAGGACCCAGCATAGAGACACCACATAACCCAATGGAAAAAGGACTTAATTACTTTGGGGTAGCACTGCTCTGTATGTATCGAATATCCCACTGACAATGTTTGTTTGTTTTATGTGTGTTTTGTGAATTGTGAATTATGTGGAAGCAATAAAAAAAAAAGTAAAAAAAAAAAAAAAAAAAAAAAAATCATTACTAGAAATCTCCTTTAACGCGGCGAGTCCTTTCAGAGGACAGGAGGCAGCTGAGCCCCTCCCAGGAGGGAGGGGGCTCGTAATGAACGGGGCAGGGTCTGCTGCTGAAGGGCTAATTACACACACATTAGCCGCGAGCTTTGGGAGCTGCGCCCGTTAAGCCCGGCTTTGTGGCGGTACGACACACACTCCCCCTGGGGTCCAAAAACCAGCCCTCTGGGACAGAGACGGGCCTGCATGCATTTACTCCCAATAGGGAACGATGTAAATGAGCAAGCCTGTTAGATCCGCCCACCAGCTGTGCAAATTGAATCAGACCCAGGTGCGGAGAAACACGAATGGAACCAGACCCAGGCACGGAGAAACACGAATGGAACCAGACCCAGGTACGGAGAAACACGAATGGAACCAGACCCAGGTACGGAGAAACGCAAATGGAACCAGACCCAGGTACAGAGAAACACGAATGGAACCAGACCCAGGTACAGAGAAACACAAATGGAACCAGACCCAGGTACGGAGAAACACGAATGGAACCAGACCCAGGTACGGAGAAACACGAATGGAACCAGACCTAAAAGTAGGAACACAAACTGAATCAGACCCAAGCACAGAGGAAACGCAGACCACACATTTATCTGAACCCCTTATCGTACATAAAGCCACCGCAAAAACAACTGCTGAGCATTTCTCTGTCGACAACGACAGAGACGTACGCGTGAATTCAAAGATGGACACAAGAAACCATCAATGATTGGTGAGAGAAGGGGTGGCTAGCAGCGCTCTGTGAGAAAACGTCCTGCGTTCAACTCGTCTTAGTCTCCTCTCTCTCGGCCCCCTCAGGAACTTTAAACGTGGGACTTCATTTTACTGTTGACATTCCACAGGTCATTAAAAACCTTGACCTCTGACCTCCCTCTATAGATATAGGGAGGAGGGCTGAGTTTTGAGAAACTGAGCCAGACACACCTGCAAACAAACAGCCCAAATAAACACTTAGATTACATTTGCTCCTAACACCTGAGGGGTGTGCTAGGAAGTAAGCTTTAAGGTGTTAGCGAGCTAATTGCCGTGTAGCCTATATGGTTCACACATACTAGGAATGTGACGAGGGTACTGTTGTAGACGACACAGGACAGGGTGCAGGGTGCAGGGCAGGGCAGGGCAGGGCAGGGCAGGGCAGGGCAGGGCAGGGCAGGGCAGGGCAGGGCAGGGCAGGACAGGACAGGACAGGACAGGACAGGACAGGACAGGACAGGACAGGACAGGACAGGACAGGACAGGACAGGACAGGACAGGACAGGACAGGACAGGACAGGACAGGACAGGACAGGACAGGACAGGACAGGACAGGACAGGACAGGACAGGACAGGACAGGACAGGACAGGACAGGACAGGACAGGACAGGACAGGACAGGACAGGACAGGACAGGACAGGACAGGACAGGACAGGACAGGACAGGACAGGACAGGACAGGACAGGACAGGACAGGACAGGACAGGACAGGACAGGACAGGACAGGACAGGACAGGACAGGACAGGACAGGACAGGACAGGACAGGACAGGACAGGACAGGACAGGACAGGACAGGACAGGACAGGACAGGACAGGACAGGACAGGACAGGACAGGACAGGACAGGACAGGACAGGACAGGACAGGACAGGACAGGACAGGACAGGACAGGACAGGACAGGACAGGACAGGACAGGACAGGACAGGACAGGACAGGACAGGACAGGACAGGACAGGACAGGACAGGACAGGACAGTTTAACATGTCCTTAAGAACTACCCTGATCCGAGGCAGGTAAACTCCAGCCTGAGTGAAGTGCCTGAGAAGTGTTGAGGACCCTCTCTCTGGCAAATATTGCATCCTTGCCCTCTGGGGTTTGGATCCTGATCTGCCTTCGTAGTAGGGCTGGGTATCGAGTCGAATTTCAAGAATCGATTCGATTCCGATTCACAAGGTTCAGAATCCATTATCACGATTCAATTCGATTCTATATGGATTCAGTTAGTGTTACTAACTTTTTTTTTGCTGTAACCTTAATTACATGACTGCCAAGTTATGCAACACATCAATACTAGGGCTGGGTATCGATACTGATTTCCAAAAATGTATGAATGAATGAATCACTATTCATTTATTCATTCATTAATTAAATAAAAGATCGATTTTGGGATTCATGAATCAATGAATCGATTTTTTAAACCCAGCCCTACTTCGTAGTGCAGAGTTACCCAGAGCTGAGTGCTCTGAGCCTGGCCAGATTAAGAATGCTTTTGGGCGTACCCTCCTGCTCCTGTTGAAACCCTGTTTTGATTTTATCCTTGCTGATATTTCCTTCCCTGAGCATATTTTTTCGTAAGGATGGCTGTTTGTTGATGTGCTGCTGAGGAAAACCCCTCTAACCGCCGTGTGCTGGAAACGCTCCGCGCTACGACGGCGTCCGCCACGCTCCGCTGTTTTCTTATTTGTTGCGTCGGGCGGAACTTCCTGTAGCCCTGAGAGGCAACTGTAAATCAGACAGACAGTCCATCACTGCGAGGCCTTCACACTCACCTAACTCATCTACTCCTCCATCTCGTTACCCCCTCGGGAGCAGAGCCGGGGAGGGGAGGAGGGGGGGGGGGCGTGACAGGACTAGGGAGGAAGACGAGGAGACGAGGAGAAGCGCTGGGGTGTGTCTTCTCTCCAATTACACGCCTCCCCTCAGAGACGCTGCTTGGGAGAGACAGTTCTGGGTGCCGCTTAGGTCGTCCTAATTGGCAGGGCGTGAAAAAAAAAAAGACCAAAACAGCGAGGAGGAGGAGGAGGAGGAGGAGGAGGAGGGGGGGAGCGCAGCTGCTGTTTGTCTGGGATCCCCGATCAAGCTCCGCAGGAGGTGCATGATGGGAGTTGGTGGGGCCCTCTGGTATCTCTCACACCGCGGGTGCCTCCAGGAGCTCTACTAGTCTAGAGTCACCTGCACCCTTTTGACAGTTTGGTGGCATCTTCATCATCTTCGTCGTCCTGGCCGTCCTTTGTCTTGGGAAGACGTTACGCCCCTGAGTGCATGCGTTGCACAGCGTGTGCGTGTGTTTTTGTGCGGCGGTTGTAGCTCAGAGCGGGTCGTCCAATGATCGTGGGGTCGGCGGTTCGAATCCCGGCTCCTTCTGATGACATGTCGAAGTGTCCTTGGGCGAGACACTGAACCCCAAATTGCTCCCAATGAGCAGCCTAGCACCTTGCATGGCAGCTGCCACCATTGGTGTGTGAATGTGTGTGTGAATGGGTCAATGAGAGACCTTCATTGTAACGTGCTTTGGATAAAAGCGCTATATAAGTGCAGGCCATTTACCGCGTGTGTGTGTGTGTGATAATGAAAGATTTAAAATGGAGGAAATGGGGGGGTAGAGAATCTTATTCCTACTTTGGAACTTCACCATATGGTGATCACACTTCTTCCCCCAATCCCCGGTGACACCCTGCCCAGGTCCACTCATTTAATGAGCATGGTGGGGCCCAGAGGCCCACAACCACAAGCCCCTGCTGATTTGGGCCCTGCTTTGTGGTAACTCACTTGCAACGGGATTGCCGGAATTAATGATGAAGCAGAACATAGTCCCCAATCCCCATGCAGAACTTTAAGACTGAGAACATGTAATATGCTGAGAACTGAGTTATAATCACATGTAATATGCCAAATTAAGCTTTGATAGAAAGTATGCCTGGTGTTCTTTGTCAAAGGCCTTGTGTTTGAGGGCTGTGGTTGTGGTTATTGGCGTTCTTCAAGGCCTTTTGTTTGAGGGCTGTGGTTGTGGTTATTGGCGTTGTTAAAGGCCTTGGTGTTTTATAGCTTTATATTGTCACGAGTATGAACTGTAGCCTCAGACACCCTCATTTCTGGGACAATTTAAACGGTAACAAAACCTTAAGAACATCTATCAAACCGTTCAAAACGTCTACTCATACTACTTAAGTAGCCGGAGATCAACAAGTTCATAGCACTCTTGACAATATGGTTTTGTTTCTTTTGAAAGAGTGACCTTGTGTCTGGGTACGTACCTGTTTGGCAAATGTTTAAAGAGAACAGTCTTGATAGGTAACATTAGTCAAGATTGTTCTTACACAGCCTTTGGCACTGGAAATTTACAGAAGGGTGTCTATTACTCCGTTATGCCTGAAAGGTCTTGTGACCAAATTATGATCAATCTCATGAAGTGTCTAATTTCTATTGTAAAAGTTGACCGCAAACTAATACAAAAAATTATAAAACAAGAATTGCTTGTCTCATCTGAGTGTATCCTCCATTTAATCTTCTAGACACCACGTAAAAAACTGTGGAGCTGTATTTGTCAAATGCATCAGATGACAATTATTCATTTAGCAGGTATGTGTATGAGTGTGACAGCTAGTAAATACACAAGGGGCTTGAAGAGGATGAGATTTTATCCATTGTGCAAAGAGGATTAAGCGAGATTTGGGTGATGTGAATGGGTGTTGAGATACTAAATTTAAAAATATTATGTCCGAGGTACTAAATCAAAGAGTATTGTCAGTGTCTATTCGTCTGTCTGTCTGTCTGTCTGTCTGTCTGTCTGTCTGTCTGAACCACACGTCTACTCTGTCATGATCACAACATGTGGATTAGAAAAGGAGTTAGACCTGTTACTTGTGCTCATTTGAAGCTCAAACAACCCCTGCAGGTACGAAAAACCACGCGTTTAAACGCTGGTCCCCAGTGGTACTCAGGGGTGAATGGCTTGGCCTCTCTCCTCTGGCTGAATAGATGCATTTGCATAATGGCCCTATTAGCGCGTTGAGACCATGAATGCGGCAGAAAATAAAAATAAAAGTTCTGAAATGTATTACACAATGACGTTTTTATTTTTAAACCTAAAATGGAGTAGCTATGCTAAGATAGGCTCTGTCTCGTGGGGGTGCATGGGCTGGGGAGACTGAGGGGCCGCTCATGAGGACAGCAGGATAATTAGGACCCGGCGGCCCAGACCCCACGCCCATGAGCACGTGCCTTTGAGGTTCCTGGTATGAGAAAA
The DNA here is from genome assembly GCF_949987555.1 of Borostomias antarcticus. Classification (NCBI taxonomy): domain Eukaryota; kingdom Metazoa; phylum Chordata; class Actinopteri; order Stomiiformes; family Stomiidae; genus Borostomias; species Borostomias antarcticus. The sequence goes on from NC_140250.1 coordinate 16,498,859, forward strand.
GCTCTGCACTTCTAGTGTTAAAAAAACAAACATGTAGTGCACTAATGGTGCGTTCATTTGTGGTCGGACGTGGCAAGTCGCAAGTGGCAAAATACCTACATCCGACCTGTGTGCATTCGAGCTATAGGGAATGATATGATGATGATATATGATATGATATTGACGTCATCCGGCAACTGGGGGCTGAGAAACATATCCGAATTTGCGACGAGGAAGTGCGAGTTCATGCGGCGTTTTATTTAATCATTCCTAGTAGCAAGTCGCAATTTGCCACCTCCCAGTTATAAACGAACGCACCATAAAAACCCAGGGATCAATTCATGGGCGTCACAGGGGGTGGAACAGACTACCCAGGGCCCCAGTAGGAACATAGGGGAGGCCCCCAGAGATTGTTCATGTAAAGGGCCCAGAATTTTGTGCAACACCCCTGGATCTATTACTCACAACACTTCTGAAGTAATCCTCAATAGCACAGAGACAGGTTCCTCATGTTGGGTGCGGGGGATGATCCTGCGTCTTACCGGAGTTGGCGGGCTCCAGGGCGGCCTGCTCGACGTCCACAGGCCCGTCCACCTGGTGGTAGTGGCGGATGCAGACGCGGCTGTCGATCTGGTAGAGCAGGGCGGGGCACAGGTAGGTGAACTGGGCTGGCGAGAGGGGCACCTCCGAACTCAGGCCGTAGTACTGGAGGAGCTGGGTGAGGTTCAGACACTGGGGAGGGAGGGAGGGAGGGAGGGAGGGAGGGAGGGAGGGAGGGAGGGAGGGAGGGAGGGAGGGATGGAGGAAGGAAGGGTTAGAGGGAGGGAGGAAGGAAGGGAGGAAGGAGGGGAGGGAGGAGGGATGGAGGGGATGGAGGGAGGAGGGGAGGGAGGGAGGAAGGAAGGGAGGGAGGAAGGGTTAGAGGGAGGGAGGAAGGAAGGGAGGGAGGAGGGAGGGAGGGAGGGAGGGAGGGAGGGAGGGAGGGAGGGAGGGAGGGAGGGAGGGAGGGAGGGAGGGAGGGAGGAGGATTCACATGAGGAAAAGGTGAAATAGTTGATCATGAAAAGCTATTTGTTTAAAATTATAATCATAAATTGATCTTAAGTTTGAACTGGTGCTTTAGTCCCTCATATATCTGATATATTGAAGTGAATTTTCAAGCTTTCCTGTTATTTACCATATACCATATATACCATATACCAATTCTAGTAGACTCCTTCTTTATTCACATTCTTGATAAAGAATAAAAAAAATCATATAAGGTTAATTTTATGCTAAAGAAAAGAAAAGGATTATTTAATAATAATAATAATAATAATGCATTGAGATGAACCACAACGGTTCAAAAATACCTGTTATCATGACTTTGTCGTTCCTCCCTTGGCCATTATAAAAACAAGTTTGCCAATTGTTGTTACCCAGCCTTTGGCTGTAGAAGCGTATTCACAGGAGGCTGTCTATTACGCTGTTATTACTCTGCTATGGCCGGAAGGTCTTATCACTCAAGATGATGGGTCTCATGACCCAAGACTCCATACAGAGTTGGATTTATAGGCTACTGTAAAAGTTAACCACAAACTAATAAAACGTTGCCATTGGAAAACAAGTTGCTTGTCTCATGTGATTGCGTCCTCACAAGACCTGTTAGTGGAGCAGATAAGCAACAACTGCGCATTTTGTGATAAAAGTGTGACATTTGGTGCGGTTATAGCCAAGGGCATCCCCCCATCACCCCAAAAATAAATAAATAAATAAAATTATATCATGGATTTTCAATTTTGCCCATGGCAACCATTTTTCAAAATGGCCACCAGTGATGACAGTTTTCTGATCAATTTCTTGTCAGGGATGGACATAATATGATATTGAGGACATAATTAGTTGAATATATCTACCATACATACAGTAGATCTTGGGAATTGATATTTGGATAATAGGACATTTTGACTAGTAATGAAATTTTGTAATTGCAATAACGTTTTGTAGATTGCTCAGATATGGATAATCTGTGTCAAATCATAAAAAATTATGATGGAGAATTTGAATTTGTAACTTTAGAACTGCAGAGATGCTTCCTTCTACCTCACAATTAAAGATGACCACCATTTTTTTCCCAATTTGGCAGGTCTGCAATGAATTAGAAGCTGCTGGAACACAGGGGTCAGTGTCCACAGTCCAGCGTGTTCTCCAGAAGGAAGCGCCTGGTCCAGACAGGAGGGAGGCCCCTGGTCCAGACAGACAGGAGGGAGGCCCCTGGTCCAGACAGACAGGAGGGAGGCCCCTGGTCCAGACAGACAGGAGGGAGGCCCCTGGTCCAGACAGACAGGAGGGAGGCCCCTGGTCCAGACAGGAGGGAGGCCCCTGGTCCAGACAGACAGGAGGGAGGCTCCTGGTCCAGACAGACAGGAGGGAGGCTCCTGGTCCAGACAGACAGGAGGGAGGCCCCTGGTCCAGACAGACAGGAGGGAGGCCCCTGGTCCAGACAGTCAGGAGGGAGGCTCCTGGTCCAGACAGTTTGCCTGCTGTTCACATGGACAAAGAAAAGGCCTTCTGGAGAAAAGTTGTGGTGAGATGAAACCAAACTTAAGCAGGTGATGTGGGAGTGTTCAGTAAGCAGATGATGTGGGAGTGTTCAGCAAGCAGATGACGAGGGAGTGTTCAGTAAGCAGATGACGAGGGAGTGTTCAGCAAGCAGATGACGAGGGAGTGTTCAGTAAGCAGATGACGTGGGAGTGTTCAGTAAGCAGATGACGTGGGAGTGTTCAGTAAGCAGATGATGTGGGAGTGTTCAGTAAGCAGATGACGTGGGAGTGTTCAGTAAGCAGATGACGTGGGAGTGTTCAGTAAGCAGATGCTGTGGGAGTGTTCAGTAAGCAGATGATGTGGGAGTGTTCAGTAAGCAGATGATGTGGGAGTGTTCAGTAAGCAGATGATGTGGGAGTGTTCAGTAAGCAGATGATGTGGGAGTGTTCAGTAAGCAGATGATGTGGGAGTGTTCAGTAAGCAGATGATGTGGGAGTGTTCAGTCGGCCCCCACTTCCAGATCTGTGTTCAGTTGCTACTTGCTACATGCGCACACGAGGAAGCTGACAGTCGCATGTTATTACATGTGGCCCATTCAGCTTGGGTTGGCATTTGGAACTCGAAAGAGTTCTAGACGCACCATCTAGCAGCCTATGAAGTTACAACAGGGCCTGAGAAGCACGTGCACTTCCAGTGTTCCATGCGTTGACGGGCCGTGACATCATCAAGCTTTGCTGGGCACGGGAGGAAGTCTGCGTGGGCGGTATGGACTCTCTCCTGAGCGATCACATGCCCTGCTGAAACTATATATGGAGCGTCTCTCCGGAGAGAACACATGCCCTGCTGAAACTATATTGCCTAACAGATGCAGGCCAGTCCAGCTATGAACTTGTGTCCTGCAATTGTAAGAAGGGTTGTGTTCGGCAGAGAAAGTGTAAAAAGCTGCATTATACAACGGTTAGTTCTGGTTCTTGATTCCGATTGGCTGGAAGCCGTGTTAAAATACTTTGTAACACACACCTGGGACCGCATATCATTCCATTTTCAGTATGAATGCGCCTCCCATTTGATCCAAATGCAGTAGTTGTAGTTGTTGTTGCTTGGCAACCCTTTTGTTAGGGGAACTATTTTGCTCGGCGGAATTGAGGGAATGATGCTTCGTTTTGAATAAATGTTAATATTTTACATTGCTGTGTGTTTATTTTACACTAATAGCTGTAGTAACTGTTGTATAAAAGCAATAAACCACTCGAGGCCGTGTGTTATAGTGATTTTATAACAGTTAGGGGGGTATTAACTAACTAACTAACAACACCCCCTAGCTGTTATAAAATCACTATAACACACGGCCTCTCGTGGTTTATTGCTTAATTAGACTGCACAGCCCTCTGTTAATGTAACGAGGAGCGCTGAGTAGAATCCCCCATGATGGACCCTCGGTTTGAGGTATTGCGTCTTGAATTGTAGCTTCTGAACAATTCAGAATTTCCCAACTCAAATTCTGAAGCATAAAAACATTTATGATTAGACACCAAGATCATCCCATATCAGACTAATCCACACAAAATTATTACAATTACAATTTTCATACCAGTCATGGCTGCCATCGAGAAAAATGTACTATCATCCAAATGTCAAAAATTTTATCAGAAATTGATCAGAAAACTGTCGCCACTGGCGGCCATTTTGCAAAATGATTGCCATGGGCAACATTGATAACTCACGATGCCCCCATATCCATTTTTTTGGGGAATGCCCTTGACTATAACTGTACCAAAATGTCATGCTTTTATCTCAAAACGCACAACTGTTATGACATTTCTAGCAAGGCTACTTCACTATCTGGCCATTTAATTAGACACAACAACTGTGGGGCTGTATTTGTCAAATAAACCAGACGACAGTTGTGTTTCAGTGTGACGGCAAAGTAAATAAACCAGGGGCTTGAGGAGGATGCAACTTTATCCCCTAGGTAAATAGGATTAGGTGAGCTGTAGTTGTTTAACACTAGAACTGTGGTTTGCCGTGACACAGTTGCGTCCCCGCTTACATTCTAACCCCCCAGATGTGGATACGGGTGTAGAAAGTGGCTGGCGTATAGATGATGAATGGGGAAATGAATGGTACCAACTGAATGGCGGTCAATGGTAGGTCATTCTCCATACTTATAATGACAGCAATCGACTCCTAACCGCTTGGAGGCAGATAGATAGATTCTGCAGGCCGAGAGGAATCCAATGATGATTTGAATTACTGTGAAGACAACCAATTTAATGTAGCAGCTGTACATGATTATGCATGCACGTTCATCACCGTTCATGCTGCCCTCCCAGGGAAATCACTGTATATCAGACATTCTGTTAATCATTATTTTGAGCTTCCTTTACTCCTACTGTAAGCTAGAATGCTATTGGCAGGCTGTCTGTAGCTAGCTAGCTCGAACTGTGCTGGGACTACTTTGTCATCTCTTTTTGTCCTGTAATAGAGACTACAACCTCCGTTCTCAGGACTTTCTTCACTTTGCTGCTCCCAATGTCAGAACGGAGTTGGAAAGGAAGGCTTTTAGGTTCTCTGCTCCAACTTCATGGTTTAAACTGCAGTTGGAGCTCAAACTTCAAAGCCTGGTGTCTTTGAACACATTCAAATCCATGATTCGTCCTATTGTATCCAGGCTTTATGAGTGCAAATGTTGTAACTGATTTACTTGATTGTCAATTCTACTGTTTTTAATCTGTATGTTGTGTATTTGTGTCTATGAAACGGTATGTGCCGTCTCTCTTGGCCAGGTGTCCCTTCCAAAAGAGATCTTTGATCTTAACGGGACAAACCTGGTTAAATAATGGTTAAATAAAATAAATAAATACTTTCTGCCTCTTGAACCATCCATCTCACTACAAGTGCAAAATAGAAGTGTCCCCAGTCTGCCCAGGTCAGCCACGGTGCTAGTAGTAACTGGACACAGGGGAAAGCGCTATCTTTTAATTTCATGTGGATTTTTTTGTAGCCATCTCCTGATCTGTAGAGAACAATAACCTTCTGTTCTCTGCCTTTCACCATGATGATGGCTGACCACAGTAAGGAGTATGTCCTCCTTTTTATAGGGTTACGGGAAACCATTGTAGGTCACTATATAATTCCCTAGCCTTCAAATGAACCTCAGAGAAGTTGTATATTTATGAAGATGTTTTTTGATTTGTCGGTGTGTATTTAAATGAAGTATGGATGAAGTTAGGCGTGTGAAATGTTTGGTGTTTTCTGAAAGAAAAATTAAGAAAACCAAACGTTTTTCTAAACAATTGTATTAGTATTATAGATTTTGATTTTTTTTTGAGCAACAAATACCTCAGTACTTCTGTTCATCTTCATCAAGGGTGACGAAAAGGAGTCTCCTGTGCATTTCTACCACATACCACATAAAATCTTTCAGGCACTTAACTAGTCACCGGTCCAAAGGACCCCGGTGTGGAAGCCCTACCTCCTCGTGTTGGTGGGACCCCCCTTCCGGATGCCCGGGCGGCGCTGGCATGGTGGGGCTCTCGGGCGCGCCCGGCGCCTCCCTCTTCCCTATATTCGACCGGCTGTGCCCGTGTCCGTGGTCATGACCGTGTCCATGCCCGTGTCCGTGTCCATGCCCGTGTCCGTGGTCGTGATCTGCTCTGGTAGGTGGGGGAGGCAGCGGCGCTCGGTTATGTGGGGGGGGTTTATTCCCCCTGCCGGGTTTCCTGGGTCTTCTGGTGGTGGTGTCCGTGGGTGGCGTGGGGGGGGCGGTGGGAGTGACCGGGGCAGCGGCTGCCTCCTCCTCCGGGGCTGAAGCCTCTGGCTGGAGCTCGTCGGGGGAAGGGGAGGGCTCTGCCGGTGGGGTAGCCGGCCTCTCTTTGTGTGTGGGGGGACTGTCCGTGGTGTCCTGTGTTTGATGGAGACGAGGCTGTTTGTGGTCGTGGTCATGGTCATGGTCGTGCTCGTGGTTATGGTCGTGGTCATCATGAGGCAGGGTTCTGTTGCTGAGGTCTTTCTGGTTGCGCGAGAGTTCTTCGTCTTGGTCGGGTTTGTGCTCTTCGTCGTGGTCGTGAGCGTGGCCATGAGCGTGATCATGGTCAAGTTTATGATCCGTGTCCCCGCCGTGGTCATGCCTCAGGTCTGCATCCTGCTCATGGTCATGTTTGTGGTCGTGCTCCTCCAGCGGACCACCGTCAGCCGTGGGGGTGGCACCGCCGGCGGCGTGTTGGTCACAGGCTGACGGCGTCCCCCGGGACGAGGGGCTGGTGGGACCCTGTTCTGAGTGCGTGTGGTGGTGGTGGTGTAAGTGGGTCTTCCCGCGCCCGTGTCCGTGCCCGCCGTGGCCTTCGTGGCCGGGCGTGTGCGAGTGGAGCCCCTGCTGCACCTCCAGCACGTCCAGGTGAGCCACGTGGTTGTGCCCCAGCTCCTCGTGCTCCAGACCCACCAGCCTGACCTCCCCCAGGCCCAGGCTGAGCAGCAGGCTCTGGAAGCCCCGGAAGTCCAGCTGGTCCCTCTGGCCGTAGCGCTGGAACAGCTGCTGGATGTAGAAGCGCTGCTCGGCCTCGAGCGCGTCGCCCGACAGCGGGCGCCCGGAGCCCGGGGAGGGCGTGGCTGCCGCGTAGGGCGTCTGGGAGATCTGCAGGTCGTTGTGGGCGTGCTCGTGAGCCTCGTGGTCGCCGGGTTGATGGTCGCCGTGGCGGTGGTCGCCGTGGCGGTGGCCGTGCTGGTGGCCGTCTCCACAGCACTGGTGGAACAGGAAGGTGAGAACGCACAGGAAGCAGAACCGGGTGTGCGTATGGACGCGCATCGTGCCCTCACTCCGGGACCTCTGAGGGGGGGAGGGAAGAGAGAGAGACACTCAAGAAAATGCTTAAAAGTTCAGCTTGCCCCCAGTAATACCTACCCACCTTATCTCATAACAACACCCCAGCTGATTAAGATAAAGACCGGGCAAATGGCCTTTCATCTTGTGCAGCCTGAACACAATATGTTCTCCGGAGTAGTCTGAGAAGTGGGCGTGTTTATGTGTGTGTGTGTGTGTGTGTGTGTGTGTAAGATATGGCTTGTTTTTCTCTTACTGCAACAAGCTAGACCCAGAAATAACATCACTCCAGTCAAATGATCCTCATGAGGTCCTTGGAGATGCCCGGGGGTGACTGGAGTCTGCTGTGTGTGTGCTCTAACTAGCTACGGACCAGGAACGGACCAGGGCCAGAGAAGACCGGCCCACTGAGCTTCCTACGGCTTAGTCCACCAGCAGGAGGGAGCGGTTTAGCCCACCCGAGGGCCCACGCACACACACAGACACACACACAGGCCCTAATAAGCCAGCCTCTCTATATCTTCCCATGTGCTTGTTAGAGACTGGAACCCTTGTGCTTGTGTTACAGACTCCATATGTATCGGGGCCACAGTTGCACACGGAATTTGCATAAAACTATCCGACACTCTGTGGTGCCACAATTATTTCATGCACTGTGTTCTGTTTTGTATCCGTCCCCATCGTCACGTGAACAGAAATGTAACAGAATGAATAGAATTAAACTACGGCAACAGAGAACCCAGCAACACAATTCAGCCTTCCCCTCCTGACTCTCCGATAGACAGCTCCTAACCCTAACCTCCTCCGAGTCAAACTGGAAAACGCTTCTTTTAGTACACAGAAATTAAAAAATGCCTGTTGCTGTAACGTTTGCTGCTAGAGCAAGTATGTCTGCGTGACCGTTTTGGGGGGCTGAGGCTCTTAAGGGAGACGTATATATTTAGTAAAACTACACAACTTGCATATTTAGCCTACAGCTTAAAATCAGTCTCCTGCAAAATACCTACACCAAGGTTCTTTGGGTGCTTTGTTGAATTAATTTCACTGTGATGCATAAAGACAATATAAGACATGAAATGAGAAATAAAATTGACAGGAACAATGAACAAGAGTGCAGGACCTTACAAAATAAATAAACCCAAGATGCCCCTGTGTGCCTAAGAACTATTTCTGATTAGTTACATCCCTATAATTGCCCTGACAATAATGCAGTAGGTAATCTATTCTAGATAGCAGAGCTCGTCAATAACTAACCATGAGATATGGACTGCCTTAACCCTTCACAGTACGAGGTGAGAAAGTGGTACGAAACCAAAGACACGAGTCCACTTCAACTATGAATATCCCTGGAAGTACAGCTTCTTAAGGCGTTAGCCAATATTGCATTAGTAAAGTTGGATTGTGACTATTAGAGAGGGAAAAGCTCATGTTACATATCATATTTTTGCACAGTCAAGCACATATTTAAAATACTCCAAGAAATCAAAATAGCCCAAGGATCCATTCCAGACTGTCCCCATGCGACCAAGCTGCGCCCTGCCCTCTGCTGCAACCCAACACCCCGAAAACAGCTCGCGCAGAAAGTGGTACGAAACCAATCAATGTGACACAGCCGAATACTTGTCTCTTTTCTCATTTGAACGACGCGCAGATAGTGGAGGAGAGCAGCAGTGGTGTTACTTACCACCCCTTTGCCTTTCTTGCCCGAGTGGTGTGTGAAATTGAACTAGCTGAAGAGATCTGTAGAGTCAGTCAAGCTCTCTGTCACAAACATTAACATGATTACAACCCTACTACTCCGGCTGCCCTCAACACTGTTTATAAACATGAGATGGTAGTGACCTGTGAACCTGAGTAAAGATAGGATGGGGCAATAAGAAGAGCACACCCACCCAACAACAGGACAACATGGTGCGCTGCTGATCAATCAGGTCTTTGTTGAGCATGACGGAGAGAGAGAGAGAGAGAGAGAGAGAGAGAGAACGAGAAACGGACAAGAATAACGACGGTAATATTAAAAAAGAAACTAAGAGCAAAACTTTCCTCTGGATCTAAAATCTATAGATTAAAATCTATAGATTAAATAGTCAAACATGTTGTTGAGGAGAGGAATGCTCTAGTGATGTTGCCAATGGGCAAATGTTGGTACCCCAACTGTGTGTGTGTGTGTGTGTGTGAGAGAGAGAGAGTGTATTGCACATTGTCAGGACTCCTGTCATGCTGTGTGTGGCTTCCCGAGGTGAGTAGCACTAGGGGATCTGCACTTTAACTCACCATATCAAAGGGCACCTTCTTCAACTCAACTGTGAATGAAAAGAGCAACGTTCACTGTTTAAAGCTCACACACACCTTCAAGTCCACCATATACTTGCTGTTGCAATGAAGGAACGCACAAAAAGCGCGGTGGATGTGTACGCGTAGTTAAAAGCAAGTATATCGCGGGCTTTACGAATATGCGTAGTTAAAAGCAAGTATATCGCGGGCTTTACGAATATGCGTAGTTAAAAGCAAGTATATGGCGGGCTTTAGGGGCACACACACTCACACAAACACAATCATATGGATGAAGCGTAGAAGCCCTCTCCCCGGGTGACCTGCTATTTTCAGTCTGTGTGTTTCACACAACAACCCTCCAGACCGACTCGTTAAAAGGTCAGGGAATGATGCAACAGGCTGTACAACTTAATACTAAATACACACAAAAAACTATGTTTAAATTGAGATATTAAGAGACAGCTAATTCAAATGAGCACCATAACTAATACCATAGCCGATGTATTAGGCTGTCGATGAAAAGTAAGCCCATGTATTAGGCTAGTAATGACATAGGAGTACAGTCCAGAGCTACTGTATAGTACTAGAGGTGTCCATACTGAGTATTCTGGACTATCTTGTCAGTGCAAAGGTCAACATAAAGGTTCTTTCATGTGCAAATATAATGGCATGGCCGAGAACAAAGTTGTGGAAATTGTATGTTTTACATCGAGAGCTGATCAACTCTTAATAAAGCTCTTAAAGTAAGGAAATTCTTTATTCTTTATTAGTTCAATGAGATATGGGGATTGACCAGGCAACTTTGGTGAAACCTTAGTCGAGCAACCCTTTATTAGTAAGCACATAACCCCTAATTAATCATGTGGATGTGTAGTCAATACAGTGTGTGTGTGATTGTATAGCCTACCGTAATACTACTGCACCTTCTGGGCCCCCAATCCTGATACAACAGGGGCCTTTTCTTCTCTTGAGAAAATCACTGAGGCTGTAAAAGACAAATATGGTCATTAACAAAAGGCCTGTTTGGGGCATTTAATGACAAAAGTAAAAGGATTAGGACATTGAGAACAACTTAAGACATAACATGAGCAAATAAGCCAAGGGTGTTTCTCTGACACGCCTGAATCCATCAGCGGGAGGACATTCCAACAACGCTAACATTACAAGGTTTATTTTCATACCGTTGCCTCAAATAATCTAACACACAGATCATCTGAAACCATGCAAACTTTTAGCAGCCAGACACCGTTAGAAAAAGAATAGTTCAATCATCCAGTTCTCATGTGCAAAACAAGAGTAGCTCTCAATCAATCAATCAATTAATCAATCAATATCCTTTATTTAACCAGGTAAAAAATTCATTGAGATTAAAAACCTATTTTCCAAGAGCGACCTGGCCAAAAATGGCAGCATTAAAACATGGTTACAACAAAACACACAAACAGGTAAACCACAGTCAGGCACACAATGGTAAGATTACAGGACAGGGGAATTACAGGAGCCAAGAGAGTTCATTTCTCAACAATTAACACTGTTCAATAGTAGCCTAACTCTTCTTGTGGAAAAGCAGTCTAAGCTTTATTGTTCTGGGGGTTTTCACAGCTCGTTTTCTCTGAAGGTAGCTCAATGTGAATCCACAGAACACTAGTGGCGCGACTCAACCGTGCGTAGACCATGCGTAAACCTGTCGACCTCGGTCTAGGGCTCTTATATAAGAGGGCGTGGCCGATGAAAGCGCAGCGGGGTGATGGAAGCGAGCCCGGAGGCGGCCCTGGCAGCGGCAGAGGTCGGACATTCCTGGTGTGCGGAGGGGCGAGGCGAGCTCGTCCTCCGACACGGGGCCAGGGGGAGAGGAGACAAGGGCCCTTAAGCCTCCTCACATGATCCTCACATGGCCGTGCCGAGGGTGGGCGCACATGTGTGTGTCTGTGTGTGTGTGTGTGTGTGTGCGCAGTGGGCTGTTGAATTCCAGCACGGACGGAGTAGCAAAGGCGTCGCGGTCGGAGTAGAGCTGGCTAGCACAGGGCTGGTACTCTACTGTACTCTACTGTACTCTGAGTGTGGGAACATCAGAACCGTCCCCTTCATATTCCGTGCGAGAGTCTTGGGGTTGAGTAGGACGGATGGTGGCTACTCATCTACTGTCGTGATGCTTTTAATGTCTCATGTAAAGTACTTCTTTACATACTCGTTGCTGAAATGTGCTACAAATAAACTTACCTTGCTGACCACGACCTGACAGGTTCAAAAGAAGCTGACCGTTCGGACCGGAGATCTGGGACAACGCCGCTTCTTGAATACAATAGTTCATTTATCCTAATAGGGGCTACAGTCGTTGGTTTACAGTCGTACCTGTGTAGAGCACTCTTTTGTCATGAGCCTGATCACTAGGCTGTGTCCCCGGGGGGAGACAGAGAGCCTGGGGGCGAGAGGCAAGGTCAGACGCTGCGACCACACGGATCATATTTGCACCAGATGGTCTGTGGATAGTGCAGTGTCTCAGGAGGTCTGAAAGTCAGACAGAGAACACACACACACACCTCATGCTCATCGCTGACAACACGGCCTTTGCGGCGAGCCTCCGGGGTCAGTCAAGTAGCCGTCATGGCGTGGTGACGTTGTTACCCCGCTCTGAGAACGGTGACAACACAACGGTCATGGAATAAGTGGCTCAGATGGCGGGGACGCTGATATGCAATAGATTACGCAACGTCTTTGCAATCAGCCTCGTCAAAAAAGCTGTGAAGGACAGAATCGCCTAATGTTATTATCATAGAGCCCCAAACCCCTTGAAATGGCTGGACCGTGGACAGCAAGTTAACCACTGAGCCTGGACTTGTTTTATCTCTGGGCGCTTCTCAGCTTGTCCACACACAGACCATTCCCAGGACCTGTGTCAGCCGGTCAATAGCAACACAAAGAAATCTGTTTTCTTTTCTTCAAAAGTCAGTTTAATTTTTTCGTTTTCTCAGGGTTCTGATGTTCACACGCGCAGTTATTTTTCCAATAGGCTGTTTTCAAGCCGAGTTACCGGCTTCAGCATCCCTTCAGGCACAGGCTGATTAAGCGACACTGCCAGAGAAATCTCTAGCCATGGAGGTCAGCACAATGAACCATATGGATCGTTGAAACCTGCCTTTGTTTTATCAGATTATTACATCACAAATTGCTCAAATTGGAACACATGCAGGGATTTTTGTGCACTTTCCATAAATCTCTCAACTCAAACCTGTATTTATGGCAACTTTATCAGTCACCTCAGGTTTTCAGAGTCCAGACATTTGCATAGGGACTGTTGTAAGGGCTTTAGGTTACACAATGCAGGTAGCTTATCTGCATTGTGCAAATCATAGGGCACTACAACAGTTCTGACAACAGTGCACTACTTCTGGTGTTACTGCAGCTCAAGCTATGCGATGGGATGTTTGAATAACCATGCGATAGCCAGGGCCACCAGCAATATACAAAATCAACATAACTACAGCTACAACAAATACAGCAGGAATAAAATGACCACGCACTTACACACGAACCAACTATGACAACCATCTGGAGCGTGAAATGGCATCACACCACGACACCATGATGTCAACGGGGACCCGCATAATTAGGCCACAGCTGCACTGAACTTTTCACTAACCTATCAAAGTCTTCCACTCCTCCTCGTGTCAAAGTCAAGAAGGTCAACTTTTCTGTGAACCATCTGTGAACCATCAAGCTCCCAGGCGAACTGTACCGTAGTCTTTCCACTGATCTACAGAAGAGGTGGAAGGACTCAGCCTCCTGTCCAAGAGTCCGTATAAGCAGGTGCAGAAAAGCATGAGATCGTCTGAACCACATGCAGGTGCAACACTGACGCAACTCGCAGACCTGGAACGTGATCACAGAGTGACGGGGGCAGCACCTCAAATCTACTTCAGAGGCCAAGCAAACAAACTCTTATCGAATGACAAGGGCAAGACAAATAACACAGTAGAAGTACTGACAGCTTACCTCTCTGGGTCAGAGTGCTGACAGCTGAAGTATCCCTCTTCTTGGCTACCCTTCCCTCTTAAGACTCAACGCTCTTCTGGACTTATTTGCTCAGGTTGGGCGCTTTGAAGCCTTTAAGTCAGGTGACTTGACTGGTTTGTGATGATAGACAGAGGGAGGGGACATAATACAGTGTGTTTGTGTGCCTGGGATGAGTTACTCAGCCACTGAACCAGCCACTTACTAGAGAGGTGTGTGTGTGTGTGTGCATGCACGTGCGTGTGTCTGTGTCTGTGTGTGTGTGTGTGTGTCTGTGTGTGTGTGTGTGTGTGTGTGTGTGTGTGTGTGTGTGTGTGCATCCAGACAGGCCAAGCCGAGGCCGACCAGACCCTGACGAGTTATACAAGAGACTCCCAGCGGGGACATGTCTCCATCTGGACATCACAGGCACAGTCTACACACACTGGGACACAGACAGACAGTCTACACACACTGGGACACAGGCAGACAGTCTACACACACTGGGACACAGGCAGACAGTCTACACACACTGGGACACAGGCAGACAGTCTACACACACTGGGACACAAGCAGAGTCTACACACACTGGGACACAGGCAGACAGTCTACACACACTGGGACACAGACAGACAGTCTACACACACTGGGACACAGGCAGACAGTCTACACACACTGGGACACAGACAGACAGTCTACACACACTGGGACACAGGCAGACAGTCTACACACACTGGGACACAGGCACAGTCTACACACACTGGGACACAGGCAGACAGTCTACACACACTGGGACACAGGCAGACAGTCTACACACACTGGGACACAGGCAGACAGTCTACACACACTGGGACACAGGCAGACAGTCTACACACACTGGGACACAGGCAGACAGTCTACACACACTGGGACACAGGCAGACAGTCTACACACACTGGGACACAGGCACAGTCTACACACACTGGGACACAGGGCAGACAGTCTACACACACTGGGACACAGGCAGACAGTCTACACACACTGGGACACAGGCAGACAGTCTACACACACTGGGACACAGGCAGACAGTCTACACACACTGGGACACAGGCAGAGTCTACACACACTGGGACACAGGCAGACAGTCTACACACACTGGGACACAGACAGACAGTCTACACACACTGGGACACAGACAGACAGTCTACACACACTGGGACACAGGCAGACAGTCTACACACACTGGGACACAGGCAGACAGTCTACACACACTGGGACACAGGCAGACAGTCAACACACACTGGGACACAGGGCAGACAGTCTACACACACTGGGACACAGGCAGACAGACTACACACACTGGGACACAGGCAGACAGTCAACACACACTGGGACACAGGGCAGACACAGTCTACACACACTGGGACACAGGCACAGTCTACACACACTGGGACACAGGCAGACAGTCTACACACACTGGGACACAGGGCAGACACAGTCTACACACACTGGGACACCATCGTATGTCTCCGTCTGGACATCACAGGCAGATACAGTCTACAGGGACACCATCTTCCAGAGAGAGTGACTAAAATACAGAAGGAGATGGTGATTGAAAACCGACCTGGACAAGTCTATTAAGCATCAGACCCAGGCAGTATCATGAGATATGTGATCCCCCAGGGGTCATGAGATATGTGATCCCTCAGGGGTCATGAGATATGTGATCCCCCAGGGGTCATGAGATATGTGATCCCCCAGGGGTCATGAGATATGTGATCCCCCAGAGGTCATGAGATATGTGATCCCTCAGGGGTCATGAGATATGTGATCCCTCAGGGGTCATGAGATATGTGATCCCCCAGAGGTCATGAGATATGTGATCCCCCAGAGGTCATGAGATATGTGATCCCTCAGGGGTCATGAGATATGTGATCCCTCAGGGGTCATGAGATATGTGATCCCCCAGGGGTCATGAGATATGTGATCCCTCAGGGGTCATGAGATATGTGATCCCTCAGGGGTCATGAGATATGTGATCCCTCAGGGGTCATGAGATATGTGATCCCTCAGGGGTCATGAGATATGTGATCCCTCAGGGGTCATGAGATATGAGGCTGATCTCCCTGATCACCCAGACAGGGAAGTGGAATAATGGAGAACATCGCCATGTAGAGAACGGCTCAAAATTGAAGGGAGGTAAGGGGGCTGAGGGGGTGCTGCACCACGCTAATCCAGGGGGATGTGCACTAATCCAGGGGGATGTGCACTAATCCAGGGGGATGTGCACTAATCCAGGGGGATGTGCACTATTCCAGGGGGATGTGCACTAATCCAGGGGGATGTGGACAAGAGTCACAAGAGGCCGAGAGTCAGAGGTAGAACTCGCTCTTGTCACTGACAACAGGTAGTCTACAACCAACAAATTTACATTTAAATGAGTGCAGAACTAAGCCGGGATATTAAGTTCTGAATACGTGGTCTCACATCCCCATGGCGGGATCCTGTCTGTGGATGTCAGCTCTGCCTTCAACACCATCCTCCCACCTGCAGGCCTGTCTGACTCCACCTGCAGGCCTGTCTGACTCCACCTGCAGGCCTGTCTGACTCCACCTGCAGGCCTGTCTGACTCCACCTGCAGGCCTGTCTGACTCCACCTGCAGGCCTGTCTGACTCCACCTGCAGACCTGTCTGACAGCAAGCAGCATGTGCAGCTGGGAAAACATGCCTCTGACCCCAGGCCATCAGCACGTGTTCCCCCCAATGATGCGTCCTCTCCCCAGCATGTGCAGCTGGGAAAACATGCCTCTGACCCCCAGGCCATCAGCACCTGTTCCCCCCAAGGATGCGTCCTCTCCCCTCTCCTCTTCTCCCTGGAGGCTACATGAGCACCTGCACCTCCAGTCACCGGTCAGTCAAGCTCCTGAGGTGTGTTGACGACACCACCCTCATTGGGCTGTGGGCTCATCCCCGAGGGAGATGAGTCCGCCTACAGGTTGAAGATTGACCATCTGTTATCTTGGTGCGGCCAAATCAACCTGGAGCTCAACACTCTAAAGACAGTGGAGATGGTTGTGGACCCGCCACGCCCCCCACACACATACACCATCATCTCCCAGGACCTCAAGTGGGCGTTAAACATCAGCTCCCTCACCAAGAAGGCACAGCAGAGGATGTACTTCCTGAGGCAGATGAAGGAGTTCAACCTGCCAAAGCCAATGATGGTTCGCTTCTACACCTCCATCACTGAGTCCATCCTCACCTCCTCCATCACCATCTGGTACACTGCTGCCACAGCCAAGGACAGAGGCCAGACTGCAGCATGTCGTCCGCTCTGCTGAGAGCGGTACGTAACCCGTCCTTTTACCCTAATTACTAGGTATTTACCTGGTAAATACATGGTAAATTGTAGTGTATGATTGGGTAACCACTGGTAATAAGTAGGTAAAGAAGAACTACAGCTGAAATACTAAGAAAGACCACCACTATTACCCATCAACTCAACAAAGTACAGTAAAATACTATTTCCCTTTCCATACGCAACCTAAACCAGTCACAACTACACTGTACTTAGTTGAGTTGAGTCGCGGGGGGTTTTCCTTAGTTTAGAAATCTTGGGCTCACACAAGTATTCAGACATCATACCCACACACCCCTGGGCACCTTCATGGAACATTAGTGGGTCAGAGGAAGCCTCAACTGCTTACTCATGTCCTGTTTGTGGTTCCGGTCTGCGGGTTCAACTGACCTTTAGAGTCATGGGTTTGCATGTGTGTGCTTTTGGGTAAGCAAATTTCTTGTAATCTTTAAGTATAATAATAAGTCTGCTATAATCGTCTGCAAATATGTCAGTGTGGACACTTTAACAGCAACTAATAAGTATAGTTATACAAAATACAGGGTAGGCCCAGGCTATATGTTTATGATAATCTGACAAGACTTCACAGTCAGACTGTGCTGAAGCATTCAATATCAGAATGAGTCAGAATCATCACACTTTTCCAGCTCATCCAGTTTTAAAAAAATGGCCTCACACTGATCCATGTGCACACTCAACAAAAACCAGCACTTCTGTAAACTGGAAAAAGGCTAATTAGAAGGCTTCAATACTCATCGAATGGCAAGGTGACAACACTCCTGTCTCATTCATTTCATATTGAAGTGTGCAATGTTCAATTGAACCCTGTTAGCGTTACCCCTTGGAACTGTACTGTGTGAGTGCGAGAAACCCACATAACAGCAGGTGAGGGGTCTTCAAGAATGCTTGGTTATGTAAGCATGCAGCATGGAGCTCCATGTATCACATACAGTGGTGGAGTGGATTATGTGTAGGACCCTTGGATCTGCCAACTACAGATTATTATAATTTAGGGTGTTTGGCTTGTTCTTTGGTTTACTACTCTATATTAAACTGAAGTGTCACACTATACCAATCATGTACTGCATGTCACCCTGCACCATTGTGTATCCAAGTACAGCCTAGTAGGTCATGTGATTTCAATATCATGCATGTCAATATACTTTGTACTATAACACCTACACTGTTGTCAGGTTAATGAACAGAGACGTGTACGCCACTAGTAGTAGGCCTAACAAACGTCACACATCTACGCCCTCTCACTGCCTACAAACAATGTGTTTATGATCCGACCTGCCCCACTGCCATTATGACACCCATCATCTGTCTGCACTTGGCATCAACAACACCGCTGTTTCCATTCACAAACAGGCCAATTCAAGACACCTTCTGTTCATCACAGCAGTCACTCCGCCCCACTCCCAAATCAATAACGCATTACAGGGCAGACCCCTGGATGGATGGCCCGCTGTTCCTCAAGGTGGGAGAGACACATAGGCTAATCTCTCCCTGGGCTGTCCATTAAAATTCTGTCAACCGAAACTAAGCTGTATGAGACATGTTACTGGGTTTTAATTTGCTTTGATGAGGTGTTGCCATGGGTGTGTGCTGCTGTTAACTATCGCATGTACGTGTGAAGCGCAAGTGCTGACAGTCGACAAAATGAAGGTGATGAATGTAATAATGACTATTCAAAGACTTATTTTCTATTAACACATCATCAATTGCCTTGGAGAAGTGTGTGCCAGCAACATAGGTTTATGAACTGGGCATTGTGCCAGGTGTGCTGAGCCTAGCTCATATGGAAAGCAGATTATAAATCAGGTAGAGGAACTCTAGTTGATAGTCCTATGCTCAAATTCCACCTGTAAGTTCATGAAAAACAAAATGAAAATGCGAGAAAAAGTTTTATTTTCCTTTTATCATATACTGTGTACACAGCAGTGGGGATTACCTCCAGCATGAGGGAAATGTAATGTACCGTTAGTTTAGGCTTTATCTGCTACCACAAGATGAAGCCTATAGACGGGATGTGACCTTGTAAAAGACAAGGCTGCTGACAAGAACGCGCACATTATCACAATGCAGCCAAGACGTTTCATTAGTCTCAGAAGCGCATGGCAACCTAGCTATGTAGTCTAACTTTAGAAGAGGCACACCCGAAAAGCCATTCTACTATGATAAGTCACCTTGCTCGATCCCTTTACTGGCTTACGTCGCATATTATATTCATGACGTTACTCATCAAGGAGCATCACGCCCAGCAGTAAGCGATGCTCGTAGTTAATGTTCCACCCACAGCGTGACGAGCGTTAGATAGCTAGTAGAACGTCTAGACCTTGTAATAAATCATGAAATATCCTAATTATGATATCCCCAAAAGAGAAACACGTAGGTACATTATATCTGTAGGTCCGCTTTTATTATCAAACGCACGTGGTGCTCAAGACTAGCATGCATCGCTTCACTCTGGGACTCGCTACTTAACATGAGCTAGCAAGAAACGAACCCAGGCTATTAATGCTATCCGTGTAGCTAGCTAGCTACATTAGTAGCTAAATGCTTCCAAATGCTCACGTTATCGAAAAAGCTAGAGTTAACTGAAAACTAGCTCGTTGCCCAGTCTAAATAATTGCTAAATTAATTGTTGGCTAGTCAGCTAACCATTCACTTGGAACCGGAGCCTCGCTAGCTGGCTACACAGAGGAAACCCTGCAGTCAGCCCTGGTAAGGGCAGCTAGCTAGTCATTGCAACAGCCATAAATCGCTCTCTTTACACACAGGCACGACTAACAGCGGTACGACGCCGAAATATTTAGTTAGCTAAATGAATGGACTTATCAGGCATTTAATGTTAGCTGACAACGTTAAAGTGCGGCTAGCTAGCTAGCTAGCTGGCGTCAAAACGTCAGAAGCTCGAAAATGGTCGGCAAGATTCCAAATAGCTAGCTAGCAAACAGCTAGCAATGCACAGGAAATTGGCTGATTAGCTACAAAACTAACCTATAAAGTCCTACAAATATAGTCAGTCTAAAAACGGATTAAGCTACTACATCTGGATGTTGTTGTAAATGCAGTCCGGTTCCATGTTGTGGGAGTGAATGAAAACAAATGGTTTTTTTTATATAGTTACCTCACTCGAGTGCCGTGTGCATCTCCTCTCCGCTCGGTACCAAAAAAAATCCACCCCGTCCAGCAGGCTGCACCGACGCACAAAAGGCCAATATGCGGAAGTAGATTCAGCAACGTCCTCTGCGAACTGTTCGTAGGAATGGACAGTAGTCAGTGCTCCTGGTCATGCTTTGTCTACGCATAAAGTACAGGGGAAGTCGTGGCGTTTCTTTTCGCCACTGTCTGCCGTGTCAGATATCCATTGTCCTCGCTGCTTTTGGCGGTGGTGGTTTGTTGAACATACTGGTTTTTGGAAAGCAATTAGGGCAGTGACAGATATGCCGTAAGAATTGACTGTGCCTTAATTTAAATCAATCCCCTCTTCACCTCTGTCCTACCAGCATCAATGGTGATGATTCAAACCTATCTCAAACTTATTCAAACCTATTTAACTTTTTGTCAGATGATTGGTTTCTAAAACATTCGAAGTGACAGGACAGGGTGACTGGATGATGGTGATGCCAACTTTTATAAGTAGCCTAAGCCTGAAACAGCAGTCAGCCATTGATGTCTAAGCTCCCATTCAACTTCTGCAAGGATTTACATACATAATATAGAATTGTATTAACTTCAAGGTAGAAGTCAAGGGCAGTGATGTAGAGAGAGAAAAATAACTGTTACTTTCCATGGGGCATGTGACACATCTGTTGGAGTCAATGGAAGGAAGGAACACAATCCACTTACTAGCTGCGAGTTGTGAGGAAACATAGTTGGCTAAATTAATAGTTGGCAAAATACGACCTTAAGTGGATCAAGGTTAGATTCGGTCTGCTCTGTTGCTGACAATGGATGAAATAGGCTCGCTCTCTAAAATCATTTCTTTTTGATCAAAACAAAAGCTAATATAAAGTAAAGATTTTTTTTTTTGCCATCAAATACTTCTAGGACCCGAG
This sequence comes from Borostomias antarcticus, assembly GCF_949987555.1. NCBI lineage: Eukaryota > Metazoa > Chordata > Actinopteri > Stomiiformes > Stomiidae > Borostomias > Borostomias antarcticus. Next base: position 16,519,845 of record NC_140250.1, read on the forward strand.
GGATCTTTAATCAACCACACGAGTAGGCCTACACACAGATGAGCGGCGCCACAACACACACACACACACACATGCAACTTAGGGGGTCGCTGGTGGAATTTGTCTTCTGCATTTCCAAGCTGTCCTCCTGAGCAGTGGGCAGCCTTGTCAGTGGTGCCGGGGACCAAGTGCTGAGTCCAAGTCCTGGACAGGGACAGGACTGAAGAGCATCTGTTCTTTTCTGCATGTTTTTGGGGGAGAACATGCAAACTCCACACAGAAAGGCCCTGGAGGCCTTGCTGTGAATTAACCCCACTATCATATCAGGCGACATTGATGTATTGTTCTACATTGATATCAGGCATGTTAGATACTTAATGTGTCAGTATGATTAATTTCTGAGTTGTGTATCTTATTGGCTGCTACTTCATTAACAACATCTCTGATGCCTTCGTAGCCTACTAAATTACTTCAGCTTTGACATGACATGCCCATAAAATGAGTGATAAGGCGGCAGGGTTAATTTGTCAAATCTATGCTACACTCAGGCAAGTTCAAAATTCCAAGCTCTGGAAAAGTGCAAACAATAATTTGTTTCGGATTCGGCGACAGTTTTGAGTTGATTATTCTGATGCAGTTCACTGTCCTAAGGTTTGCTAATATGACCAAATGCATTATTGATTTCTCATTTGTCACAGAGTGTTGGTTTCTCACCATGAATAGTTTGTGTGTGTGCGTGTGTGAGAGTGTGTGTGTGAGAGAGAGTTTATCTGTGAGTGTGTGTGTGTGCGTGCATGTTCTCGTTTACGTGTGTGTGTGTTCCTGTTTACATGTGTGTGTACGGGGGATGTAAACCCACCAAAGCTGCCGACGCACCAGTCCACCACAGCTCGCCTTTCTCTCTTCCTTCCCCGTCTATCTGTCCTGATCACAGCCAGATTAATAGTGAGCACTTAGCATCTATGTTCCCCACATAGCGCGCTAGTCATAGAGCCCCGGGGTCTCAGCGAGACTCGTAAAGCACTGGTGGAAGTGCCGTTGTGGCTCTCGCGCTGTCATTAAGCCAGTATCTAAGCCCGGTAGGCAGTGGGTGAAAAGTGCCAACGACTGAATTGAGTTACGAGCCTAGCTCCAGCCATGCCATATTTACAGCACAGCGCGGGGACTCATTTCCTGCTGAAATGCCTCTTGCTGCAGATTACTGTGGTAATATTTCCTGAGCTGGAACTCAGAGTGGTTTGGGGCAATCAGCCTGACGTCGCTATAACCAGTCCACGCACCGCCATGACCGCCTGGCCCTGAGTCAGAGTTCGCCACTTCATCAAACAATGGAGAAATGGTGAGTTGCTGTTTGTTGAAGCCACCAAATAGATACTCACACATAAGCCAGTGACCTAGTAGCCTACGCAAGTCTATGCAAGCATGGGTATCTTTTTTTTTTACATTTTATTTTATTTTTAGCCAGGGTAGCCAATAGCCACCCCCTTTATTAAGACAGTAGGAGAGTAGGGTAGGCTATAGACGAGGAGAGAGACAGGACAGAAGGCTGAGGTGGCTGCCATAGGCCATCAGTTTTTATATTATTTCTTTAGGTGTGTGTGGTTCACAAAACGGGGGTCTTAAACGCTGTAGCCTACCGCTTTTCCGCACTTAACAGCCGTTTACTGTTGACAAACAGTCAAAACAGAACCCAGATGTTAATGCACATACCTTACTGTAGGCCTACCTCATTAACTATCGACAAGTCATGTTAATGGTTAGGAATAGGAGACACTGCCGTACCCCCCCCCCCCCTCCGGCTCTTACCACCAGGCAGAGGGAAGTCAAAGCAGCACATTTTAAGAGCTCATCGGCACCTGTATAGATTTTTCAATCTATTCCATTGTGTTGAAGAAGTAGAGAGGAGAGTGTCGTTTCTTTTTTCTTCCACAGCTTGTCCTGCCAAGGCTGCACCCACTCTCACCAGCCCACAGACTGTCCCCTCAATCCATGCTTTCAGGGAGAGCGTGCCAAAACAGCTCCATCAGGTTTGGAATTGGTCCACTCGGATACCCACTGACAAAGAAGCCCACTGCGCTGGTCTGGAGAGAACACTTACAGGGTGCAAGTCTCTTTATTTTCTACTATGGCTTGATCATTGTTTTATCTAAACCGAGGACAAAAGATGATTGAGTTTCAATTGAGTGTTTCAGGTAATGTAATACTTCCAAGTTCAAAATAATTCTCTCTCTCTCTCTCTCTCTCTCTCTCTCTCACACACACACACACACACACACACAATACACAACACACATGCATATACACACATGCACAGAAAGAGAGAGAGATAGTGTGTGTGTGTGTGTGTGTGTGTGTGTGAGAGAGAGAGAGAGACGAGGAGTGTAAAAACCTGGACCAAGGGTCAATGGTCCAGCCACTCCCAGCCTGAGGTCTGCAGCCCCCTAGGGGATTAAGAGAGAACTGCACATGTTAAATTAACTGAGGCCTGGATGACATTACTGCGCTTTTCGGCGTTTGCGACGAAAAAAAGATCTACGTTTGCGCCTCGCAATTATACCATCCCAGACAAAACGAACCTGGAACCCGGGGGCCTTGGGATACCACCAGAGCTACGTTTTGGCCTTGAAATCCGCTGTTCTAGTATAATAGTCAGAATAGTTTTTTGGCTTTTGAAAAAAAAAAAACCAATAGGAATAGGCCTACACTGTAACGCTGTGTTCACTTCACATTATAACAATCAAACGGGTAATTTACGAGTGTGAGCTATATAGTATAGTATCTTAGTGGATACTATGGTTAATATCAATTTGGAAATGAGAATAACAGCCAAGCGCATAATAAGTAGGATGAACTTTATTCAATGTTTAAAGGTTCCCCCCCAAAAGTAGACACTTCAAATCCTAACCCAAACAAGAGTAGACACTTCAAATTGACATAATCCATGTTAAGCATAAAATTCCCCCTACTCAAGCAGTTTTGTTTGCCAAAGCAGGTTTAGTTGCCAAACAGGTGTACATGACGTACATGTTTTTTTTTGCATGTTTTTAAAAAAGATTGTCCAGTTCCAGGAAAAGCTAATGGTCCAAAAGTAGATGAGCTAGGACTCTCACCACTAGGGGGAAGCACATGCAGTGCATATTTAAGACACCATTAGAATCATGCTAGGACTCTCACCACTACGGGGAAGCACATGCAATGCATATTTAAAGACACCATTAGAATCAAGCCAACTTAGGGGTGTGTTTTAAAAAATGAGTTGTGGTCAAGCTAAAAGGGCGGGGATTGCCCGGAGAAGGTATATAAGGAGCTGTAAAAGTCAGTAGGAGTGTGTCTTCTCGAGAACCCACCGGTTTTGTTGCCTTGTACTGCTGAACGAGCAATAAAGCCTGTTGCATCGGACTCTGCGTGTTTCAAGTGCCTCATTGATTTGAACTTAGTTCTTTACACAACACTAGTTGACCTAACGTCTGACGAGCTAGCTAGTAACATTCATTGATTACCAAAAACATTTTGTGCTGCACAACCAATGTGTCTTCAAAAAGCGATGTTTATCAATGATAGGTTCACCCTCCAAAACATGCATTTTTATCAAAGCCAGAATGGATTTGAATCACTCAAGACTGCTCTGTCGTGTTTAAAGTTAGCCAACTGTAGGCTATGCCTAATGCCTGGTTTAAGATCGTAACTTACTGTAACTTAGCTGCTGTTGTGTGTGGGTGTATTTTCTGCAGATTTTAGGAAAATTGGTTGATGATTAGACTACATAGCATGTCACTGTCAGTGGGGTAGCCCCGGCGACCTAGCTACAGTAGCTACAGTAATACGGCAGCAGGACTGAGAGCTGTCATTATTGCTAAGGTCAGAGCTTCCTAGTCTGCTTTGGTATGTTGATGGGCTACCCTCGTCCTTTCACAGTGTGGTTGCTCAGTCTCTATCCCTCAGCATCTGGGATTCTCCTTCCATTAATGATAGTGCTAGAAAAATGCACAATGTAACACAGCTGCACATTAATGGCTCCTGTGGCCAAGCTGGCTGGCTAACTAGCTACGAGTCATGCCTGTGTGTGTTGACTCAGCAGGGATACGAGAAAAGTTGATGTAAAGGAGAATAAATATTTGAATAATATATCCCATTATTTTGAAATGTCACCTGGTGCCTGAATTTCATGTTTTCCTTTACATAGATAAATAATTTTCCACCATAAATTGATGCAAAAGAAAGCAAGAAAATTGGTGCAGAAATTCACCAGAATGTGGGAAATGAGTTGTTTGATGCTCAAACTTTCATGGGGGGACCACTGCTACATTTGTCTCCACCCCAAAAGGTTCACTTTTTCTGAAAAAAGACCCACACCTGGTTACAGACCCGGACTGAGAATAGGCCCTAAAGTCCAAAATCGTGCACTTACCCTTTGAAATGCATCAACAGATATATTGGGATTTAATCTGTCCCACTCCCTGGAAAAATCTTACAGGAACAAGTAATGTAGACTAGCAGTAGCACCAGTAAAAACATCAGCTCTTCTGCTCTGAATCCAGGTTTTCATGTGAGTGTTTGATTCTTGATAGTTCTGACATTCATTATATCCAGCCCCCCCCACTCTAAGTTCGCTACCTTTCTTTCTCCTGAATCTTAACGAAGGGAAGAGAAGAATAGGGTACGTTCAAAGACGCTCCACAGTGTGATATCATTTCAAAGCCCTCATCTGGAGATGCTGAAGCCAGTCCAACTAAAAGATGAGACACTTCGCCTGCGTTTGACAGACCATGGGATGCTGTTGAAGGAATTGCACATTCTTTTTGTATTCGAAGTCAAGACCAAGTTTCTCTGGGATTATTAGTCAGGCATGACATACTACCAGGAAGACATGTCCTTTAGGTCATTGTCCCACCTGTACCATGAAACATCTACACTCGCATGTTAAGATGTGTGTCACATTATGTGAGGCTGTAGATCATATGCTTAAGTATGCTGTGTATGAGACATACCATGACACGTGCCGTGAACAAAACTTCAGGTCCACTTTCTGTTATTGTATACATTGTCTTTAATGACCCCCTTCCTTCCAGTCTAAATTAATGGAGGAAAAAGACTGGGGGAGGTGGACTGGCTTCTCTGTTCTAATAAAATAAAAAAAGGAACGTCACACTTTACAATAAGGGTCACAAAAACATTAGTTAACTGTTAAGTAATGCTTATTTAGGGTTAGGTTACTAATGTTAATTAATACCTTAGTTAAGGTTAGGGCTAGGGTTAGGGTTAGGTGAGTTAACCTTAGTAAACATAAATAACATTAGTAAATGGTAAATAGAGACATTAGTTAACTGTTACTTAATGCTTAATAATGCATTAACTAACGCGTACCCTTATTGTAAAGTGTTACCAAAAAGAAAGAAAAGAAAAAGAGAAGAAGCTTTGTAACAATAATGGCGAAACCACATTTCTGTTCCCATTGCAGAGGTCAACGCTGAGCAAAGGAGAAATCAAGAATATAACACATAGCTGCATACCATGAAAGCTAAATTAATGTAAATGTCAGGTATGTCTTGAGACATTGCTAATCTCACACGGACATGGCCATGTCCATCACAAATCAAATCACCAAGCATGCAGGCGCCACAGAGCAGAGCAGAGCACTCCCTCACCGCCTCTATGGCACTCCTAGTTCTATAAGACACCTGCCCACTGCTTTCCTTGGAGATCACACAGACTTATTTATGAGCCCTGCCACTCAGAAGAGGTGTTCGTTCTGAGTGTCATTCTCTATCCTTCCCCTCCTCTCTCTCTCCCCCTCTCTATCCTTCCCCTCCTCTCTCTTCACCTCTCCCCCTCTCTGTCGCCATCTTTCTCTCTGCAGTGTCCCTCTTTTCATTCTCCCTCTCTCTCTGCACACACACACACACACACACACACACACACACACACACACACACACACACACACACACACACACACACACACCTATTATCACACACTATCACGCTTATGAACACTTAAATATGTATCATGTAGGACCCCTGAAACATAATGATGATTAATGTATTAGGCTATGCAACGTTATGGTTCACTTCTGACAAAAAGTTGTGTTGCAAATCATATTGTCATTGTAGCAACTTAAAAATGTAATCAATAAAAATGTAGGATGGATTAAAATTCCCTAAGAACATACATCCAAGGCACATGAGCGGAATCAGGCTTGACATTGTGATAGCCTATCATTGGCACACTGTCTTATCTTGTCCTTCTCTCTCAAATGAACCCTCATTTTCCAATGTTATTGTCAACAAATTATCTCAAACAGGCGCTCGTCCGTACTCATAGCCCTCAGCATAGCAATACAAAGGTGATTTGATAGATACAGATTTTATTACACTCCCCAATCATTATCATAATTTTACGAGTTTTCTGTCACATTTGTTATGGAAACCACTTTTCCGTTGGTCCCCGCTGTCTCCTCTGACACCCCAAATCCGTTTTACCACGTGCCGTCACGATCCATCAGTTTAATTTGAAAGATCACAAGCGTGCTTAGCCACGAGGGACAGAGGCGTTATTCAATAAGAAGAGGCCTCGTTCCTTATCTGTCGGGGGCAGCGCCTGTCGTGGCGCTAGGCGGAAAAAAAGTCTCGGAACATCACTGGAATGCAGGTGGCTAGCTCAGCGAACGTGCCGTTTGTGCTGTCAGAGGATAGCAGCTCAAAGGATGTCAAAAGGTCATGGGTGATGTAATTTTGGGTCAAAGGTCAACTGGTGTATGTTCAGTTTGTCTGTGGCGTGTCTCACGATGCCGTCGTGTTCCAAATCAAAAGACTGTCCGGATGCTGTGATGAGATCATTCAGGTTTATTCATGTGTGGAGTGAAGGTTCGCAACAAAGTTGCAATATCAGTTCTCTGCCAAGAGACATGTACCCTCCCCCTTTACTGATGAACTATAGCCTACTGTTCAGTCAATAGAAACATTCTACCCATACATTGGTTTAACTAACTATATCTGGTTATACTCATCTAGGGCACCAGTATACTCATCTAGAGCACCAGTATACTCATCTAGGGCACCAGTATACTCATCTAGGACGCCAGTATACTCATCTAGGGCACCAGTATACTCATCTAGAGCACCGGTATACTCATCTAGGGCACCAGTATACTCATCTAGGGCACCAGTATACTCATCTAGGGCGCCAGTATACTCATCTAGGGCACCAGTATACTCATCTAGGACGCCAGTATACTCATCTAGGGCACCTGTATACTCATCTAGGACGCCAGTATACTCATCTAGGGCACCAGTATACTCATCTAGGGCGCCAGTATACTCATCTAGGGCACCAGTATACTCATCTAGGGCACTGGTATACTCATCTAGGGGACCAGTATACTCATCTAGGGCGCCAGTATACTCATCTAGGGCACTGGTATACTCATCTAGGGGACCAGTATACTCATCTAGAGCACCAGTATACTCAACTAGGACGCCACTGTATTCCTATCCTACTAAAAGGGGGTAAGGTCTTTACTTTTTCCAAGCCTAAACAGGTCAAATAACATGAAATACATTATAACAAAACATGTGGTTTTGAAGATTAAGGTAAAGTCCCAAATTTCACCACAATGCTATACAGGAGAATACCGAAACAGAATGTGAGCTCACATAATCATGGCAATGCCAGGCGAATACAGGAGACTGGCAAGGGTTAAATTATAATGATGTAGTGGATTTCAGCAATGTTTCTAAGTGTTGTTTATCGGAAAGTTTCTGAAAAAATCCATCCATCATCACAACTTAGTAAATAAAAATAAACACTTCCTGTATCGAAATGAAATCCCAAAGTCCCAAATGTTTTCTTTTACTCAACCTACAAGTTAATGAAATCACTAAAATGTCCTAAAGCAGAATATTGAGTAGTCCCAGAGTTTCATAACGTCAGATGACATTTAGATTGGAGGAGAAATGCTCCCCACTTGAGTTCATTAATAAAAGTACAAAACACAAAGTGGAGGCAGATAACCCAGAGAGATATTTCTCAGAAAGGTCAAACTAAGCCTGTGTAATTACTGAGCAGTTGAGCAGCTTACAGCATCGGGAATGTAAGGATGAAAGAAGGAAGAAAGTTCACCTCATCCACTACCAATGTAAGTGGTGCTTGGCTGCCAGTAGGAACTAAAGCAATCGCCACACAAGATAACATTACAGTAGCCTACCATAGAAAGATGAGTTTATGCCAGTAGGGATTTTAGGTCACTTATTAGGTGGCTGTGAGCCGCAAAAAAAGAGCGAGTCAACCGCACAAAGCCATGATTAACCGAATATTTAATAGAAAACACAAATAAAAGATGACAGTATAGCTGTAGGAGTCAAGGCCGGGCATTTTGAGGATGAATATGAGGAGAGCATGGCAGGCTTCAGATAGCTCGAACTAAAAAGGTCTAAATATCACAGCTTATTTACACATTTAGGACATTCCATGTTTTTGGAGCATCAAAGGAAAAAGCAGTTTTTCCACGTTCAGTCCTCGAGGAACCCTAAAAACAAGCCAGCCATTGGATCCAGTCAAGTAGGTTCCAGGATTCCATTCTAACAAAGAAGTGATGTACAGTAAGGAGGTAGCGTACCTATAAGAGTTTAAAAAATAAACAAATACCAGTGATAGTTGCGTCTTTCAGCAAGAGAAGGCCAATCTACGTTGTCATACAGGGAACAATGGTGAGTATCATATCTGTCCCCAGTAATGAATCTGAGGACAGAGTGATAGACCGAGTCCAGCTGTTTAAAAGTTGAGGCAGCATGTCCATAAATTATATCACCATAGTCCATGAGTGGGGGTGCATGTGTTTTTCTTCATGTAATGGACTATGGTGTGTGTGTGTGTGTGTGTGTGAACGGAATATCCAGGGAGGTAACATGTATTACCCTCTGTTAATTCAAATGGACTTTCAGACAACAGCAAAAGTTTTCCTTAGTTCTCAAACACACACGGTCCTAAGTTGAGAACTGAGGGAGTTGAACTACATGTCGTGAGAGAGGGAGAACACATGAGACACAGGTGAGTCAGCAGAACATCCATGAGACACAGGCGAGTCAGCAGAACATCCATGAGACACAGGCGAGTCAGCAGAACATCCATGAGACACAGGCGAGTCAGCAGAACATCCATGAGACACAGGCGAGTCAGCAGAACATCCATGAGACACAGGCGAGTCAGCAGAACATCCATGAGACACAGGTGAGTCAGCAGAACATCCATGAGACACAGGTGAGTCAGCAGAACATCCATGAGACACAGGTGAGTCAGCAGAACATCCATGAGACACAGGTGAGTCAGCAGAACATCCATGAGACACAGGTGAGTCAGCAGAACATTCATGAGACACAGGTGAGTCAGCAGAACATCCATGAGACACAGGTGAGTCAGCAGAACATCCATGAGACACAGGTGAGTCAGCAGAACATCCATGAGACACAGGTGAGTCAGCAGAACATCCATGAGACACAGGTGAGTCAGCAGAACATCCATGAGACACAGGTGAGTCAGCAGAACATCCATGAGACAGGTGAGTCAGCAGAACATCCATGAGACACAGGCGAGTCAGCAGAATATCCATGAGAGCATGAAAGCAGAGGCGACACATTGGAGGAAAAGGAGTTTAATAAAGAGCTCACTTGTAGACACAGGCAGTTCATAAAGTACCTGTCTGTCTGTGACACGGGGAGAACTAATAAAAGACGACTACAACCAATTGACTCAGGCGGGACCTAATGAAACATTTCTCATATCCTCACACACACACACACACACACACACACACACACACACACACACACACACACACACACACACACTTAATAGAACACCCATCTGACATATTGCAGACATCTTTTCTCCCTCCAAGATACACTCACAGGTTTTTAATAATCATACAAGAAGGTCACCGAAGACTTCAAAATGGAGAAATCTTTCAAACTTGAAACTGATTGGAAAGGAAATGTTGAAAACACACTCTGTAGTGTTGTATATATTTTCACTTTGCTAGCAACGCTAGCACTGGGGTCATTAGACTAGCTTTGGAGAAGCATGTTGTTTTTCTAGGTGCTTGTAAGAATAACAACTATTATTTTTTCAGCTGATCCAGGGGGCTTGATTAGAAAAGTAATGATTAACTTGCCCATTTAAATTTCAGTAATAAGTTACATTACTAGTTGCTGCCAAAAGTAGTGGAATTACAGTAATGCGTTACTTTGTTTCTGGTCTATATACTGTACGTTCATCAGCTTCTCCTCACACACTCAACACAATGCTGAGGATTTAGGTGGTTTGAGCTTGATAAATGCCGTACTGTATAGTCAGAGACATTCAATTCATTATGTACTGTATAAGGCAAATTTAGCAGGGAATAGCTCCAGCCTCCTTTGTGTGGGGAGAAAGTTCGCTCCTCTCTATCCCACAAGCCCCCGTTGGGGGGTGTACCGTCTTCCCTGTCTGTCTGCAGAGTGCAGATCCTGAAGCCATTTTAGGACAGCATGAATAAGTAATCTCAACAGGCAGAGCACAGAGATGGCTAAATATTTAATTCCTCAAACCCCACATTGCAACCTAAAGTCTCTCTGTGCCAAGACGGGTAAGTGTAAGGTGGCATGAAAACAATTGAAATAGTTAAATCCTGTCAGGAGTGGAAAATTTAGATTTGTCAACGTTTCTCAATTGAACAGGGATTGACAGTGTGGCTGTAATTAGGAAATTATATTATTTGCAGTAGGTGTATAAGAGTCTATATTTGAGATGATTCAAAAGACACCGTAGCTGTGTTTCTTACACAAACTCTGATGAAGGTGTAGGGGAAGAATTGTAATCTGTTTAGACAGATTAAAGGGCAGCATTATAAGCCATGTTATAAGGTTATTTACCATCATATACAATGGCTGATATTAAAGTTTTGTTAAACGGTGCACTCTCAAGATATCCATAGTTGCATAGACAAAATCCCTCAAAAACACCATAAACTCTTGTTTTCAAAGACAGGAAACTCACTGAGTGGTCACTGGTGTCTGTTGATGTTTTGACAAAAAAATGCCATAAAGTATGTTTCCGATCGGGTTTTATTGATCATATTATATCCATTGATTTGTATTGACCACAAAGCCAGAGATGTTTAGATCCGCGTCCCATAATTGTTTTGATCAACAAAAACTTAAACCTAATACTATCAATGAAATACCAGCTGCAAAGCAATCCTAGGCTTCTCCACTTGTTGTTGTTGTATAGACCTGTGACCCGGAAGTGGCTCTTCTTCTTCTACAGTAGCCTCCAAACTCAGTCAAGACCTCTCAAAGTTCAAGCAGAAGTTTACCAAGGTATGTACTGCGAGTGAAAATAGTTCTATGTTAAATGATCATCAATGATATCAACAGACACCAGTGACCACTCAGTGAGTGAGTGGCCGATAGACTTTGATATCGGCCGTTGTATTTGATCATAAATAACCTTTTAACATGGCTTATAATGCTAAATTCCGAACATGTCCTTTAAGACCCTGGGAAGTCGCGGTACGAGTAGGCTACAGCGACTTCTGACAATTTCATCCCCAAAAAACTGTTGAAGTATTTAAATGCATTTTAGTAAAATATCTAATGACAGTTAATCTATGAAACTACAGACTACAGTTCAAACAACAGTTCAAAATAGTTAAATGAACAATGAGAGAAAAGGTAGAGGTGTTTCTATGTGAGTCTGGGGACTGTCCTCGTTGTTTATTCATGCACAGTACCCTGCTGTGACAATGCAGGCTGCAGGTCCCCCGCGTTGCAGATATGCTAAGGCCCAAAAATTGTGTGTGTGTGTGTGTGTGTGTGTGTGTGGGGGGGGGGGGTTATTTATTCACAAATCTCATTAATAGTCCAAAGTAGCAGCTCCATCTGATTATGAATCTCGTCCATCAACCATAACTAGTGCTGTCATCGATATTTAGCGTGGCGAAAATGGGGGCTCTCTCTGCTCTAAATGCTAAACGAGGAGCCACAACGAATTTGCAAGTTCCCAATCTCGACACTAATGGCTTTCCATAACCTAATGAATGATGTATTAAGTTGAGGCGGAACCTTGGAGAACCGGTGGAATGAGCTCGGAGAGACAAACAAAAGTCACCACAAGTGATTTACCCTACTTGAACAACGCTGGCGGGAGTGAGGGAGTGAGTGAGGGAGGGAGGGAGGGAGTGAGGGAAGGAGGGAGAGAGGGATGAAGGAAGGAAGGAAAGAACGCGAGTTAAAGTGAAGGAGCGAACCATGACCTCTGAACAAAATTAAGCAAAGAAGTTTCATGTTTTGATTCTGTGCCGGGAAGTGATTCGAATTCAAGGGACCTCTCTTATCTTTTGCTAATTAGCACCTCCTAATTAATTAGAGTTAACTGATCAGTCATGCATTATGGTTGACAATAGAGGAGAATACAGTGTGAGGAACGGAGCAGTAAACAAAGTCATTAGCTTATAATCAGGTTACTCCAATTTGAACAGAAATGTTCAACAAAATTGCAGTGGTGATTGTTGTCTTTGTCCTCAGGACCCCTACTGCAACACTTCTGAAGTACTGAAAGCAGTTTGACTTTGTTGTCATCTATTATATGCTTACAAAGGCATTTCATATACACTTGAAATGAAAGCCATTTCAGATAAATGTATAATGAAAATTACTTTAAAATGCAGAGGATGTACTTCCTGAGACAGCTGAAGAAATTCAACATGTCAAAGACAATGATGGTCCTCTTCTACACCTCCATCCTCACCTCCTCCATCACCACCTGGTTCTCAGCTTCTACAGACAAAGACAAGGGCAGACTGCAGCGCATCATCCGCTCCGCTGAGAGCGTGATGGGTTGTAAACTGCAGGACCTGCACGCCAGTAAGATGGAGGCCAACCCCTCCCAGCCCAGACACTATCTCGTTCAATCACTCTCCTCTGACAAGAGGCTGCGGTCCATCAGGGTCGGTCCCCTTTTTTGTCTTTTGGATATATTGTATTTTGTATTATGTATTTGCACTGTCTTGTCTTGTCCTACACCCTGTCTAATGTAGTCTCCATCAGTGTATGCACCACTGACCTAAGCAAATTCTTGTTTGAACAATATATTATACATGGCAATAAACTGATCTGAATCTTATAGCAACAGGCTAAGAAGGGTTCATGACAAACAGTGCCTTCTCAATCTTTTAACTGCAAAAGTAAGATTTCTTTCTTTCTCTTTCTTTCTTTCTTTCTTTCTTTCTTTCTTTCTTTCTTTCTTTCTTTCTTTCTTTCTTTCTTTCTTTCTTTCTTTCTTTCTTTCTTTCTTTCTTTCTTTCTTTCTTTCTTTCTTTCTTTCTTCCTTCCTTCCTTCCTTCCTTCCTTCCTTCCTTCCCGTGGATGAATTAACATGCTCAGAGCCACCATATGATATAAAGTAGTTGTTTACAACACCCTCAGTGTGTCCTATAGTGCAGCCATTATTTTACCAGTATTGAGTTTGACTATGGCGAGGTTAATGGCTTCATTAGGCAACAAATCGCCACCCAGGGCTCTGTAAACCTTCTTCGCCTCTCCTGTCCCGCCTATCTTTCATCGTTTGCCATTTACGCTTGTGAAAATATTAAATTACAGGGACATAGATTAGCCTGAGCTAACAACATGCAGGGCTTTTATTGCAGCCAATGATTCAGCTCCACTATTTATAACTCAATTGCTGTGGCTCTAATGATTTAGCACCTCGCAGATGGAAACACCATGACTGTGTTAGGACTGTGTGTGTGTGTGTGTGTGTGTGTGTGTGTATGGGGTGGGCGGTCATTACACATCCTGGGTTTTTAGTCAATGTATTAGAAAATCCATCCTAACCTTTTACTGCATTCAGAGTGTGTTTGTGCACACACAAACACACACATTTCATATCACAGAAAAGGAACCTGACGCGCAGATGGTTTGCTTTGTAAAATAACATAATAAAATTAAATCATATAAAACCACATCAGGGGGATCCAAATTCTAAAGGATAAAAGAAAGTTTTGAGCCTATAAAGGAATCAATGGAGGGATCTAGTAGTAGATCTGATAGAGAGGGCTATTCCACAGTCTATGGGCAGATCTGATAGAGAGGGGGGGCTATTCCACAGTCTAGGGGTAGATCTGATAGAGAGGGGGGGCTATTCCACAGTCTAGGGGCAGATCTGATAGAGAGGGGGGGCTATTCCACAGTCTAGGGGCAGATCTGATAGAGAGGGGGGGGGGCTATTCCACAGTCTAGGGGCAGATCTGATAGAGAGGGGGGGCTATTCCACAGTCTAGGGGCAGATCTGATAGAGAGGGGGGGGGGCTATTCCACAGTCTAGGGGTAGATCTGATAGAGAGGGGGGGCTATTCCACAGTCTAGGGGCAGATCTGATAGAGAGGGGGGGCTATTCCACAGTCTAGGGGCAGATCTGATAGAGAGGGGGGGGGGCTATTCCACAGTCTAGGGGCAGATCTGATAGAGAGGGGGGGGGCTATTCCACAGTCTAGGGGCAGATCTGATAGAGAGGGGGGGGGCTATTCCACAGTCTAGGGGCTGCAGCAGCAAAGGCACGGTCACCCCTGAGCTCATGTTTAGACTGGGGGAGAGCCAGGAGCTGAGCCCCCCATTACTGAGATGTAATGGGGGGGCCTGTCCATTCTGGGCTTTAAAAACAAACATGAGAATCTTGAAATCCATTCAGAACCGCACTGGAAGCCAATGGAGAGAGCCCAGAACAGAGCTGGTATGGTCTCTGTTACGGGTACCAGTAAGGAGCCTGGCAGCAGCATTCTGGACCAGTTGCAGGCGGGACAGGGATGACTGACTTATCCCAGTACACAGGGAATTACAATAGTCTAACTGATCCCAGTACACAGGGAATTGTAATACACTAACTGATCTCAGTACACAGAGAATTGCAATAGTCTAACTGATCCCAGTACACAGGGAATTACAATAGTCTAACTGATCCCAGTACACAGGGAATTGCAATAGTCTAAGCGGGAGGATATAAAGGCATGGATGACTTTCTCAAGATCTTTTTTCTCAAGAGAGAAAAGACTTGATCTTGGCAATATTACTGAGCTGGCTTGATTATCAAATTTAAAGACAGAGTCGAATATCACACCAGGGTTTTTGACATGGGGTTTGAGTGGACAGATTGCAAAAAGATTAGCTGGGTCATTGGGTTTCAGGGGGAGATAAAGCTGTGTGTCGTCTGCATAGCAATGGAAGGAAATGTTGCACTTTTGAATAATTTTACCAAGGCGAGCATGTGAATGGACAACAGAGTGGGACTTAGGATATAACCTTGTGGGACTCTGCAGAGATTGGCTGGAGGAGAGGAGAAATTGCCTATGTTAACAGAGAAACTTCTACTTCTGAGGTAGGATGTGAGCCAGGTAAAGACAGTGCTACCAATACCAACCCCATGCTGGTCAATTATCTCCCGGGACCTCAAATGGGAACTAAACACCAGCTCCCTCGTGAAAAAGGAACAACAGAAGATGTGCCTCGCTATGTTTATGCACAGGGGTGAAAATTACCTTTTTGGCTCACGGTGAGTCACCTGCCAAGGGAATTGTAGATAAAAAAATATGCTGGCCAAGTATATATTTTTTTCAGATAGCCTTCCCAAATCTAGTCGCCAATTGGAAATTTTACCTGCATTTGGCCGGTGGCAGGTGTTCATTTTCAGCCCTGTTTATGCACCAAGGCAAATTGCTCGTAGTAGGAGGCCTACTTGGCTAAAATAAAATCAGATTTTGATTGCCCACAATGGATTCGCTCTGACTTGCCAACGCACCTGACAACCCTACCTAAACCATTATGCCATCAAAAAGTCGAGGGTGCGGATGACCGGTATTCATTCAGAGAAGTGACATCTGCGCACCACCCTGTAGTTGCATGTCCTTATATAGGGCTAGCCGGGAGTTTACCTACGCTAATTCGGGTGAGTGGCCACACACTTTCAAGTGCGAACTCATCCAGCGGTTTATAATGAGTTTGCAACCGCTCCAAAATTGAATGGGTTCCAAGTTAGCCCATGCTACACCCCGCCACCAAGTTTCATGAAATTCTGTCAGGTTGTTTTTGAGTAATCCTGTGTGGAAATAAACGCCATATTTCCCCCCCCTTGTAGCAATGCTATTCACATTTGGGCTACGTTCCGAATCATGTTCTTCCATACTATATATATATATGTAGTATGTCAAAAACTGATGTAGTATGTCCCAATGCATAGTATGCCACATGCAGTACGTCAAAAATACCAGGATGTCCTACTACATCCGGTTGTATTTTACAGTATGCAAGCCAGCACCCTTTTCTGGCTATTCTGACCCACAATTGAGTGCGCACCGGAAATTGTCACATGTGTGAGTGACACCGTGACAGACAGGTGTTTTGACAAATCACCGCTGTGGATGAATGTCACTATGGACAGCGACGGATGAGGTCAAACTTCAAGGCGCAATGACAAGGTAGTATGTCCCAATTGGATGCATTCTGCGTGCAAAGTATGTACTTTCTAGGGGCAGCTGTAGTACGTACTGGTAGTAAAAAGTAGAAGTATGCGATTCAGAATGCAGCCTTGTCATGTCAAATGAGTTATTGATGTGTCATCACTGAGCAGTGAGTAGAGGAGACTCCTTGTTCCCACCACAAGAGGGAGAGAGAGGGGGAGAGGCACAAGAGTGCGAGAGAGAGGGAGAGAGAGGGGGAGAGGCACAAGAGGCGAGTGACTGTTGGATATTTCGAGTATCGAATTAGTATCGTTTCAGTTTCAAGTATTGTTTCAGTTTCATGTATCGTGATATTAAATTTGGTATTGGTATAGAAGTAAAAAATTTGTTATCATGACAACACTAATCCGCCCAATTTTTAACTAGTGGCCATATTCCATTGGCCGGCTTTGAAGGGGCACACATTCAGTTTTTTGGAACTTGCCAACCAATGAATCCAATTTATTACTGGCTTATTGTGTGTCACAATTACACATGTTCTCAAATAAATAATTTATGTGAAAACAATCGTTTTTGTGTACCAAATCCCTGCCATACCCTTAATTGCCAGTTCAAATTTTAGAATGAAAACCATGAGTGGAAGACAATATCCTGTCTCTGGTTAAGTTAATGATCTCCTCAGAGAATATGTGGTGTGGGGTCCTCCACAGCTCCAGCATACTACAGACAAAACGCTAGAATCGATGGGTAAAGAATACCAATCAATCATTGGTGGGTTGGGCGGGTCTATGTGGCACCTGAGAAAGCACCTTTGGTCCCTGCATCTCTTTGATTAATGCCTCAACTCGCTCCGAGCTGTGGTCGGGGGCTCCCACAATGCATTGCAGACCACTGTCTAGAGAGCCTGTATTCCCCTCCCTGTTCCCCTAGAAGCATGCTTGATGATTCCTCCCAGATGTCCAAGGCGCCTGTGCAGCCATTAATAGTGTCACCGTGGCAATAAATCAAAGACACTGACCCAGTCAAAGCTATTTCAGCTGTTTGAAAATAGATCATTTGTTGTAACAGGTTTCGTTACCCTTGGCTCGACTTGCAACCAACCTGCACAGATTTTCAAAGCCTGATGGGAAGTTCTTCTGTTGCAAACTAAAAGGGCGTGCTTTTTTATATTCTAGTGACGTGGTGCTGTTTGGACCTGCAGTTTTTTGTGAAGAATGATGCGGTTATTCAATCAACAGCACTACGACATTGGCAAAACTAAAGTCTACGGAAATTATGCAAATCCATCAGCCTGCAAGGTAGTGTTGTGAAGTTGTATGATTTTGATGAGTCATTTTATAGAAATAAAATCTGTTCAGTGTGCCTTTGAGGCCTTGCAAATATTCTGTTAAGCCCGTGACTATAAAACAGTAGATGAAAAGGAGCACAAATATAGAAAGAAGTGAAAAATAACTCAATTTTACCATTGCTCTCAGGCTGTCAACAAAGGTTTCAGAAAATCAGTTGCAATACACCTGACTATTCTGCGACAAACAATATTTTGGACCTTTTGTGGCCCATTCCACAGTTTAGAGCATGATATGATGTTCCTTGTGCCCGACAGAGAGGGCAAAGGCTTCTAAGAGCCACCGGGTTTATTTTATACACAGGACAAGGATCATCTATAAGGGCAGCACTTATAGTCAAACCTGCAAGGTCTAGCTTCCATTGTACTTTTTTGGCAGACAGAAATTTGTTTAAAGCATTTCAGGGAAAAGAGACGCTTTTATCATTAGCACTTAAAATGGCTCCATATAGAATTATTGAAATCACCACCATACATCTTTGTAAGTGGCCTTTATTGCCTTTCCCAGCGTTTTTTTTTTTTTCAGGCCACCATAGGGTGCAGGGAGACACCGGGACTTGTGGGTAATAGCCGGCATCAATATGGCCCTAATGTCATTGTGTGACGCATCCTGGTCGTTACCAGGGCCGCCAGCGAGGGGTGCCCCGCTTGCCGTAATGACCGAGATGTCAAGAAAACAAACGTTATTACCCTGGCATTAGATATCGCCGCCATTTCTGCCTGCAAAAAATGCAGAGGGAGAGAGCAGCCTTGTGAAACTCCTGTCAGGAAAGGATGGGGAGGCTGTGGGGGTCCGGGGGAGGCTGTGGGGGTCCGGGGGGGTCTGTGGGGGTCCGTGGGGGTCCGGGGGAGTTCCTAAGCACCACAGCGTCTGTTTGTGTCTGTCTTCCCATTGTCAACATTCACCAGCCGCTGGGGTTTAACGGGGTCTGGGGCAGTAATAAAATGTGGCAGTAAATGGTAACAAAGTCCTAGGAGGAGGTAACAATAACATAAATCAACAGCGAGAGATACATCAAATAAATAAGGTTGTACTGTAGCTGATATGATATATACTGTATTTATCATTTTACAAGATAGGGGAGGGGCAGGTAACTGATGGTATCACAGTGATGGAGCCTCATTTGAATGCAGCGGAAATAAGACCAAAGTAACAACACAGAGAAAAAGGGTAGATAGTAAAGAAATATATCACAAGGGGTAACAATAAATCGGGACTGAATAATTCCACAGCTTGCAGATTGTGCAAATGAGATGTCAGTGTGTGTCAGGGTATGTGTGTGTGTGTGTGAGGAAGAGAGGGGGAGATAGAGAGAAGGGGAGGGAGAGATAGGCCTGCTGTCTCTCTCTGTACCCGTTGTGGGATAAGAATGCCCCTAGTTATGCCCGGTAGCCTCCAGCTGTCAAGACTCGTTAGCGTGGCGGATGCACAGCTGACAGGCGTGGCTATGCATTATGTAAGGTGCACATTTCCCTGTCTAGGAACAGCTTTGGGGCCTCTTATTAGAATGGATGTCACCTAGCTGAGAGTTCCCAGAGTTGTGACAAACCCCACAGGCTAATTATGGAGACTGACTGTTTCCTCCACCCCCCCCACCCTCACAGCCTAGCTCATCCTCCGTCAGTGCGTTGGGAGATACCGCACCCCCCCGATGGTTTGATGCAGAGTTGAGCTTGGATTCAAGTGAGATACCTCCCTCCCTCTACACTGTTTGACCCTGTAGTAACCCCCCGCTTCACAAGGCGAGGGAGATGAGAAATGGAAGGTTTGCTTTCTGTAGAGTTCAAAAGTGCAGCGATGCAGGCTGGACTACTTTATCACTGTACTGCGTCCAAGACTATCAAAAGTGATATTCTCTGATAAAAGGCTTGGGAAAAAAAAGTATCAAGCAATGAAAAATGAGGAGAAAATATTCCTAAAAGCTAAACTCCCTCTTATTATCAGTATTTAGGGGCCCTATGCTTACAGTACAGTGTGCTTATTATTATGGTTTTCCTGGAAATGCTTGAATAACTCCTGTCCTGGACCAAAAATCCTATAAATCACCAGGTCCAAACTACAGACCATGAGTAACTATGCCAAAAAAAAGAAAAAAAAGATTCAACCCTTGGTGGCGCTATAATAAGCAAGTTAGTACACAATGTCCTGAGGTCCTGGACCAAATGGTCGAATCGTGGTGACATTTTGTGGCATAGTTACTCCACGACACAGCAGTGATAGCCCTGGTCTCCAGTAAGGATGAGAAGGCCTACCTGGAGGAGGTGTGGCTCCTGACCCAGTGGTGTCAGGAAAACCTCCATCTGAACGTCAGCAAGACAGAGGAGATGATGGTGGACTTTGGGAGGCAGCAGGAAAGGCCTGTAATCATCAACAGGACCCCTGTAGAGAGAGTGGACAGTTTCAAATACCTTGGTGTCCAGATCACCAAGGACCTGACATGGTCAACACACATAGACACTGTGGTGAGGAAAGCACGTCAGACTGAACCACCTCAGACAACTGAGGAAATTCAGAGCGTCCCACCAGATTTGACGGAGCTTGTGCACATGCACGATCGAAAGCATCCTGACTGGGAATATCCCCACCTGGTACAGGAACAGCAGCTCTCAAGATCACAAGACCCTACACAGAGTGGTACGGTCAGGTGAACGAACCTTAGGGAGGACATCTACACCAAGAGATGCAAGAGGAAGAGCTACTACCCCCAAGCCATCTGGCACCTGAACGGCTCTAGCTAGTGGTAGACAGTAAATGGTAAATGGACTGCACTTATATAGCGCTTTTCCACCTTAGCGGCACTCAAAGCGCTTTACAATGGCCTCTCATTCACCCATTCACACATACATTCACACACCAATGGCAGCAGCTGCCATGCAAGGTGCTAACCTGCTCATTGGGAGCAATTCGGGGTTAGGTTTCTTGCTCAAGGACATGTCGACATGTGGACAGTCGGAGCTGGGATTCAAACCGCTGACCCTTCGATCATTGAACGGCCCGCTCTACCAACTGAGCTACAGCCGCCCCACCGTGTTACTATACCCATTACTATACTATCTGACTCAATGATGGCATGGAAGCTAGAGATCATCTCCCAGCAGTGCCCAAGTGTGCTTGAGCAAGACACTGGACCCCCAAAAGCTGCTCATGTGTAGCACAGTACCTTGTACTGTCTCCTCACAGCAAGGTCTCTGGGCCTCTTGGGGCGGAGTTTGCATGTTCTCCCCGTGTTCGCAAGGGTTTCCTCCCAAAATACCCAATACGAAAAACATGCAGAAGAACAGATGTTCTTCAGTCTGGTCCCTGACCAGGACTTGTGCTGAGCAGCTGGACTTGGTCCCCGGCTGCCTCTGGCAAGACTGCCCACTGCTCCTGGCTGCCCCTGGAGGAGGACAGCTTGACTGTGAGAAATGAAGAGAATCATTTCCACCAGCGACTGCTGATGTATGTGTGTGTGTGTGTGTTGTATGTGGTTGCTGCCACTCATTCACGTGTGTGTATTTATGTGTATCACTACAGTGTGGCAAATAAAATACCCTCAAGGTCCTGAATTAATTCATTAAAACTGCATGAGATAACTCAGCACTTTGGCAGCCCCTCTAGTTGTGAAACTGCAGAGTACTTAGGCAGTACACTGAACTTCTAAAATAATTTCACAGTCTCATGCGGTCTCATGTCACGAAAATTATTTTTGGGTCTTGCCAGGGCCAATTAATAAACTATGAACAGAAAACCCTGAACATTTAACTATAAAAAAGTGATCTCGTTCATCTTTAAGAGCCCATAATGTCCGTCATGATGGATTTTTATGCCAGTTGAAAATTTGGCAAAACCTATAAAAGCGTTTCTTCTCATAAACCATGAGTCCGATCGGGCTGAAATTTCACATGCAGGCCTACATGTCTGGGGCATGTCTTCCCATAGGGTGTTAACAGTTAAGAAATCCAATCCCAGATGGTGGAGAAACTGGCATTTAAAAAAAGGTGTCTGAAGTTCAAATGCTCATCATTTTGTACAATATTCTAGGGACCTGAAACACACTGGACATGATGAAGGCACTACCATGTTGGAGCTGAAAACAAGGAAATTACAGCTGTTTGAAATTTGACCATTTTGAGGGAATGCTAATGCATTCTACGAGGGGCGTGGCCACGTCGGTTGCCCTGTTCAATGGTGTGTCTGTGGCGGACATTTGCGCGCCGGCGACTTGGTCATCACCATCCCCTTTTATTTGCTACTATCTTTTGTCCATGTCGTCTGTCTCTGTGGCGTCGTCTGTGCTGGGCACAGCTGCCAGCGGGAGTCAGTCTGTCCCTGTCCCTTTTTGGGTCTGGATGAGGTTCGGACGGGTGATGTCACGGTGTGTAGCCGCTCCTGGTCCGGCTCTGCCTTCGCATGCCTTTCCTTGACCTTAGCTGGGATAAGATATATGCGGCAGGTATGGTCATTACCTTGGAGCTCGGCTTGCGACCTGGCTGGCTGGTTTTGTTAAGCAAGACTGTATGGTGTTTGGCTCAGCAAGAGTGTATGGTGTGGTTGTATAGCTCCACTCCTGCCAATAAGGAGTTTGCCCTGTGGGGCGGGGCTCCACGAAATAGAATGACGGTTACGTATTGTAACCCTAGTTCTATGAGTGGAGCGAAGCCCCCCAGGGCCCAGACATTGAAGACGCCCAGCTGGCTTGGAGCAGATAAACGGGGTTAGACACCTTTTATAGTAGTTGTTTGGTCACAGGGGCGTGTATGTTTTTTTCTGCAGTCAATGTAGCTAGCTACTATTGGTGCACACAGCGCCCTCTGGCTGCTAGGTGGTATATAAAATTATGCCCATGGTAAAAGTGTGACACAAATTTTTCTGGGTTGAAAGACAGCCATACCCTACTGGAAAATCCAGCTAGAAAACAGGTACAAACCTTAGCTGGTCATTAGCTGGTCTTGCTGGATTTACCTGTACAGTATTAGTCTTATGGGGGTGTACTATATCTGATACATCAATTTGCGGTATCAGAGCATTTATGTAAAACATGGAATTCAACATCTATGTTTAAATCCGCCGATGCAATTCATTGCTGGAGTAAAATGAATCAAAACTAAGTTGTTGAATGACTCATTCAAATCAAACGAGACTTCATAAATTAAAATATGAAACCACATAAAACACATGAATCATTTTACACCTCTCTATTTAAGTCTATTTTTAGACACTGTAATCCTAAAACTAGCTCTGTTTGAATTAATTACCCTTTTCTGAAACCTCAACCAGGGAAGATTGTTCTTTTTTCTTTTTCTATACAAACAACCCCCCCCAACTAATTATGAAACATTATTGTTCCCCAACAGTGAAATCAGACAGTAATCCACATGTGAAATCGGAATCTAGGTTAACTTGATTTAAAGGAAGTAATTCTAGGCTGAAAGACTATACAGAGGCAAATTCCCTATAAACGTATATCTGAAATGTACATAAAGACTTATTATGCGATTATGATATGGTAATAAATCACACATATCCCAACAACCTCACAGCATGCTCTTTCTGGGTGAAAAGCAAAGATGATATCTTGCTTCAATGGACTCTCCCTCCATTTGTTGACCTTTAACCTCTGAAATTTGGTGTCCATGGCAACGAGGAGCCTGAAAGAAGTGAGAGGTGCATCATTAGGATGTGTACACTCTCTCTCTCTCTTCAAAATACCCGGGACTTCATTCCATGGTTGCCATGGATGGAACATTCTCAACCAAATGTATCTCACTCTCCCCCTCACTCACCCCCCCCCCCCCCCCCCCCCCACACGCACACACACACACATACACACACACATCAGCACATACAGTACAGTACATCTCTGTCTTATAAAGAGCAGTAAACAACTTTAGAGCGTGTTCTTTTGTGTTGTTGCTTTGTGCTGGGGATGTCAGCCGTCCTCCTCCTTGGCTAATGAGCCACCTGTCCTGGTGGATTCCCTCCTGATGTAGGACTGCATCATCCCCGATGACACGCTGAGACAGCAGGGAGCGTCCAGCTGAAAGAAACACTTCCTCTCTCTCTACTCACTCCTCTCTCTCTCTCTCCCTCTCTCTCTCCCTCTCTCTACTCACTCCTCTCTCTCTCCCTCTCTCTACTCACTCCTCTCTCTCTCTCCCTCTCTTTCTCCCTCTCTCTACTCACTCCTCTCTCTATCTCTCTCCCTCTCTACTCACTCCTTTCTCTCTCTCCATCTCTCTCTATGTCTCTCTCTCCCTCTCTCTCTCTCTCTCTCTCTCTCTCCCCCTCTCTCTCCATCCACCTCTACTCCTTCCTCTTAAAGTTCAAACTTGCACAGGGCTGGTCCAAGTATGGAAATGAAAAATGAAATGTCAATGGAAGAGTGATACTATGCACACACACACACACACACACACACACACACACACACACACACACACACACACACACACACACACACACACACACACACACACACACACACACACACCTTCCTCCTACAGCCTCAGAAGAGTAGCAGGTAAAGGAACAGGTGGGATCTCGACGCTGAGCAAAATGCTAATGTGAACTTTGCAAGCCTCCTAGCTGTCCTCTGCCAGCGCATCTAACAAGCTGGCTTGTTCCTACAGTAACAGCAAACAGGTGGAGGTGCCTCAGCCCAAGGGCCTGCAACAGAGATAAGTCATTAGACTTCCTCTTCGGAAAAATTGTATAAGTTTGTGTCTAGAAATACATCTAGTCCATCCTGCTTGCTATCCTGAAGGTATATTTTCTGTCACAGTATAGGCCCTCAAAACATGCTTTACCTTTTCTGATTGTTCTTGCGTCTCTGAACTCTAATTTAGCTCATTCTTCCAGCCGTGTACGAACAATATGAAGACATTTTCCGTAAAAGATGACCGGTCTGTAAATCAAATACATTAGCTGTGTGTTCTTCCTCGCTGTTTGTCACAGCTGTGTCTAGAATGGTGGTAATAAACCGGGGCCAATCACCGGCATGTAGGCCGTCATGTTTATGGTCTTGTTCAATGGACCATTTCCATCTTCTGGGGCAGCTGAATCGGGCATTTGCATGAGGGAACAATGACACCAATTTTGAGGCCAGACGCTTTCATCCACAAATAAAAGTGTTTGCAAATGACGTTGCTGATGCAAGCGGATTTAACACAAGCGATGAAGCCTGTTTTTTTTTTCCATTTTATTTTATTTATTGGTTTATTTGTCAGCGACAATGCACACAAATCAACAGTCAAGCTGCATATGAGCCAGTTAGCCTAAAGGCTAGCTTTCATCAGTTGTGTTCTGGCCAGACGTTTAAAAGGCAACCTAAAATTTCAAAAAAATAAATAAAATTAGATGGAAAGATGCATATGTTAAGAATTAAAAACTTGAGTGACCATGCCGCTGGAATTTCTAACCTGGGGCCTCATTTATCATTGAGGTACGCCTTCTTTTACACGGTCTTTTTCGCGATTTCAGGCGTACGCCATTTGCCCCCCCCACATTGCGATTTATCAAGCCGAAAGGGCGGAAATTTAGTCGCCTTTCTCCGCGCTTTTGTACGACACCTCTCAAGTTGTCGTACCGATTTACACGGTGTTCTACGCCCTCTTTGAACACAGGGGGAACTGGCGACGCAGGTGGTGCGTCGGTGAATTACTATGTTTGACGGAGAGAATAAGAGCGACAGTTCATGAACGCACAATCATGTAGGCTAATAGCCCAATTCAGCACCAACATATATCGCAATGCAAGATTAGACGTGTCCTCTAACCGGCTCATTCATGGTCCGATATGGATTTGTTCCCCAAACTGAACCTATGCGCTGTCCAAAACCTTTCCGCGCTATATGTCACACACCTAATGCAGGCACTCCATCAAACGGCAATAATTGACCAATTAGATTGTCATTAATATGTGATCATGTGGACCTGTTTGCTGTTTGGTAAGCATATAAATGACAGTCCTCCTGTGCGTAATGCGAGCCTAAATGAATCCGGCGCTACTCGGCCTACTGGCCGAGATAGAACTCCAAAGAGGTGACGGCGATGGCGACTGCACCCACATAAGGGCACCATCAGTGAATGAATACGTCTATGTGAATCGCTAAAATGTGCACACTAGAAATACCCAAATCATATGTGACGCCGACATGCTCATCACAAGTGTAGTGGCACGGTGGCCTGGCTCCACGCATGACTCATCCATCCTGGCGCACAGCAGGGTAGGGGCTAGACTGGAGGCAGGCGCTGCGCGTGACGGCTGGCTTGTTGGTGTGTCCATAGCCAAGATACATATTCTTTGTCTTATTTACTTTTAATCTTTATTAGCATTTTCCATCCATACAACGACAATACAATAAAACATAAAAACCTACAATAACAGCTTATGGGTACATCCATCCATGCAGCTTTTTTTTCTTACTCAAATATGACAATTTTAATATTAGTGGTATCATCACACTTCCTTCTATAATCCATCCATTTTTCCCATCTCCCTTCAAACTTTCCTTCCTGCATCCTCAATGCATGCGTGAACCTCTCCCTAACATACATCTCCTCCACAACACCCAGCCACTGCTCCTTGGTTGGGCGTTCCACCTTATACCAAGCCCTCGTTATTGTCTTTTTACTAGCAACCAATAGTACTTTCACTAGGTATCTGTCCCCTCCTTGTACATCATCCCGTGTTATGTTTGCCAAGATATATATTCAAAGCTGATAAGAAGGTGGAGGCCGGCGCGCTGGAGGTGGAGGCTACAACTCGCGGGGGCACGACCGTCAGGTCAAGGACCACTGCAGACTCCCCCTCCTCTGAGTCCCACCCCACGTCAGAGTCTGGAGAAACAATTTCAATCATTTTCTTTGAGTTTGTCTGTGAACTTGATTATGCATTAAACATTTCATTGTGCAGCCATATTCATTTGATATGTTTTTCTGTTGGCAGTCAAATAAATGCTGTGATTTACCGGGTGATTTAGATGAGTCTTAATTTCCCAGAGGGGAAAATGTTTAATGTGTTCTAACATTATGAAGTGGTCATCTGCGTTATTGTTCCCTGTTTTTGGTCCTAATTTAATCATAGCCTACCACAGAATGTTTGCTTTCCTCACAGCCACATGTTACAGTATGTCCGTGTATGCCAAATCCTAGATGCACAAAACGTAGCTAAAGTAGGCTACTAAGCTGTAGGAGCAAACAGACAAAGGTAGGCTATTAATACCTTCCGAAGAGGATTGCCTTCCTCGCGTGGACCTCACCAACTAGCACATGCACCTCCGTCTCCGAGAAGTTCCTCTTCTTAGCTCTTCGTTCCATGTTTCATTGTCCCGCCTGGGTGCTCCACGCTACCTTTTTAAGCCGGTTCCTTCCGGGAAACCACGTTTGGCCACTCATGGTTTTGACCATATATGGTTGGATTAGGGCGTGGCGAGGGCGGAACACGGGGCGCGTGCGCGTACGCTCTCTTCCCCGCCAGTCTCGGATTTCTCGTGCAGAAAAGGGCGTACGACCTTTTTGATAGATCCGAAAAGCGTGTATATATTCTCGTCGTACGCTCGATTTCGCATTTTCCGCGTTTTCGTCGTACGCCCTCTTTTACACCGGAATTTACACGCTCTTTGATAAATGAGGCCCCTGCCTGCTACACTCCACAACTGATGCCTTCTATAAGATCTGGGACCCATATTTGCAATTTATTGGCCCTCAATTAGCTGACACATTAACAACAGGGTTCCTTAACAGAAGCGATACTGCTAATCCTGATTGATGAGGTCATTAATCCTTGTTTATTCATTTTATTTTATTTATGTTTGTTTTCACTATTGTTGTTGTTGTGGTGGTTATTAATACTGTTATTGTTTTCTTTTTGGTGTAACTGCTCACCGGTCTAGAGACTATCTAGCACCAAACAAAATATGTGTATATAAGGGAGCCTGCAGGTGGTTCAATCCCCAAAGAGTTGAATGATTCACATACATTCAGAGACAGCTTTTCTTTATACTAGCAAAAACAAGGAGTGAGCTCAAGCGTTGCTCATCTTGTTGAATACTGTAAGTGTCCCATTGATATTCTGGGCGTTCTGCCAAATTTTACCTTACAGTACTTTACCTCCCTACCCAAAATCATCTTCTTCTGAACTGAAAGACCCAACTGAGACTTGCACCTGGACACATACACACACACACACACACACACACACACACACACACACACACACACACACACACGCACACACACACACAGACACACACACACACACACAGAACTCACATGCGCAACTCTTAACGATTATTTCAACTGTTTCACAAGCCTCTATCAATTCTATACAGCAAAAACACATTTGCTTACATACAGTACATTTGTATCTTAATCTTCTTCACATTGCATAACACCTTATGCTAATCAAATATGACCCGACACGTTATGAGTCAACCACAATAGTGACAGCCACTGCAGTGATCTCTGGCAAAGATAAATAATCTTGCCCTCACCTGGACAGAAGCATATGTCACCAGGGACCTTGTGAGGTGAGGGGTAGGGGGGTCGTGAGAAATCGTAGCCATCCATAACTTCCCGTGACTCGTCACTTCATGTCCTCTTCGGGCCTCTGCACTGACAAACGTCCCTGACATGGGCTTCTGGGGGAGGGTGGCAGGAGAGGTGGCAGCTCCTCTGGTGCTGTGGACGTCTCAGGCTGTGCCCTCCCATCAATCAGAGAAGGGGGGTCATGCCAGCCTGGGTGCAGGCAGGGGGCGGGGGGCGCTTGGGTCCAAAGGAAGAGCTGAAATGTAGATGGATTCCCCCTTTGATGTCCCAACCTTATCGATTATTATCAGCAATCTGAGGATGAAGACATAGTATTAATCATAATTAATGAATTAATCAAAAAATAATTAAAGGAGGACTCGCACACAAAAAATATAACCAGACGCCTGAAGTCTTATCAAAAGGTTTTTAGATATAGTAGGGATCAATCACAAACGTTTCAGTCCACAGGGACTATCATCAGTGCAATTAGGGGAAGAAATTAGGAAATTAGGGGAAGAAATTAGGAAGTTATTACGACTAGCTGTACTTGTTTTAAATAATACATTTAATTGTTGTCTGTTGCCTATGTTGTATGTTCGTTTTTGTGTAGTGATTACAGTATGAATGTTGCAATTTGTTTTGTTTATTTATTGTTTGCTTGTTGTTACTTACCGTTTTGTTTGTTGTATGTACTGTGACTATGCGTTGTGACTTGTAGTCATTTGTCTGTGACTTGTAGTAACTTGCTTGTTGTAACTGGTTTTAAAGGAGTAGTAAAGGGAAAATGCATGTTTAGCCCTGTTTTAAGGTTACTTATGATCATATACAATGGTTCAGATCAAAACGTTGACAAAGCTAGCATTTTCGAGTAAGTTGATAATTGCTCTACCACCGTTTTGGTCATACAATGGATGTGGATGGGCATCTTGAAAAATCTTTCAAAAACATGTTCAACTCTCGATTTCAAAGACAATAAACTCACCTAGGTGTTAGTTGGCGTTCTGACATATAATTCGCCATAAAGTAAGATTCTAGTTCATCTGGAAAAGCTTTTTTAAATATTAAGGGGAGACACGGTAGGTGAAAACATCGTTTTTCAACGCCCTGGTCAAATTTGAGATTTTGTGCTAGTTTGCTTCCATAACATGTCTTCTTTCATACTAGTGGAAATAAAACATCAAAAATACGCATTTAGATGTTTATTTTACTTCATTTAGTCTGTTTGCGTCTGTAGATTCTTCCTAAAATCACCAAAAGTTAGCCTTTTTTCGGAACGTCTCGCAGCGTTTTCTTTCGTCTGAATCCGGTCATCCGGGTATCGTTTTAAAGATCTGGCTCTCGTGCACAATGTTATCGCAACCAAACCTGATAGTTTCATTTGTATCAGCAACCAATCGTGGAAATACAAAGGCGGGTTTGATGCTAACCGTGAAATCTCATTGGCTGTTGTGGATTTCTGAGAACGTGATTGGTTCAGCGCGTCATGTGACACGTTTCCACTTCCTTATATCTAATCCAAACAATGCCGTCTGTAAAGCGTTCTAAACGTAATAAGCAACAACGACAACAGTGTTTGCCCGCAAGGTTGAACAGAAAACATGAGAAACTAAATGGAAATGTTTACATTTATGAGATATAAAGTGCCTATTCGCGCAAGTTGTCATTAGCCGGTGCTAGCATGCCCAGTGAGCAGCAGGGAGATGAGGCTAGCGTTAGCATGTCCAGTGAGCAGCAGAGATGCGGCGCGTTTGAATGAGCTGATAACTGGGTTGATTTGTCCTAATTGTGCAGGGACTGGTCTTAAAATTAACATAGATCCTCAGAATAGTGGGTTATGTAGTACTTTGCTCTTAGAGTGCAGTCTTTGTGAGAAATGGCTATCGCAAAAGTGTCTACACATCGACTCGGCTTCATGATACAACGAGGAATGATGTTGCATTTGATGTCAATGTGAGGATGGTCCTCTTAGCGCATGAGTTAGGGTTGGGGTATGCAGCTCTCCAAAAGATTAGTAAAGTGTTGGATCCCAGGGCTTCATCTGAAAACGTATCAGAAACATGACAAGAGGGTGACAGGTAGGCTATTGAAACGTGTTCCCTCTCTCTCTCTCTCTCTCTCTCTCTCTAGCCAATATCAGAAGCCTATACATATGCACAGTAGTCTCTCTACCTGTGGCATATCTACATGCATCCATAAACTGACCAAATAAACTGTTTTAATTTCAGTTGCTGAAATAGAGAGAGGTCTGGAGTCCTTTCACAGAAGCAGAGAGCAGATTAGGCAGGCATATGCAGATGTGGACCCAGAGGTAGGTAAGCTGACTGCCAATAAATGCAAAATGTTACAAAATTATTAGTTATTGAGAATTATTACAATAATTCTCAATAACCAGCGTTCAGTGGACAACATGAAGGCGGCAATATGGGGAAGTACGCTTCACTGATGACAACCCCATGCGCACCAGGAACATATTGTGGTTTTAGAACAGTTTTGGGGACTGCAGCTGAGTGGGTTCTACAGACCAGCTGCTTAGAACAGTTTTGTGAACTGCAGCTGAGTGGGTTCTACAAACCAGCTGCCTAGAACAGTTTTGTTGATAGCTAGTGTGGTGCCATCTGAGGAGTGACTCTGTAGACCTATGACGGCGTAGCTTGATGTCTCCTATGGTGTTGCTTTTGACGATGGTTATATCACTTGTTTGTTTGGCAATCTATATTTAGCTTCTATTGGTGTTTACCCTGCATTGTTTACCACATCTTGTCCTGTGTATTTATGAATCAGCTTACTCTTCATGTTCATTCATTCATTCATGTTTTCTCCATGTAAAACGCTTAAAAAACACAAAAAGCTAGATAATCTGTTTTCTCATGCATGTCCTCGTCAAATGTGTCTATCTTTGTCCATGATCTGTTTAACAAAATAATACAAGCTTTCTAAAAGGGAATATTCTCTTCCCTACTAACATTGTCTCGTCTCTAGTCTCGTCTTACTAACACCCCACTCGTGGGCTGTACCTTGACGTGGTGAGTGGGCTTCCAACTAAACAGGTCTTACTTCTCTATACAAAATGTCTACTCCTGGACTATTTTGAATCCACAACATGCTGTGTTATTCAGTTTTCAGTTTCTATGTGTTTTCAGATGTTGTGTAATGTTGTTACTAATGATGTGATTGGATATTGTGTTTGTAAATATTGGTTTACAATGCAAATGTATGGTTTTTTACAATACAAATTTTCAAAGCCCGTTTTCTCAAAATGAGTTATTTATCATCTTAGGGACATCAAAACCACCACTTGAGTAGCACCTACATACACCTAACTTTCCAGTTTTGTTCCAATCCATATTCTGAGAGTTTGTCCAAGGGGGATTTTTTAAATTTCATTCATAGCCTGATTTATATAACAGTTTATCCCTAAAACATGGCGAAAATTGGTCTTTTTATGACTGTTGACAGTATTTTCTGATTTCTGAAGTGAAGAAAAGAGATATCAAAAATCCCCCTTGGACAAAGTTTGAATAGGGATATGTGAACAAAATGAAACAAGAATTTTGAATCTGGCTTGAACCAGTTAAAAAAATTGATTTCCCAAAATTATGCAAATTGGCGCATATTTAGCGCATATAATGCCTAATTTGCATATTTATCCATAAGATTTCAGAAAACTTGTAATACAAAAAAGATGCTCCTTAATGTACCTAACAAACTGGGGGAGTTTGATGGTGATACCTATTAAGGCTTTTTTTTTTCTTCTTTTTTCTCCCTTAAGGGGAGACACCCCAGGTGAATAGGAAAAAAAAATCCTTAATAGGTATCACCATCAAACTCCCCCAGTTTGTTAGGTACATTAAGGAGCATCTTTTTTGTATTACAAGTTTTCTGAAATATTATGGATTAATATGCAAATTAGGCATTATATGCGCTAAATATGCGCTAATTTGCATAATTTTGGGACATCAATTTTTTTAATTGGTTCAAGCCAGATTCAAAATTCTTGTTTCATTTTATTCACATATCCCTATTCAAAACCTTGGCCAGGGGGATTTTTGATATCTCTTTTCTTCACTTCAGAAATCAGAAAATAGACCAATTTTCGCCATGTTTTAGGGATAAACTGTTATATAAATCAGGCTATGAATTAAATTTAAAATATCCCCCTCGGCCAAACCCTTCAGAATATGGATTGGAACAAAACTGGAAAGTTAGGTGTATGTAGGTGCTACTCAAGTTGTGGTTTTGATGTCCCAAAGATGAGAAATAACTCATTTTGAGAAAACAGGCTTTGAAAATTTGTATTGTAAAAAAACATACATTTGCATTGTAAACCAATATTTACAAACACAATATCCAATCACATCATTAGTAACAACATTACACAACATCTGAAAACACATAGAAACTGAAAACTGAATAACACAGCATGTTGTGGATTCAAAATAGTCCAGGAGTAGACATTTTGTATAGAGAAGCAAGACCTGTTTAGTTGGAAGCCCACTCACCACGTCAAGGTACAGCCCACGAGTGGGGTGTTAGTAAGACGAGACTAGAGACGAGACAATGTTAGTAGGGAAGAGAATATTCCCTTTTAGAAAGCTTGTATTATTTTGTTAAACAGATCATGGACAAAGATAGACACATTTGACGAGGACATGCATGAGAAAACAGATTATCTAACTTTTTGTGTTTTTTTAAGCGTTTTACATGGAGAAAACATGAATGAATGAATGAATGAATGAATGAATGAATGAATGAATGAACATGAAGAGTAAGCTGATTCATAAATACACAGGACAAGATGTGGTAAACAATGCAGGGTAAACACCAATAGAAGCTAAATATAGATTGCCAAACAAACAAGTGATATAACCATCGTCAAAAGCAACACCATAGGAGACATCAAGCTACGCCGTCATAGGTCTACAGAGTCACTCCTCAGATGGCACCACACTACAGATGTGGGAAGTTAGAAATGTCACATGCTGCAGCATTTCACCTCGCGGTATTTGGCAGGGAAATCCCGTTGGAAATCTCGTGGGATTTCAGACGGGTGTTATTTCGTTTTAGTGATGCACCACCGCCAGGTGGCGTCTTTGAGTAGATTTAGCAGGCTGGGCTCAGTGTTTTTCTCCTATAGTCTACGAATGAAGCATCATTAAATTTCACATTCTTTAATTTAAATGCTCTGTTGTAAAGCACTTTGAGCTGAATTTATCTGTATGAAAGGGGCTATACAAATAACGTTTAATTGTTATTATTAACTTGTTCTCAAGCACATGTTTTCTCCATCTCGATGTAATTTAATTATTACGAACACCTATAATATATCTAGGCCTACAGTAGCCTATCTATCTCGGCAACTGACGTCGGGTCAAGACGTGGTGTCTGTTAAGTCAAATGCGCAAAATAACAGTATTGCTAATATATTTGTTAGTAAAGATGTGGTGAACGTGACGGTTTTGCGTTTTGTTTCTGGAACGCATTCAACTGGTAGGCTACTCGTAAACCCCGGAAGTAAATTTGAAGACAGGACACCAGCTAATGTAGCCAAGTCTGAGCGCAGTAGGCTATATGGCTTCAGCACGATACAAAGAAAAAATAAGCTTGATCGGAGGTGTGGATCCATACAAAATTGAAATAGTCGCCATGAGTAAAGATCACTCATTGCCAATCATATCCGGACATTAACTATCTTGTGCATAGCGGCAGGTTTGACAGTGAGACATCAACCGATAATTGTAATAATGCGATTATTGAAATGGTCTTGTGAACGCCTTTATCTGATTTCCAAAATCGGGGTAAGGTCCATAGGACGATTGTGGGTTTTCATTTGCACATAACTATATTTTAATAAAACATTGATGTCCGCCTGTCAATGACTTTCCCTAAAATTGTGTTCTGTTGCACCCCCTATTGTTAAATTATAAATGAAAGAAACATACACAATATTTTGTTATTTGAATGATCTTGAATATATATATATATTCAAGATCATTCAAATAACAAAATATCGTGTATGTTTTTATTTATTTATACCGGCCGCCAGCTGTTCAATGAACGGCTATAGGGAATGCGCAGTTTCGCGCTGGCTACAGCCTATTATATGCACAGTTTCGCGCTATGTAGGCTATTATAAATAAGTATTATTCATTGGGGGAGCTTGGATTCGCTGGGGAATGGTGGAGAGACACAGAGCCTCCCCAGACGCGACATCCTCCAGTTGGCTGAAGAGCTGCGCGCTCTGGCGTCCAAACAGCCACCTGCGGCGCCCCTCGCAGTGTCCACAGAAGAATACCCCCCAAAAAATACTTGCATGGTGAAGACAAGCTGCAGCAAGAACAGAACTGTCTACCAATGCATGAAGTGCACCTAGCTGTCTGTGAGAGGCTATAGAAGAGGATATGTGCGAAGTGTATTTGAGCTGCCGCCTCAACCGTGCGTATAAGAGCAGAGTGCATCATATAGCTACAACTAGTAGCCCATAGCCATTAAAACGGCTTATTGTTTTATTCATATATCAACTAGATAATTCGATAATAGTGAGTAGCCTAGTAGGCTATAAAATGAATTCAATAGGGCAAGCCTTAAGTTGTAGCCTAGGCTACAGTACAATCACAAGACGCATAGGCCTAGCCTATCGTAAAAAGCGTTGCGTTCTCATAGGCCTATATTAACTTAGATAATTATTAATTATGCTCAGGTCATAATGTCCGTTGAAAATAATTCCCTCTAAGCAGAATTTGAATTGTATTAAAATAGGCTAAAATTAAATTTCCACATATTCTGATTCCTTCTAGGTCTATATAAAAAAAACATTTTTTTAATGTGTAGCCTAGGCTATAGGCTACTGCGATGAACAAAACAGCCACAATGTAGCCTGCTTAGCGAGTGAGAGGGCAGTCTACCATAAAGTGTATAACCATAATGTAATATATCTAGACTACATGCATTGTGGTATTTCTTTATATAGCCCAGCCTGCAATTGTTTCTCAATAAACAGTTATGTCCTCCTCTGAGTCCGAATGTAGGCTAATAGACCGGCAGCTCTAAATGCCTTCCCAATCAATGAGACATGGTTGTAAAAATGATGTTTTATTGATGAAAAGGGTAAAACTGAAAAACATGGAGAGTCATTGCATTGATCGATGCAGTCCGCTACCAGCAAACACTGAAAATACAGGTCCTCAATTTATTTAGATTAGACTAGCCTATCCAACTGGACCACTCCAATGAATGTTGAACGTAGCCTACTTTTATTCTTTAGGTTTTACAGAATCGGCCTACAATGTCCACACATGCATGCGCCATCTGACTAGCTCGTCACTCGCCAGCGAACCTGGACTAGACTATTAACCCCCCCCCCCAAATTCTTTTATATTCAAATAAACTGGATGAACCGGTTTCCTAGCCCTGGATGGTGGGGAGGGGGGTAGCCTGCGTTAGCGGGTGCTTTGCCATGACCGGCCATTGAATTCGCTAGTTTGATTGATAGATGGATGGATTAACGTCCAAAGTAGATTGTGCAAGTATTGTATAGGCCCATGTGTAAGAGATGAATGGCTGTAACCATGAACTCAGCCAGAGGTAGGCCCTACTGTAGATTATCAGCATTATCACCAGTCTCAATTTATGTCTCAATTTATGTGTTGCCATTCATTTAAACCACCATCTCATCTAGACTACTTCTGTTGCTGCATTTTTACATTTATGCTTTCATGATTTTAGAGCGCAATAAACATTTTCCAGGATTCCAATAAGTCCATCCATTCATCCAACTTTGTTCTGAGCGCAGCGCAGGCTGGTAGCCTACTGTCAAGGCTCACGACTGATGCACTCCCTTAACACGTCTCGCATCCCCAGACCATCAAGAGAATTTCAATATGAAAGACCTTGGGATTCCAGGAGTCAAGGCCGTTTCAGACGGGGAGCGACATTCCGCCTGCGTTCTCGCTCGGATCAGCGGGGGACGCAGGCGTCCTGCGCGCAGCGGGGAAAGCTGACTACAATTCAACTCTTGTCGCGGGCGGGTGTGTGCAGCCTAGTTCCATATGAGAACACTCCTCGGTCCAATTCCGTATAGTAGATCAGCCTGTGTACTTTCAACTAATGTATTATTAGACATAATATCATAATAATATATATAGCCTTCAACGACCTCCTGAGCTGCCTGCCTGATGGTCTCAGGGCTAAAGAGACCGCGCGTCGTTTTCCTCACCCAAACTGGCATGCTATCAATGAAAGAAAATACATTGTAAATAAACATGGTTTTAGGCTATTGTTTTTATGTAGGCCTATAGGTTAAGCTATTTGTGTTCATAAGGTAACGTCATTGTAAACGAAAGTAGCCTATAGCCTATAATCCAATTGACTGGAACCAGGGGGTTTGACAAAAGTTATGAGGCAAAATAATTTGTCTTGACTGCATTCAAGATGTATCTTTCACATTAAAACTACATGTGCTGTGTGTGCTGTGTGTACAAGCTGGGAAAGCTAAGAAAATTGCATATGTTTGCAAACTAAAACAAGTGAACACAATTTTACAATCGAAAATGCTTATGAGACCATTATTTTACTTATATGGGGCAAAAGTGGTTTCTCTTCCTGCTTCTGCCTAAGCCCTCCACAATACCACAACACAACGGTGTCATGTTTTACCGAAGGAGAAGTGAAGAAGACGGTAGCTAGCAGTAGCTAAAGCAGTTAGCTAATGTTAAGATCATTCCTCTAGCTGCTTTGCTGCTAATGCGAGTTCGTCTCCGTTCCTGCCCGAGAAACAGAAGTTGAACTAATAGCATCAAAATCAAAATAGCTACAGGAATCAACGTTGTAAAGTTAGCTATCTGTTTTT
Organism: Borostomias antarcticus; assembly: GCF_949987555.1. Lineage (NCBI taxonomy): Eukaryota > Metazoa > Chordata > Actinopteri > Stomiiformes > Stomiidae > Borostomias > Borostomias antarcticus. The sequence continues at coordinate 16,557,006 of NC_140250.1, forward strand.
TAGCCACCGACAGCTACCGTTAATATTATGGAAGCTGCTGTCGTGAGCTAACTTGCTATCACGGTCTTATCGTGCAGCTTCACAGGCTGCTATTAGCAGACAGCACTAAAGTTGACAAAATCACACTTGCACATCATTAGAATTCCAACCATTTATATGGGATTTATCATTCAACTAAACATGGAACCTGAATACTACCTGATATTTCAACCTGCTGCCATCAGTGATCGGCGCGTCTGCTTGTTTGAGTCATGAATATCTTACGCAGTTACATTCCATGTAGTGTCCCAAAACTGTTAAATCATTCCCCATGTAGTTCACTATGAGTCGCACTCAATACATCCATGGTAATAGGGAGGGAGTGAGTGAACCATTTCAAACACATCTCTGGTCATCTCTGTTAGCCATCTTACTCGTCCTGATGCCATGTTCCATATGAGAACACTCAGCCTAATGTATTAAACTTCTACTTGTCCCGACAGTTAACAGATATAGACCCGGCGACAGTTACAGAGATAGAAACTATAAATAGATAGGCTTTGTTCGTAATAATTAAATTACAACCAGACAGAGAACAAGGGGTTTGAGAACGGTAGGCTCATCTAATGTGCGAGATGAGCTACAGCAATGGGTCAATGAGTGGTATTACTGCGCCCCTATGGGCAGGTGAGCGGTGGTGCGGAATGCCGTAAAGCGCCTGTTAGAATACCGCGGGTCAAGTTACATTCTTATGTTCCCACATCTGTAGCTATCAACAAAACTGTTCTAGGCAGCTAGTTTGTAGAACCCACTCAGCTGCAGTTCACAAAACTGTTCTAAGCAGCTGGTCTGTAGAACCCACTCAGCTGCAGTCCACAAAACTGTCCTAAAACCACAATATGTTCCTGGTGCGCATGGGGTTGTCATCAGTGAAGCAGACTACCCCATATTGCTACCCCCATAAATTCATGTTGTCCACTGAACACTGGTTATTGAGAATTATTGTAATAATTCTCAATAACTATATTAATTTTGTAACATTTTGCATTTATTGGCAGTCAGCTTACCTACCTCTGGGTCCACATCTGCATATGCCTGCCTAATCTGCTTTCTGCTTCTGTGCAAGGACTCCAGACCTCTCTCTATTTCAGCAACTGAAATGAAAACAGTTTATTTGGTCAGTTTATGGATGCATGTAGAAATGCCACAGGTAGAGAGAGGGAGACTACTGTGCATATGTATAGGCTTATGATATTGGCTAGAGAGAGAGAGAGAGAGAGAGAGAGAGAGAGAGAGAGAGAGAGAAAGAGGGAACACGTTTCAATAGCCTACCTGTCACCCTATTGTAATGTTTCTGATACGTTTTCAGATGAAGCCCTGGGATCCATAACACTTTACTAATCTTTTGGAGAGCTGCATACCCCAACCCTAACTCGTGCGCTAAGAGGACCATCCTCACATTGACATCAAATGCAACATCATTCCTAGTTGTATCATGAAGCCGAGTCGATGTGTAGACACTTTTGCGATAGCCATTTCTCACAAAGACTGCACTCTAAGAGCAAAGTACTACAGAACCCACTATTCTGAGGATCTATGTTAATTTTAAGACCAGTCCCTGCACAATTAGGACAAATCAACCCAGTTATCAGCTCATTCAAACGCGCCGCATCTCTCTGCTGCTCACTGGACATGCTAACGCTAGCCTCATCTCCCTGCTGCTCACTGGACATGCTAGCACCGGCTAATGACAACTTGTGCGAATAGGCACTTTATATCTCATAAATGTAAACCTTTCCATTTAGTTTCTCTTGTTTTCTGTTCAACCTTGTGGGCAAACACTGTTGTCGTTGTTGCTTATTACGTTTAGAACGCTTTACAGACGGCATTGTTTGGATTAGATATCAGGAAATGGAAACGTGTCACATGACGCGCTGAACCAATCACGTTCTCAGAAATCAACAACATCCAATGAGATTTCACGCTTAGCATCAAACCCGCCTTTGTATTTCCACGATTGGTTGTTGATACAAATGAAACTATTAGGTTTGGTTGCGATAACATAACACTCGAGAGCCAGATCTTTCTAATGATATATCACATGACCGGGTCCAAATAACGCCCGCAGCTCGTTTCGAAAGAAGGCTAACTTTTGGTGATTTTCTGAAGAATCTACAGACGCAAACGGACTAAATGAAGTAAAATAAACATCTAAATGCGTATTTTTGATGTTTTATTTCCACTAGTATGAAAGAAGACATGTTATGGAAGCAAACTAGCACAAAATCTCAAATTTGACCAGGGCGTTGAAAAACGATGTTTTTCGGATTGATCTACACATCTACAACGGTCGCTTCAAGTCAATGGATTTCATAAAATGATCAATAAAACCCTACAGGATTCATACTTTGCCGCAAATTTTATGTCAGAACACCAACGGACACCAATTACATGTACACCCTCGGTGAGCTTCTTGTCTTTGAAATCGAGTTGAACATGTTTTTGAATGATTTTTCAAGATGCCCATCCACATCCATTGTATGACCAATGAGCAATTATCAACTTTCTCGAAAATGCTAGTTTTGTCAATGTTTTGATCTGAACCATTGTATATGATCATAAGTAACCTTAAAACAGGGCTAAACATGCATTTTCCCTTTGCCACTCCTTTAAGCTGCTATTTCACCCTGTCTTGGCCAGGTCTCACTTGTAAAAGAGGTTTAAACCTCAATGTTGACTTCCTGGTTAAATAAAGGTTATATATGGGGGGGAACAGCTAGGAACTTCACCCAAGGTGCTGTATGTCTGAGGGCACTGGGGTTGAACATAAAACGGACATCAAAAGGTTGTGTGAAGACCATCTAGCCAGACTTTCTAGAAGACTTCTTCATCATCTTGTATGAGGCTGGAGAGCTAGTTTGGTTGAGGGAGTCTGCGAGCGCAGTCTACAGACTCTGATGTTCCTCTTTCATCTTCCGAGACGTTCTGCACATGGCCGCTCTGAGACACGTTTGCTCAGGAAATACTATGCTGCCTGTCCCCAAAGATAACTATTACTGGTTGTAGACTAGGCTATATAGTGTCTATTATATACAGCGGGTAAACTGAGTTTTTGGTTTGTTAAAAATCTACAGAATGTTACCATCTTGTATGTAACATTATATGAGGCTGGCATCCCAAAATAGTTATTTATTCTAATCGTAATGAGCTGCGCTCTGGCAGGCGCTGGAGGCTGAATTGCTCCGGATATCTCCCAGCCCAGCAGGGGGCGCTTTCCTACTAGGCGTGATATTCATCATTGCTCTGGCTCTCGCTCACAGGCCTATCTCTGGACACCCCGTCAACATAAGCATCTGAATAATAGACTGGGCGAATCATACCATCTCACGCCCCAGTGTATTCTGCTGGGCCTCATCACATACAGTAGCTCTCCACCGCTCGGCTACTGCAGATCAAACCACCCCCCACTGCGTTATGGCGGCAGGGCTCAAAGAAGGATGACATAGAATGACACTCTATTTACCAGCCGTGACAACAGAAGTGGCACTGTCTGGATTGAGTGTGTGTGTGTGTGTGTTACTGTGTGGGCGGAGCCTCCCGCTGTGTTTACAATCCATAGGGAATTGGCTGGAACAGGGTGTAATTTCTGTAATTTAGAGACGGCTTTTGGAATCGGAGAGGTGTGTGCATTATGAGACAGGAGCACCGGTGATATTAATCACAACAAAGTAGTGACATTCCTTTCTTGGCCGTCATTCTTTTTAAACAGTAATAGACACATAATAGAACGCCTCAGTGTGGGACATATGTCTAATAGTAGACACAAAGTGTAGTCAGTAATTTTTTCCATTAAAGGCTAAAAAGAGCCGTCAAAGGAGAGCTATATAACGCATTACATCAATACCATACCGGGACACTTTGTGTTCCAGAAACACAAATACCGTCTCACACTCCAGGAACATAGCATCGTTTGCTACAGCCGAGTGTACGGTAATACCGGGGCTGTGAAACTCCACAAACAACGCTGCAACGCGCTGATAAATCAAAGCGCTCCTCTCTGACACATGAAACAGAACCGCTTTGTTGAGGCTGACAGGGAGAGGAGGGAGCTTTGCAGACACACACACACGCACGCACACACGCACGCGCGCGCGCACACACACACACACACACACACACACACACACACACACTCACGCACACGCACACACACACACACACACACACACACACACACACACACACACACACACACACACACACACACACACACACACACACACACTCCATAACAGCTATGGTATGGCAGAGGCTATTTCTACTGTAGGCTATCTGTTTTTTCCCCTCACTTTCACCTCCCTCAATGTCATGCAAATATAGCCAAAATATTTGGGAATTAGATAATGGTCTGTATTGATTATTAATCACTGCTGCAGGGTTTTCCATGTTCTTTTGTAAGAGGAGACTTGGCAGCAAGAGGCACAGTTTCTAAAATGTACTAACACAACTTTGCTAGCCAAGACCAAGAGCACCTACTCTGTTTTCTTTACAGGAGGCATGCTCAGCAGCATGACAGCCCACGAGAGGGTCTCTAGTTAAATAATAATAATAATAATAATAATAATAATAATACATGTTATTTGTATAGCACCTTTCATTATATAAAATGCAGCTCAATGTGCTTTACATAAAATACATCATCAAAAAACATCATCAGGTAAAGGCAATAAAAGAGATAAAAACAAGATCTTCTGGTCTCTCTTGTGCTCTCTCTCTCTCTCTCTGTCGCTCTCATCTCATTCTCCCTCATCTTCTCTCTCAGCAGGGTCTCTTCTCTCTGCGTTCACAGCCTGTCTCTCTTCCCCCTTCTCTTCTCCTCTCCCCTTCCTCGCTGTGTCTCTCCGGCTCGTCTCTGTCTCACCTGTAGGGGGCCCCATGGTTCTTTTATTTGCTGTGCCGTCGCCATTAGCACGTGCTCCAGTGAGGAAGCACCGGTGAGTACTTAAGCCCTACAGCTCTGACATACATGTATATGGAAAGATTATAGCGCAAGGGCACAGCCGGTCAACAACATCATTATTGTTGATGAATTTAAAATCATTATTTATCAAAAACATAGTGTGGAGTAGAGGTACAATCCAATGAAGGAATGAGATCCAGATGATTGGATGTAGATAGATGACTTTCACATGTGAGATGCTGGAATGGACCTATGATTAATGAAAAGCACTGATGACGTCATTCCCTACATGGTAATATAGATATTACAGTCAGTTGTACAGATGGATAAAACTCACAGACAGACAGGCAGAAGGGACAGACATACTGAGACAAACTGACACCCACAGACAGGCAGACAGAAGGGACAGACACACAGAGACAAACTGACACCCACAGACAGACGTAAAGACAGGATTGAAATGATGGAGAGAGAAACAAGTTTGCGGTATACAGACAGACAGACAGACAGACAGACAGAGACAGACAAACAGAGACAGACAGACAGAGACAGACAGACAACATGTCACAGGGCACATTTATCCACCAGGTAAAGTGTAAAAGGTGTAAAACGTAAGCAACACTGGCGCCCCCCAAGGAACTGTCCTGTCCCCTATCCTGTTCACCCTCTATACTACCGACATCAGCCACAACTCTGGAGCCTGGTGCCACCTCCACAAGCTCTCGAATGACTCTTCTAGGAGGAGTACATGGATGTGGTCAGGAGGTTCGTCAGATGGTCGGAGGAGAACCAGCTCCAACTCAACATCAGCAGGACCAAGGAGCTGGTGGTGGACTTCAGAAGGAACAAGAGACCCCCAACCCTTATTACCATCCAGGGGGAGGAAGTTGAGATGGTGGACTCATACAAGTTCCTGGGAGTGCACCTGAACAACAAACTGGACTGGACTGACAACACTGAGGCCCTCTACAGGAAGGGACAGAGCAGAATGTTCTTCCTCAGGAGACTCAGGTCCTTTGATGTGTGTGTATGTATGTATGTATGTGTGTGTGTGTGTGTGTGTGTGTGTGTCTGTATGTATGTATGTATGGGAATCCTATATTTATACATATTGTCCACCCGACTCGCCTGGGAAAGCTCAAGCACCCGGTGGGGCTCAGTGGTTTGAGAAGAGCACTGTCCCTACTGGTGACTGTCTTCAGTTTGAGAAGAGCGCTGTCCCTACTGGTGACTGTCTTCAGTTTGAGAAGAGCGCTGTCCCTACTGGTGACTGTCTTCAGTTTGAGAAGAGAGCTGTCCCTACTGGTGACTGTCTTCAGTTTGAGAAGAGAGCTGTCCCTACTGGTGACTGTCTTCAGTTTGAGAAGAGCGCTGTCCCTACTGGTGACTGTCTTCAGTTTGAGCGACGGCGCCGCCCCTAGCTACACGCCAGCCAGGACAGCCACCCGATTGGCCGTTGGGCACAGCGAGAGGATGGATGGAACCACAGCCTGGTGGATCTCAGCTGGCTATGCAAATGAGCTGGCAACACTCTGGGTTTCTGCTGTGTTTGACGTCAGAGCTCAAACACCAATGATTGCTTGCATGTGTATTTTCTGGTATTTTAACAGTATGTTAATAAGTGTTCCATGTGCCCTAATGTTTTATGTCTGTCATTTAGCTTATTTCCATTGTTTTTTAGTGCACTGTATTTTATATTTCAGGTTGCCTTTTTAACATCTCGCCAGGGACAGCAGATGAAAACTAGCCTCTTGGCTAATTCTGGCTCATTTATGATTTATTGTACCCACGGTTTATTGTCTATTAATGTGCATTGTCCCTGACAAATAAACCAATAAAATAAAATAAAAATGATTAGTGGTCCTGTTGTGTCTGGCTTTACTCAACCTGTCTCTCTGATCTCGGTGCTTCTGTCGAAGGGGGTGGTGATCTCAGAACTCATCCCTCTGTCGAAGGGGGTGGTGATCTCAGAACTCATCCCTCTGTCGAAGGGGGTGGTGATCTCAGAACTGATCCCTCTGTCGAAGGGGGTGGTGATCTCAGAACTCATCCCTCTGTCGAAGGGGGTGGTGATCTCAGAACTCATCCCTCTGTCGAAGGGGGTGGTGATCTCAGAACTCATCCCTCTGTCGAAGGGGGTGGTGATCTCAGAACTCATCCCTCTGTTGAAGGGGATGGTGATCTCAGAACTGATCCCTCTGTTGAAGGGGATGGTGATCTCAGAACTGATCCCTCTGTTGAAGGGGGTGGTGACTGGGTTCTACTCCCACTACGCCCTCCTGCCCAAAAGGATGGGAGGTGCACGGACACTTTTGGACCTACACCTTTTCAACAGGGCTGTGGAGTGGACCAAATCAAGTCTCCCATGCTGTGTTTTGCATTCCGGGGTGTGACGTACGATATACCAGACCCCCGTTTGGGTGTGCTCTTGCCCCCAGGTCCTCCCCAGTCTGTCCGGGGCTGTTAGGACGCACTCCACAAGGGGCATCACAGCAGCCCTGGTCAGTGGAGTGTCTGTCGCGGACATTTGCGCGGCAGCGACATGGTCATCTCCGTCTCCTCTTATCCATCTCTTCCTGTTCGGTATGTCCTCTGCCTCCCTGGCATCGTCCGTGCTGGGCACAGCTGCAGGGAGTGGGCAGCAGCGTACTGGGGCTCGTCGTGGTGAGCGACGGTCCGTGTCGGTCCCTTGCGGGATTGGGGTTGAGGCCTGGCTGGGCAGGTTGCTGTGATTAACCGCCCCTGTCCAGTCCTTCCCCTGCGTGCCCTGCCCTCAGCTGGCTGACTGTGGCGGGGTGGGGCGAGTGCTTGGGGCTGTGCCAGCTTTTCGGTGTGGTCATGCTACCGTTGAGCCCTGGCCTTGGCCTGGCTGGCCCGTTCTTTTGGAATGGGTTCAGCATGAGTGTAGTGCACGGTCTTGTCGCCCCGCTTATGCCATTAAAGAGTGAGCCCTGTGTGGCGGAGCTCCACGAAATAGAATAATGGTAACGTATTGTAACCCTAGTTGTGTGAGCGGAGTGAAGCCCCACAGGATGGAGGCTTTGCTGAACCCCAGTCTGCTTGCTGAAAGAGAAGATGGCTGGGCTAGCAGCCCTTATATACCATTAAGGGCACCTGCTCTGATTGGCCACAGGTGCATGTATGTTTTTCTTTTTTTCACTGAATGTAGCCAGCTACGATTGGCTAAGCCATTAAGGCTTCGCTCCACTCATTCAGATTCAGATTCAGAATACTTTATTAGTCCCAGAAGGGCAATTCATTTCTACAGTCAACCTGTCCAAAGCAACAAAAATACAATATGACAAAAGAGATAAACAATACAAGTTAACATCCACAGTCGAGCATCATCACTTCAGCAAAAACCACAACAAGTGACAGCACAGCAGAGTGGGTTGCAAATTAATTCACAGTTCACAGTAAGTTCACATTTCACAAGGATTCACAGCAAAATAATTTGCAGTTCATTCTGCAATTGTGCATTTAGCAGCCTTATGGCAGACGGGATAAAATAATTTGCATAGCAATTTGTTTTCCACACCGGCACATAATACCGCCGACCTGAGAGCATGATTACAGATTCACTGCCGAGTGACTATTATTATTCTATTAATACATCCATGCCAGTGACCTTATTCACACGGCGACCATTTTGCTCAGGGTGGGAGAATGCGGAAGTAGCCTATCCATAGACCATATAGTAAGTTTGTTATAAAAAATAACACTTCAAGGTTCGAAATAGTCAAAAATAACATCCAGAATACACTACTGGAATTACAAACTCATGATAACTGGACTCATTGTTCTTCACCGCGGTAGTTTTCACGTTATGAAATACATAGGAGCGCATTAGTCATCAGCTCATTCCCGTCCATATATTTCATAACGTGAAAACTACCACGGTGAAAAACAATCAGAGTCCGGTAATCATGAGTTTGTAATTCCAGTAGTGTATTCTGACTATTATTTCTGACTATTTCGAATCTTGAAGTGTTATTTTTATAACGAACTTGTACTATATGGTCTATGGATACTTCCGCATTCTCCCACCCTGAGCGCACATGAGCGTGAAGAGCGAAATGGCCGCCGTGTGAAAAACGTCATGATCAGGCTGGGATAAATCATAGAACTGGGTTATGATACGTAACCATCGATTTAGAGTCTTTTCCAGTTGAAAGTGAAATGCATAGTGAAATGCATAGTGAAATGTTAAACTTTTTCTAATTTGGCTTATCGACAGTGGAGGGGGGGGGGTTAGTTTATGTTGCTTAATTTATCTAGTAGCTAGAACTTAATATGCTGTTTTTATTTTTAGCTCAAACAAAATGGCTAAAGTAAGGCAAGTAAGCCATGTAAAATAAAATAATTATGACGAACATTCATTATTATTGTTACATTATTATTTACTTTTAAATGGTGTTATTCATTCACGTTTGAGTGTCATACAATTGGTAAAATGAAATATATAAGCCCGATTGTTTATTGTTTTGTGTGTTTGAAAAGAGAATTACTGTCAAACACTATCATCACTGATGATCCTTGAATAAAGACATTTCTCTGAAACCAAGATGACCAGTATTTATTTTCAGCAGCAATGAATACAAGGTCACGCATCCAAAACATAAAATATGAAAATATCTGTTTCATTTTATGGATGGGATTTTAGTTGTTTGGTTGTCTGACCCACCATCAAAATCACTCGCAAATATAGGCCTATACCTGTTACAATATGATTTAAGAGCTTAGGGTATTTTTGGTTAAAATTAGTTTATGTTAATGTTCTTAGTTAAGATTAGTTTATGTTGATTACCTTTTTCGTTGAGACTAGTTATGTTAATATGGTTTGCTTTAGATTAATTTGGGTTAATATTAGTGGAATGTGTGTGAGTATAGGGTTAATCCACTGACAATGACATACTGTATGGGGGTGCGGCTTTGAGTTTGAGTTGAGTATGAATGAGGAAGTTGAACTCAGCTGTGCAGCTGAGCAAAGTGCAAGATGCAAAATGACATCACACCTCACCACTCTATAGAGGGGAGATGGGATCACTTCCTCTTCCTATACAGTATGCATTCACGTAGGGAAAGTACAGTAGTTCCACTAGGCCTCAGATCTGGAGCCATAGCCTAGTGGGTCAGCGCTACAATACCCTTCTTGAATTATATGACTGCCTTTCTTGAATCACGCACCTTGTCGTGAATTAAGTGACACGAAATGTATCCTGCTGTAAAAAAATGTGTCCTGTTACATGCTGGTACTGTTAGACTAGTCTGGACAGACAGACAGACAGACAGACAGACAGACACACACACACACACACACACACACACACACACACACACACACACACACACACACACACACAGAGGCATACTGTACATGTACTGTACATGCTACAGTAAGACAGACAGACAGACAGACAGACATACTATACATACAGACTCTCACAGAAAGACAGGGTCAAAGCAACAACAGCGTTCATTAACATATAAATGAATATGGTAATTTTATGGAGGGATGGGTATTGTCTCGTCTCTAGATATCCCCAAGGGACCAATAAACCAACAGTGGTGTGGTAGTATGGACGAAAAGAGATTTCTTTCTGGACATTTCTTAATATATACAGCATACCTAAATATTGTATTATTTAAATCAGTAATCTAATCCGGTTCTAAATGCAGGTGCTCCATAATAACTTTCAATCCAACCTGGGCAATCCAACTGGTCGAGGGAGACGAGTCCGCTTACAGGTGGGAGATGAACCAGCTGCTGTCCTGGTGCGTCCAAAACAACCTGGAGCTCAATGCTTTCAAGACAGTGGAGATGACTGTACACTTTAGAAAGAAACAAGCCCCTGAAACCGGACCCTATCACACCGACAGTGACCACTCTCGACTCCTTCTGCTTCCCGGGCGTCTCCCAGGACCTCAAGTGGGAGCTGAACATCAGCTCCCTCACTAAAAAAGCACAGCAGAGGATGTACTTCCTGAGGCAGCTAAAGAAATTCAACCTGCCAAAGGCAATGATGGTCCTCTTCTACACCTCCATCATCAAGTCCATCCTCACCTCCTCCACCATCTGGTTCTACACCGCAACAGGCAAAGACAAGGGCAGACTGCAGAGCATCATCCGCTCCGCTGAAAGGGTGATCGGCTGTAGACTGCCTTCCCTACAGGACTTGCGTGACCCTAAAACGTGCCAGAAAGATGGTGTTCGACCCCTCCCATCCCGGTCTCTTTGACCCACTCCCCTCTGGCAGGAGACTGCGGTCCATTGGGACCAGGTCCACGCGCCACAAAAACAGCTTCTTTTCCGTGGCTCATCAGACTCATTAGAAAGGCTTGTGTCCCGCCACGACCCCCCATACCCGTTGAACCACTTCCTGTACACACAACCTCTGATTGTTCCTTATACCTCAACGGCACACACACTACTGTATAAAACATCGCTCAACCATCACACTACACCCTACACACACACTGTACACACACTCACCACACTCCATTCTGTATATATTATGTAAATTGCATTTGTGCCTCCCTTTTTAATAGTATATTAGATTTTTTATATTGCACTGTATTTTGTTTGCACTGTATTTTGTATTGACACTGTATTGCATGTGCTGTTTGTATTGCATTAGCACTGTCATGTCTTTGCACTATCCTGTCTTGTCCTGCACCCTGTCCTGTCGTCTGCGACAGCGTACGCCATCACCCTAGTCACATTCCTAGTGTGTGTGAACCAGATACATGGCTAATAAAACACATCTTCAATCTTCAACCAGCATCTTATTTTTTTCTTTTCTTCAAACACACACACACACACACACACACACACACACACACACATACACACACACACACACACACACACACACTTACCTGCCCATACTTAACGAGCGCTGAGTATGGCTCTCCAGGGAGGTAGAAACAGTGACCTCGGAAGGAACAAGTCTCCACCTGCAAACAGAGAAAAATAAAGTTATATTACGAAGTTACAGACTGGTTTTAATATCTTTTTATTATTATTTTACTATATACCGCCTAGCATTATTTTATGAGCGTATATTTTACAATGATTTCATGTCCTTTTATCTCTCTGTTCCTTTTTATTTCTTATTCTCTTTTCCTCTTTTCAGTCCTTTCATCTGCTCTCCAGGGAAGGACGCGTCCATAGGCCCGTGCAACCCAGGCCTACGAGGCCATTCAGAACCTGAACACATTACAAAACATGAACCCTAACCCTACTGTAGCCCCAGAACACCTAGTGGCGGTACTGAACATATCTATATACATCAACATCTATCAGTAGTGTGGACCAGGCTTCCAGAAGATATAGTTCGCTCTGGAGACCAGGGTTACACAATAACCCCAGAAAACCCCTACATCTAATCCTAAACCCTAAACCTAACCCTAAACATAACCTTTGACCCCTATCCCTATAATTAGTCATTTGACCCCTATCCCTATAACTAGTACTAACTAGTATAACTAGTATAACTATAACTATAACTCTGACCATAATTATAACCCAAGCCCTAAACCCTAACCTTTGACCCTAAAATGAACCATAACCTTATGGGGGCCATCAAAAATGGCCCCACAAGGACACATTTTCTTGTTTCACTAGCCTTGTGGGGACATCTGGGCCCCACAAGGGTAGTTTTACAAGCACACACACACACACACACACACACACACACACACACACACACACACACACACACACACACACACACACACACACACACACACACACACACACAGGATAAGACCACACTGAGATTTAAGTAATTGCAGATTAGGATGAGGGATTGAGAAGGCAGGGATTGAGAAGGGATGCAGATGTAGAGATGGTGGGTGAAGAAAGCAGGAGTTTGGGATGATGATGCAAACGACCCTGGCTTCGCCAGACCCAATTC